>NW_005841905.1:3917530-3956341 GCF_000455745.1 Alligator sinensis
CAAACTTCTTCCCAGCTCCAGTTCTCCTGCCCAGCTAAACAAAATATTGTCTGGAAGCACCCACTCTTGCTCAGCAAAATATCATTAACCTGAATCACTCTTCATCCAGCCCAGTCCAGTCCCAACCTCCACTACCAGGTCCCCCCCAAATATTCTTTTCCCAAGCTACTTTCCCTCATCTCCCCCAGATTCAGTTCTCATCCACTCTGCATTCAATTCAGGCTGCTTTCTTGAGCTGTGGCCACTGAAAACACAAGGAAAGAGACAGATGCCCTGCCCTCATTTTCAGCACACACACACACATGCAGCATGGCTTGAAGCAACCAAGACATTTCTCTACATTTGCAGTTTTATTTATGCATCTCCATTCTAAGAATGGAGCAAATTAAGTGCAGATAGGCAAGTCAGCTGCAAAGGTCTAGCAAGTTTCAAAGCACATGCCAATTTTGACCTTCTTCCCCAAAAGGCTCATAAGCTTGGCCATATTTGAGTACATCTTCACAAGGTGTACAAAGGACACAGGGCAGGGAGCAGGGGCGGGCGAATGGACACTGCTCTCACACACAAAACAACATCTTTTTTGTTAGCTTCATTCTTGAACATGAATTTTTTGGCTGATAGTCTACAATAAAATCTAGACAGATCTCCAGAGAGTAAAATTCCAGCCCAAATGGTTGAAAACAGGATAAAAAATAGAAATCATTTATTAAGCTTGATAATTAATTGGCAGTACAATGAGCCTTTCTAATACTCAGGAAAAAATAAGACAAATGTGCTAATAGTTAATAATAATAATCAGATCGGCATGTGGTAGGGCAGCATTTGTCAGTATATTTTAGGGTATAGATGGCTGATCTTTATCGTATACAGAGAGCTTAAAATATGTGCCAACAGAAATCTAATAATGCACAGTAGGAGAGAGGAGACCTCTTATGTTCTGTTGCAACTGTGCAATGTATTTGTGACAAGTATTGCACTAATTATTTTATCATTTAAGAAAAGGATCATCTTGTGTTGCTTCCTATTCCATTTGCTCAATTTCTCTCCCTCTCCCTTGTACCTTTATACATTCTTGTGTGTAGCTTGGCTCCTTTCTCCCCCGATCTGATATTCTTTTTATATTAGTGACCCTGCCCCACTTTCTTTTCCTGGCAGCTCTGTTCCCTTAAAGCTGGTTGTCTCTCTCATAAGTAACAGTTGCCCCAATGGAAAAGTTCAAAATGTACTGAAACACAACCTCTCTCTTCCTTTTAGGAATTCTGTATTCATAAATATATAACCTTCACAATAAATGCTTTATTCTATTTATATCTCCTACTTGCTGTCTCAGAAGTCCTACTTATCCTACCTTAGCAGCCCTAGCAGCCTTAATTTTCAGCAGCATATCAACAAAAGCCACTCGCACTTTCTCAGAATTGTCATGGAGACTGTATTTTACTGCTGGCAGGAGCTGCTCCAATAATGGGTGGCTCAGTGCATTCTCCAAAATTATAGGCAAACACTGCAACAGAGAAAGATCACACTGAATAAAAATATGAAAAGAACAGACATGCATAACTTGAACCAAAAGTGACAGAAATTACTGAACTAGAACATGACACTTATACGGCTAAATAAAAAAGTGGCAGTTGTATTTACATTCTTTGCTAAAATAGTCAAATCAAGGTGTTAAAAGAAGAACAATTCAAGCTCTTGAATGAATTGCTTTCATTTAAAAACAAGGGGTCTACATTTAAGATTTTTTTTGCACTTGAACAGTACTTCTGTTCAAGACTTGTATCTGAAGAACACCCTGCTGCCTGGGAAGTCCACCTTGCTGGCATCTGAGAGAGGCAGAAGAGCTGAGATGTTGGTCAATCAAGCAGGGAATGGCCTTTCCAGAGATAGGAATCACATAGTAGGTATGCACAGGAAAACCTAAAAAGGACTATAAAATGTACAAAATATACAACTTAAACCACGTTATACCACTTGTTCTCTCTTTCTTGTTGTGATGCCATAGAAAAAAGTTGGATGTCATAGAAAAAAAGTGGTGTCATAGACTGCCATAGAAAAAAAGTAATAGAAAAAAAAGCTAGAACCAGTTTCTACAGTTGTTGGATAAAATATACCTTTTTTTTAGCTTTCTAAAATTATTTAGACAAAGTCTGGTTAAAACATCAAGCCAAGACCATGGTCCTTAAGTCTTTAGCTCCACAGAAAAACAGGAACCAAGATAACTGGATGTCACAAAGCCTCTCAATCTTTGCTTCCAATACTCAGTGCTGCAAGTATTTTATTTTTCTGCTTTTTTCAAAATATTATACAAGTGCCACTCAAAGTAATCTCCCATCTTTTTTCCCCCTCAGCCAAACGTTACTGAAAAAATACTGGAAAATACTGCATGGAAAATTTGTAGATCATCACTGAACCTACAGCTATTTTTCAGCATAGTCTCCTTCTCAGTCAACAGGTTTTTTCCATTGGTGAACAAGGGTAGGCATTCTAACATAGTAAAAGTCCTTGTCGTACAGCCTCCATCACTTGGCTATCATCCCTGACCTCTCCCCCCGAACCGCCCCCACTGCTCCACCAGAAAAAAAAACAACACAACTTCTCCCTTCATTCTGGAGGCTTTATGGAGGATGTATTGCTTGTGTAGTGCACAAGCTGGTGTGTGTGCAAGTGCTGTGTAGAAGCAGCATCTCTAATGTGCCTGTTGCTTCCTTGCAAGTCACGTTTCAGTTTTTTCAGGGTTCCGACATAGATCTCCAATTTTACTGTGGTTCCTTTAGGCAAAAAGTCAACAAAAACAACCTCCGTAACCCTGGCTTACTCAGAAGATAAAAATTAAGAGACATTATTTTCTGCCCAACCCTCACACATCTTATAAGACAAATTATGTAAAGACCAACTTAGAGACCTTATTTTAAACAAGTAGTAATCCATCTTAGGCTGGCCTCCATTAATGAGCCCAAGTTACAAGAAAAGCAGAAGTTAGTATCAAGACGTTTTATAAAATTTGCACAGTAGTCTTACCTTAAAAACTGAGCAACGAACATCAGCTGAAGTTACATCAAAAGCCAGGTCTCCAATTAGCTTATTTAAAAGGTCAGCAATAATTGTTGCAGGTATCATCTCCCAGTATTTGGATGTTATTTTACTAACACCAAGTACCCCTATAGAGCGAACCAATGGATGCGGATCTTCTAACAGACTCTAAAGTAAACAGAAAGGGGAAAAAAAAGGAAAGGTACTTTATGTATGCATTATTTTGCTTTCTGATAATCATTAAAATAAGATATACTGATAAAGCTCATCCCATAAGCCTTTAAGCAATGTTATTCAAAGTGCGTTATGTAATAGTACCATATGCAGGCTGGTGTCCCAAGAGGGCTTTAAAATGTTGTGTTTGTTTACTAATAGCAATAATTTGAAAACAAAATGAAAATTAAAAATACTGGCCTGTATTGTAAAATAAATAAATAAATACTTATCAAAAAGTCAGACTAAGTTTATTTTAAAAGTGCCTGCTCAAAAGTCAAATCGTACCTTTGAGTTTAGGCATTTCTGAAAATTTAATCTATACGGTCATATTTAAGTATGTAATTAAGCATCAATCCTCTCTGCTCATGAAGATAATTTTAATTATCAGATATTTAGCCTGAAAATCATTATATTAAGTGTTTTTCCAAACAGAGACAGTCTAGAAATGAGCCAGGCCTATCTAAATTTCTAATGTATCGTTTTAATTCTCCTTGTATCTCTGTTCAAATATATCATCTTAATAATAGAACTGCAAATATTTAAGATTAATCATTCACTGAAGATTTTGCACCATTAAAGCCCTCTTCACCTACTAGCCTAAACTGTATGTCTTCAACTCGTGTCATCTGGTCTGTCCAAACAATCTCCTGGGTTTTTCAATTGTATTGTTAATTCATTCATTAAAATACTTAATTTTCAGGCCATTTTCCTCAGCCAAACCTTTCTATACCTCTAGTAGGTGGTATGCTAATATGCCTCTACATAAAAGAATATGCATGATTAAAAGAATATAATGGCATAGTTCTGGGCTTAATTTAACTGAAGTGCAAGTATTACAAATTACCTTTCTTCTCAGCATGTTTCACTAAAAGTTTAACTTAACACTTTGTTACAACATTCAGACTTCTTGAGAAACTTACAAAAAGTTCTTCAAAGTGTTTCTGCATATCATTATCCATCTCCTCATTGTTAAAGTGGGGATCACGGATAGGAAATGCTTCAACAAACAACAATGCTGCATTTGCTCGAACTTCTGAGTTTCTAGCCTGTTATAAGGGAGAAAAAAAATTGTGTAGGAAGATGATGCTCTTAATATCAAAACTCACTTACCACATACACTCTTCAATCACCTTTATCAGTTTATTAATTCTAATCGAGACAAATTAACTATTAAACATATGAAAAAATATAGTATCTAATATTCCAAATGAGAAAATGTGAGCATTAGCTCCAAAAGTTTTATTATTAAACAAAAACTATAATAACCAGACCAGAATAAAATTTATATAAATTTGCTCCTTGTCTCAGCATAGTACCAAAATCTTTCCAGGACAGGAACCCCTAGGCACTATACAGACACAGATCCTAGAAAGTTTACAGCCTAAGATGAGACAGAAAAGAAGCTAGAATGCATGCAGAGGAGGAAGTACAGGGTCAGCAGGACAGTGGTCTTAGCACACCTGGCCTCATTCTGCTTTTTTCCCTGTAGATAACATGGCAAAGGGAAGTTTTAAGGAGGGTTTTGAAGAAGGTTATTAAGACAGCTTTCAAGATGTTCAGGGAGAGTTCCTCTAAGCAAGTGGCTTAGCAGGGGAGAAAATATAAAGATGTTTATTTAACAATTCCATAAGCTAACACTGAAAACTAGCATTAGAGTACAAGTGGAGGCAAAATTTGATGCATCACTAGTTAATAAAAACTGACTGGTAAAGTTGGACAAGGCTGCAAGGACCAGGAAAGCAAATATTTATGGCTTATTTTGCTGCATTAGAGAAAGAAGCAGAAGGGGGATACAACAATTGTTTACACTAAATACAATATGATAATATATCTTAAATGGGAATTACCTTTAATGCTCTCCAAAGTATAGGTTGATATAATCTATACAGCATTTCTTCAACTCCCTCACGGACTTTACTTTGTTTGTGAAAATAGCTCAGCACCTGTCAAAAATAAAAAGCTAATGGTATATTTCATATGGTAGATTCAAAATATTTGAGAAAGGCAGTTTGTGTCTATTCCATGATATTTTTTACAGGACACCAATGATTTTTAGATTATACAGGCAGAATGATATAGAGAAGATACAGCAGCTGACCCAGTAATAAATGAATGCATTTAAAAGGGCTCTTTGAAATATATATATATATATATAAAAGAAAACCCAACAGAAATAGATCATGCAAATAATTCAGACAGATGTGCCAGTAGAAAGGGCAAAGTCATGACAAGAGTGCTTTTTCTCAATTCTTTTATCTTGTTCAAGAGAGCGATATTCGTTAGCATGGAGGAAGATTTCAGTGGGGGGGGAAAAAGTCATTTATTAAAAACAAAGGAATTTTATGGAGCTTTCCAAGTGCATCACATCTGCAGATTTACGTTGAAGTGGTCATATGCCATGGTCAGAGCCAGGTGTTTTCACCTGAACGATACTGAAAAACAAGTTTCCAACACTGAGGTCCCCGCACTGCAATTATAAAACTAAAATTTAAAACCTGACCAGACCAAAAAGAATGTGCACAAAGACACCAGTTCAGAACAACTGGTGCCATTGTATCAGGTGAACATAGGATGGTGTTACAGGGTAAACTGTCCATTTGAAATGTTAAATTACAGCTTAAATGTAAGCACCTTAATGGCTTTACACTACATCATTCCATGTAGATTTCCTAAGTAAAACTTTACTTAGTAACTGGGGAAAGCAGTGGAAACTCCTCTCAGTCGAAAGCATACATAATGATGTTTTCATAAGCCATGTGCTCTGTACTGCATGAGCAAAGCCTAACTAGTAGATTAAATGCCGGGGCCAAGTTAGGAAAGGGAGTCCTATCCAGGAAGAGCTTGGCAGCATCATGAAGCAGAAAAAATGAACAGAGACAGCCTTGTCAGTTATCTTTATAATCTATGGTGATAAAATAGATTATGTTTATAAAAAAGTTACAGTAGTAGAAAAATCCCAAATCCCATCTATGTATACATATGCATTTCTAAAACTGAAGGGGAAAAAGGAACCTATAATATGTGGATCTTAAGATGGGAAGATTCTGTCTTGAGTCTGACTTCAAAATTTTCAGTTCCATAAATTATTCAACAAAATTTCTCAATACAAGGAGCAAAGTGTGCAAATGCAAACAAAAATATTTTAAATCAATTTTTACTTTTAATGGCCTGAATTGAAATGTATACATTTTTATATTTTATATAGATTTTTTACTTCTAAGTATGGGACCTGAGCATATGTGTCCCACTGAATTATTCATCTAACTAACACATCCAGTTAATGAAAGAAAATGAGCAATACGTTTTCAGAGTAAGTGCACGCTCAAAAAATGCATTTGAGGACTAAATCAGAAAAAAGCATGTTACAGCATATGATTTTGTCCTGAAAAGCCATTTACTACACATTGCAGTACTACTGATTTATATTGTACAGGAACATACCTCTCTCACTTTAGGATGCACAGGAGAATTTCTAGGAAGATGAATTCCATGATGCATGAAATCCTGAATGCAATTATATTCAAGGGTCTGAAGAGAAAAAAAAATCCATGCATAAGATTCAGTTAGTATACAAACATGGTTATTAGATACATAGGTTAAAATAATACTTAAGACTCTCTCCTGTTTTTATATTTAAGATTATGTTTTCAGTTGTTTATATGAGCACCAGATTTTACCATGGCAGATGTTTCTTGGCTTGCAATCTTCCAGCGTCTGCCTTGGTCTGAATCAAGGCCAAGGTTGAGGGGAAAAGCTTTACATAACAGTATGCACAGCTTTAAGTACTAGCTTTTCACATTTCATTTCTTAAGGTAGCCTTAAATCTGGTCAAAAGTTCTTGAAATTAGCTGCCAGATGTGAGCTGTCAAATACTGCCTGGTTGTCTCTCATTAATTGATCGTAACTATTTACAGTGAACAATAAGCTGGATATGAGCCAGCAGTGTGCTCTTGTTACCAAGAAAGCTAACAGCATACTGGGCTACATTGGCAGGTTTGTTGCCAGCAGGTCAAGGGAAGTGATTACTCCCTTCTATTTAGTACTGGTGAGGTCATATCTGGAGTACTGCGTTCAGTTTTGGGCCCCCCACTACAGAAAGGATGTGGACAAATTAGAGAGAATCCAGCGGAGGGCAACAAAAATGGTGAGGGGGCTGGGGGACATGACTTATGAGGAGAGGCTGAGGAATTGGACTTATTTATTTTGGAGAAGAGGAGACAGAGGGGATTTAATAGCAGCCTTCAACTACCTGAAGGGAGGTTTGAAAGAAGAAGAAGCTAGACTGTTTTCAGGGGTGGCAGATGACAGAACAAGGAACAACAGTCTCAAGTTGGAAAAGGGAAAGGAAGTTAGATATTAGGAAAATCTCTCTCATGAGGAGGGTACTGAAGCACTGGAACAGGTTACCCAGAGACATGGTGGAATCTCCATCCTTGGAGGTCTTTAAGACCCAGCTAGACAAAGGCTTCGCTGCGATGATCATGTTGGGGATGGTCCTGCTTTGAGCAAGGGGTGGACTAGATGACCTCCAGAAGTCCCTTCCAACCCTAATTTTCAATGATTGTATGACTAAAGGGACCCTTTTCTCTCAGGAGTGATCATTTATATGGAAAACTTGAAAGAATCTCAAAAATACCTAATCCAAATTCAACGCAGAGCACATACCTCTAAAATCTCTCCTGAAGCCTTCTTCCAAGCCCTGAAATAAATTTCTGCAACATGCATCACCAGCGATCTGTGTTAATAAAGAGAAAACCCAAACTTCTTTACTATCCCTGCATCAAACATAAAAAAAAGGCAACAACAAAATGTGTCCATATTAAGTGATAAAGAGCACTGAAATGTGTTATACATTCCCTCACTTGGTGTTGTTTTCAAAATACTAAAATATCGGTCCAGGATATTTGCTTATCTGACTGAAGAACATGAAGATAATTCAGTTATACTTAAACAATATGAGAACATACAGAAAACTTTTTTGTTTCTGTTAGAACTAGACAGATACTAAGACGCAGCACTGAATTCAAGTATGTTAAAATTATTTATAAGAAAATATCATTGATCTAAATTGGAAGCATTAAGCAGATTTTTAAATTAATACATTATGATTAGCCTATTGAAAATAGGCTAGATATCATCTTATTGAAGAATACCATTGCTACATACTATTTTTTGTGGAAATTCCTTTGGCGTAACCTTACAACACAGTTTCTCTTAAATAGCAAAGATAAATCTAAAATGTAATCTTAAACAGAGTAGAATTGTGCTAATCAGAGTAGAATTATGCTAATCACGCATAAAAGCTTTTTAAGTCTCCATCAGCAAAGGTGTGCTAATTTTTATATTGTACAACATTAATAGTATAGTAATCCAGTCGCAGTTGGACCCCTTTTGGGTGTGGCAAATATTTAAAAGTACAATCAACCAACTATGGATACATAGTAAAATCATACACTATGAAGGAATGGAAAGCAAAATATTAAACCAGACAAGGTACAGATTAATCTATGTAGAATTAGGGATGTAAATATAGTTAAAAAAAAAATTTGTTTAACCTCCTCTGATTATATCACTTAAACGATTAACCAGTAACACAGCTGCTGCTAGGAGCTGTTCCTGACTCCCAGAGCCCTTTGACTGGGGGGAAGGGGGAAGACGGAGGCAAGTTCAGCCAGACAACCCTTGAAGCCCTGTCCTGGGAGGGAGGGACCACCTGTGAACAAGCAGCTAATTGCTTAACTGACAAGTCATTAGGCTGCTTTGTTTTCCTCCTAAATTATGGGTACTAGTCCCCCTCACCCCTTAAATTAATAGTTTAACCTTTCACATTCCTATGTAGAATATATATGTATATTTTGATAATGTCTATAAAAGTATGCCTATATATGGCATGTGATTCAGATTTTTTTATTTGGCTAAAGCTAGCAGCTGTATTGTGAGGTATGGTGACATTCTGGTTATTCCGATTCCATTCACTTTAAGGAGAAATATATTAAGTCAAAGAAATCACGCCTGCTATTCTCACTACTGATTTATACAAGTCAGTTCACAGTTGGCTTTTAATACTACTTCAAGTACTATTATATGTTTGTAAATGGAAAGTCCTTAGGTTTTTAAAATCCCAAGGGGCTAAACAAACAAACAAATGAAACACTAAACACTTAAGATCAAAAGGAATCTGCTACACCTGAGGTGAGCAAAACATGAGCACAGGCTGGATCCAGCTTGACAAGGGATTTTTATCTGACCTGCAGTGGGTCTCTGAGCCTTGCCAATCCCAGGTGCGGGGGGGGCAGCCCGGGGCCATGGTGCATGCGGCCAATCCCACCACTCCCAGGTGCACAATGGGGCTGGGACAGCATGGAAGCTGCACTCAGCTTCCCAAGAGTGGCAGTTCCTTCCAGCTACTGCTGCCACTGGACCTACTGCCTGGGCACCCAGCCCGTCTACCCCACACCCACTGCTGGGGGCACCAGACAGAACAGATGGGCAGGGTCTACACAGAGATCAGCCCAGGACCCTGAAGGTAGGGTGCACTCAGTTGGGAAGATGGGGCTGCAGGCAGGCAAGGAGCGGCACTTGGGAGTGGGACAGGCGGGGAAAGGGCCGGACTGTGGGGCGGTGACAGCACAGGGCTGTGCTGGGAGTGGGTTGCCAGCTCTCCCCTGGGCCTCAGCCCCATGCTGTCACCATCCCGTGATTCTGACCCCAGCCCTGCCTGCCCATCCCACTCCCAGATGCTGCTCCCTGTCCACCCACAGCACCATCCCATCCATCCAGCTAAGTGTGCCCAGGATGAGCTACAGCCAGTCATTCCCACCAAACACAAGGCCTTGGTGAATTGGAACAGTAAGTGAGAAGTTACCTGATTCAGCCATTTGCTTCTTGGGTTGTTCTGTAGCTTATAATCACATAGAAGAATTGGTTTTGTTTCTCTAACAACCGAGTCTTCGCCTGAAAAATTACCCTGCCAAAGGGTTGCAACCTTGACCTTCTGGCATTACTCTAATTTTCAAGATTACATATTTCTAATGAGATCATGAAGAGTAGCTTTCACTAGAAAATCCCAGAAACATCAATTCTCTTTCAGCTTATCTAACTGCTCACTCTTGTACACCTGTTTACACATTTATCAAGAAACAGTAAAATTAAATCAAGGTATAAACATATTATGCCAAAAATAAAAGATGAGTGAGAACAGCACGTCATTGAATTGTAAGATTTAAAAACTGCTGTTAAGTCATATTAAAAGATTTACTGCAATTTGTTATTTTTCCACTTGTCTGGAATTCTTCCAGACATACAACAGACAGTTTATGGAATCTAATACTGTTGCACTACTTCAAGGGACACCTCAAATCTAGGTTTTACAACAAAATGTAAGATGATCAACATTATTTTAACAAACTATTATATCAGTGTTTGCAGCTGCAATATTATGTCATAATATACTACACCATGATGGAAAATTTGGAAATTAAATTTAAAAAAGACAAAAAAATAGAAAGAGGTAATGGAAAAATAATGTAGATTTTAAAATTGTCTTCATTTTTGCCAACTTCAGAACAGTGTTTGTGATAAACAGTTCCTTTTTTTTTTTTAAATGTATGAGTTTTACTTGATATGCTGTACATCCTAGTTCATACCAACACCATAAGGTCATCAGAAAAAAGCTCCAAAAAGCAGTATTCTTGACAATACCTACCAAGTCTCTAGCAACTGGAAAAGGATGCTCATTATGCTCATTTTCAAACTGAGAAAGGTACTATCTTTTCAAAGGCATGTATCTACTTTGCTTACAATTTAGGATAGAGATTTGCACTTAGAGACATTTCAATTAACTTAAAAATTTAGGTCAGGTGGAAAAGTTTAAGTCATGGATGCTAAACAGCACCAGGAGTAAATTTTCAAGCATTATACAGACAATATCACTGAAGGGCAGCTAGGAAATCTTTGAGTATTGTAACAAGGTTGCTGACTTAAAATATATAGACATTATCTTTTACTTAACATATAGGACTATTTGCATAGTCAATTCTATTTGCATAGTCAATGTATATACTGTTTCTGAATGCAACTCTACTATCATCACACATCCTACGATGAAAATAAATTATTTTAAATTTTTGGTTACCAAGTCTTCATTGTTGCTAAGCAACCTCACTTCTTTTCTATTTTGTAGTCATCTCTGTCCAGGGCTGTCCTCAGAGGATTTCTGAAGCCTGAGCATCGGCTGGTTATCAGGCAGTTCCCTGTGGACTTAAGTGAATTTGTTTCTCGGACCAAAGCAGCCTGCTACGTTCAACTGTGGAACTGTTCTAATTTTGGCTCAACCTTTAAAAACAATTGTCTTTAGAATACCTTAGGAAATTAGAAATACTGTTTAGTAATGCTGACTCTTGCATTCAATATCTCAAAATGCTGAATGGTCTCATTATTCTAGATACTGCATAAAGGAAACTTGCCTAGATGTTCAACTTCCTCATTAAAACTTTCTTAGGCAATGCTTATGATTTCATAGGAGGGCTTACTAGCTTTGTGGTACTGATATTCTAGACCAGTGCTTCCCAAACTCTTCCTAAGCATGACCCCATTTCCTCAGCATGGCTCCTCACTCCCAAACCAGAGCGCCGACCCCATCCGCTAATGTTGCAGTCCCATTTGGGGTCATGACCCACAGTTTGAGAACTACTGTTCAAGACAGACGGTTAATAATGGATTTTCATTAATAATAGGTTATGGGAGAAAAATCAGTATTTTTTAAAACACTGTCCAAAAAGTGGTTAGGTTATATTCATGTGCTTGTCCCAGGAGATACTGGGAAAACTGAATGTATAATACACACACACTGGCCAGACATGTATTCTACATTTAATGACAACTTTGCTGTTTTGGAGAAACTGCCAAAGAAAATACAGCAGGATGACTATTTTGGAATAATGCCTGTCAACCTATACTCACTAGCACCACAGTGAATGATATTCTAAAGTGGATCATTTGCCATACAGTTCCAGAAATACAGACCATATTACAGAGCATTTATTTGTCAGCTTCAATAGGTGTTACATGAATTTCAGAAAGCTAAAGCAGGAATTTTGATAACAGGACAGTCAATCAATTTTGGATACCGGACATGCCCAAAATATCCTGATGGAGTGATTATGTTTTATGTGACTCATCACATTGCTAGTGAAAGGCTTTCCATTTGAAATCTACTTTGACTGAACCATTTATTATAACGATATGCCAAGGAATTTCCTCAAAACACACTAAGAGGTCAAATTAAGCCGTTACTAGCAGTTAATTAGCAATACTTGTGATCCTCCCCCAGGAACCATTTTAAGGGGAAAGGTGAGTGGCAGAGCACATCTGGTGTCTGCCATTTTAAGAGCGGGCAACAGGGTCCCAGTGACAAGGGTGTCTGGGAGTCCCAGCCACAAGTTCAGTTAATGGTGTCGTAGGAACCAGCCAGTTATTTCACATTTTTTGTGTAATAACTTTGTGGCTTATTCCTCATTCTATCATTGCATTAATTAACATGTAACCAGGTAACAATTTAAGATGCAATCAACTGGTTAATCATATATTAAGTTCAACGAGTGCCAGGGGCCTTGAACATTGACTAATGGGCACCTGCTCAATACATACTTTTCAAAAACATCTTATAAGAATTTACATCATGCCTGTATGTACTATGTATGTAGTGGTGCTATGTGTATATGTACTGATGTACAAGATATTATAAACACGTGTAGAAGGAATATGGGCCAGTAGATGTATACGTCTCTGCATTATATCTGTAAAACAGGAATTCATTTTTTAAAGAGAAAGAAAAGTTCAATCAGCATTCATAATTGCAATGTTGGTACTACAATACATACTTTGGAAAACACTGCAATTGGTTTTTAATAGTCCCATGGATCATTTTAATGAAGTTTACATTCCAGCTGAACAAAAAGCTAAGGAATCTTCTTCCCTGTAAAAAGAGAAAATAGATGTTATACTATAAAAAAATTCATCAATTAAGTTTCTCAGTTACCAATTTTAAATGGGCCTTAACGATTAAGTTGTTTCTTTAAAAATACTTTGATCACATCAGGGATGATTCTGATGACTGAACAAAAAGATAATACTTCTAAGCATTTTTATTTCCTACTGTACTTGAAATACTATTAGTATTATTAAGGGGTATTGAAATAATGCTCAGGCATCCCAGTCAGAGAAGCAGACCCCATTATGCTCAGCACTAGACAGAACTTTAGGCTAAGTTCTTTCTGCATTGTACATTTATCCTGGTGTCAAGGATCCTTTATAAAAAATAGTAATTCTTGCATAGAATCACATTAAGGCGCTCCTTCAAAATGAAAAGAAACTGCTTACAAAGAGCAATAATTTTCTGAAGTCGCTTTGGTAAGAATACAGATCTGTTCATAATCAAGTGAAATGTCAGTCTGAAGAAAAATGGAATAGCAATTTGTTTAAGGAACAGGTCAGCAGTAACTAAAAATCTTCATAAAGATAAGATCCAGTAAATTGCTGCTGGCAACTAGATAATAGGGCTGTGCGAAGCTTCAGGTGCTGATTCGATTCAGAGGAGATTTGGCTGAATTCGGCAGCTGAATCTCCATATCTGAATCGAATCAGGAGACCAATTAAAAGGTCTGAATCGATTTGAAGCTCTCTGAATCGATTCAGAAAAGATTTGGAGAGCTTTGGTGATTCGGGTAGTCCCCACTGGCTGCAGCAGGGAGCTGGACCTAGACTCCATGCTGGTAAGTAGAGGGTGGGAGAGGAAAAATTGAAGGAAGGGACCATGGGAGAACCTCTGCCAGGCCCCACCCCTGCCTGCTCCCCCAGACCCACCTGTTCTCCCAACCCCCACGTGGCTGAGCAACTTAGCAAGGCCATAGACTGTCTAGCAAGCAGAAAAGAAAAGAACCAGAAGATGGTATCCCAGCTGAGGTTCCTAAGTGTGGGAAAGCTAGCCTGCTACCACATCTTCAACTCCTTGCATGCTGCTGGAAGAAGATCAAGTACCCCAGGACATGCATGACGCTAACATCATCACTCTATCTACAACAAGGGAAACAATTGTGACCGCAACAACTATAGGGACATCTCTTTGCTCAGCATCACAGGAAAGGCTTTTGCCAGAGTCATCTTAAAATGCTTGCAACAACTTGCTGATTGCACGGAGATCAACAGTGAACATGATATTCTTCTTACACCAACTGCAAGAAAAATGCAGAAAACAAAATAAGCCACTGTACGCAGCATTTGTCCATCTGACAAAAGCCTTTGAGACTGTCAGCACAGCAGGTTAGTTCAGGGTCCTGATAAGGATTGGATGCCCCAAAACATAATTCAGCATGATATGCTCCTTCCACAAAACCATGCTAACTACAGTTCAGTTTGATGGATCAACCTCTGACAGGTTTAAGATGAAGAGTGGAGTAAAGCAGGGTTGTGTTCTGGTGCCCTTAGTCTTTGGGATCTTCTATGCTGCTATACTATGTTGTGGCAAAGCACAGCTGGGATGCTTGCCATGTGACTCAGATGGCAGCAGACTGGAGAAGAGCCAGCAGTGAAAGAAGCTGGGAGATACCCCAAGGATCATTTTTTTAAGGGGGAAGGTGTGGGGCAGGGCACCAGTGGGGCTCACCACTCTGGGGCTTTTAGAAGCTCTGTGGGAGCTTGCTTGCGGAGCAGCAGGGGAAAGCCTCCCCCAGGAACCATTTTAAGGGGAAGGTGGGTGGCAGAGCACATCTGGTGTCTGCCATTTTAAGAGCTGGCGGCAGGGGATGCCCCATCTCTGATGAGTGGCCATTTTAGATCCAGGCCAGCAGAGCTGGAGGCAGCAGTTTGCTGCCTGACACCATGGAAGGAACCTCTCCTGGTGGAGCTACTGCTCCTGCAATAACTAGGAGGTAAGGGCAGGAGCTTATGGGCTTGGAGGCTTCTGGTCCTGGGCATGACTTGAAACTGCATCCTGCCGGGGAAGGGTGGCCTGGTGGGGCTCCTAGTGGCATGGGAGCCCTCGGGAAATGCCAGGCCAGTTACCTCCCCGGTGACAGACAAGGATGGGCGCCTTAACCCCAGCACCCGCCTTCGAGTGGGTTATTTAACACCAAAGGCAATAGAGGTTCCAGGCACCCCCTGGTGTGGCACCTAAGCCCAGTGGGTGCAAGACCCTGGTGAGTGGGTAGTGGGGCCAGGCATGGCTGCAGCCACCTGAGCCCGTGTGGGGTGCAAGACCCCAAAGACTGAGAGTTGTGGGCCAGGCACATGGACAAGTGGCACCTGAGCCTGCAGGATGTTGACCCCAGGCCCCAGATTAGGGGGCGGAGTATCTGCCCCAGTGGAGGCGGAGGTGCAGAGTGGGGTGCAAAGGGGCACCTGAAGGCCTGCATGAGAGGGGTAGGTGTGAGGCCCTGGAGAGAGGGGCAAGTAGAGAGTGGTAGTTGTGAGGACCTGTGAATACGGGGGCATGAGATGAGACCCTGTGAGTAAGGGGTGTGAGTTGGGTCCCTGCAAGCAGGGGGCTTAAAGGTGAGGCCCTGCTAGCAAGGGGGCTTGAGTTCAGTCCAGGTAAGCCTTTGGGCGCCTGAGGCCTATTTGTGGGGATGAGGGGGGCGGCAGTGGAGGAACTGCAGGTAAACACTGGGGCGAGTCAGGAGCCCCTTGATTGAGAGCAGCTGGGTGAGTGACCCGGCAAGAGACCAGAGGCCGAGTCAGACCAGTGTTCTGTGAACCACCCAGCGCTCGCCCAGATGAGGGTAGCAGGAAGATGCCCAAAAGGCTGCATGCTTGCTGGCTGGGGAGTGATGGGAATCAAGTCCAAGGACCCCTGCCCATGACAGGGCAGGATGAGTGTGTCCCCAGGGAAAGGAGGGGTGGTATGAGTGAGGCCCAGGAAGGGCATTCTGAAAGAGACTGGGTGAGAGCAGGTAGAGAGAGAGAGGCCTCAGTGAGAGGGAGGCAGTACGAGTGTGGCCTGTAATAGGGCAAAACACGAGAGGCCTAACACTGTGCTGAGTTGGGCCCAGCCTCAGGCCGGAGCAAAGCACAGCTGTTAGAAACCTCTGTGAGGCATGAGACACATTAAGAGATGGTAGGAGCGTGTACTTTCGGCCCTTAGACATTAGGGCTGTTGAGGGGAGCCTACCATGTAATTACCAACTAATTACTTAACAGCAAGGCATAGCAGGTGAGAGGGGTGGGCAGCAAGCCCAGAGGCAGTGGGAGACCAGCACTGTGGCTGGTTGGGGACCTCCCACTTTGCCACAAATGCTTTTTGATGGCTTGAAGGAAAGCATATACCTTCACACCAGATCAGATGGCAAACTCTACAATCTATTACTTCTAAAAGCTAAGACAAAAAAGGGGGCACATACTTATTAGGGAGTTTTTTTGCTGACTATGCTTCACTCACTGCCATGAAGGCAGCCAACTACAAATACTCACTAATTGCCACTCCCATGCTTGCAAGATGTTTGCCCTGACTATCAGCATCAAGAAGACTGTGGTCCTAATACAGGGTGCACACTAGTCACCATCTATCAGCCTTGACAACACACCTCTCAAGGCAGTGAACAAGTTCTGCTACCTTGGATACACAGTAAGCGACAACCTATCACTGGATGAAGAGCTATAGGTGTTCACTGGAAAGGCTGCTACCACTTTTAGTAAGGTCTTCAAACAAGTCTGGAACAATACAAAACCCACAATCAAAAATAAGACACTTGTGTACAAAGCCTGCATCCTCAGTGTCCTTATGCACAGCAGCGAGACATGGTCAACATATGTACATCAAGAAAAGATGAACAGCATCCGCCTACGCTGTATACGGTATACCCTTGATATCAAGCAGCAAGACAGAATCACCAATACAGATGTCATTGCCAAAGTTAACCCGCCAACCATCACTACACTACTCAAACAGTGGTGCCTATGCTGGCTTGGCCATCTTCGCAGGATGGAAGATGGGCACATCCTGAAGGACATCCTATATGAGCTAATTGCAAGTGGAGAGAGAAGAGTAGAGCACCCAAAACTGTGCTTCAAAGATGTCTGCGAGCAGGATAGGAAGGCTTTTGAAACTGACCCAAACCTTTGAGAGGCCTTAGCACAGGGGTGGGCAATTATTTTGGGTGGAGGGCTGCTTAAAAAGGCTGGGTGAGCTTTTGAAGGCTGCATGGGTAGCCCCATCCCTTAACAGTTGGACCACCCCCTGGTTGCCATCTTGGGACTGCAAGTCCCTCCCCTTACCCCCCAGGAGTATTTCTATTGATGAACAGATGCCATACCAGCCTACACAGACCCCACAGCAGGCGGCAGGGAGGCTACAAGCAGCTGCACCAGGGTCTGTGTAGCCTAGCTTTAGGTATTAAGTCACCCCTCCTCTCTCCCCCTGCACTGCTGCAGCTGGCCCCAGGAAGCCACAGCTCAGTGGCTGCAGCTGACTGCTGCCGCCTGAGGCTTCCTGGGCTGTGGCAGGCAGCACAGCCCAGGAAGCCTGGGGCAACAGCAGCCAGTAAGGGGCTGCAGCCACTAGCACGCAGCTTTCCAGGGCCAGCTGCAGTAGTGCAGAAGGTGGGGAGGCAGGCAGCTCCCCCCTACTCCTTTGCTGGCTGATGCAGCTGGCCCCAGGAAGCCACGAGCCAGTGCCTGCATCCCCTTGTTGGCTGCTGCCACCTGGGGCTTCCTGGGCTGTGTCGCCTGCCTGGCAGGGCTGCTTTACCTGCTGGCAATCTGTGTTAATCCAAACTGGTGGGTGCAGCCGCTCCTGCACAGCAGGGCAGGGCAGGAGCCCCCCCCAGGCTCAGTACCGCCCCCCCACCCTCCTGGTCTGACTTTAAAAAGCTACAGGCCGGAGCCCAGCACTGCCGTGATGGGACGGATGCAACGCCTTCTATTGCTACAGATGCTGCAGGGCCTGGCAGGGCAAGGTGGAAGTAAGCAGGCATGGGGTGGCTCCCCTGGTCCTGCAGCTCAGCCCCATGGCGCACCCTGCCCACTCCATCCATGCCCAGACACAGGATCACATAGGACTCACCTGCCCACTCAGTTTGTTGTGAGATGCAGCCCTGGGGAGCTACTGAGTCCCCACCGCTCCTCAAGGGGCTGGAAGCACTCTACTGGTGCTGGGCTGGGTAGGGGAACCTCACAGACCCAGCCAGAGCAGGCCCACATGGGCAAGGGCAGGGGCTACCATATTGATTCATTGTTTAACCTGTTGTAATTACAACAGGTTAAACAAATATTTTTTAATCAGTATTTACTGATGAACAACTAAGTTATATATTTGTAGAATAGTTAGTTTTAAATTTTTCCGTTGTGCATAAACATACACATTGACTAATGTATAAAATTCAGAAACAAAACCAAGAAAATGATGTAAGGGGCTATCATTGCCTAAATATGGCTATATGAATTTAGCTACTGAAGCACAGAACATAAACTAAGCTAGCACTACTTTTTCAGTTCTCTTCTAATCCTTCTAATGCATTAAGGACATAACATTAAATCCTAATTGCTATCAAAATCTGAGCCTGTCCTCCAGTCTGTAAAAAGCCCAACTACATTATTACTATGCTATTTCCACTGCCTTAATACATTTTTGTTTTAGCCCACAATAAGGTATTTTAAGGCACATAATACATAAAGCCTCATCATACCCTAACATACAAACTGCAACAAAGAAGTTGCGACAGACCAATTCTTCACTAAATGCAAGAGGGACCTGAATTTGTAGACACTGGTGCAAGTTTCGTAATTTCAAAAAATGGGCCATTGTGTAGAATCATCATCATGCTGTTAAAAATTGTATTTACTCACCTCAGAGGAACTTTCTATTTTCTCACTAACTCCTTCAGCACAGAATATTTTCACTGTGCTGCTATGGAGTAGTAGTGGCAGTGGCAGCAGCAGCTCCATTTCAAACTGGAGCACATGGTGGTGTGACAGCAGGTCTGGCTTAGGCCTTGAGGCACAGCTCCAACCCACTCCCCACCCCAGCCATGCCCCCAACTTCTAGTTGTCAGCCAGTAGTCCAGCAGGCAGGATAAAGCAGCTTTACTGGCAAGATAAAGCCCATGGGCCTTACATTTGACATCCCTGCTCTAAGGCTGTATTGTATAGCTTGTTAAGGACCAATCCTTCCAGTTCATTATAGATTACTCAGAAAACATGATACATTACACTATTTCAAAAAATACAAGCAAAAGTCAAATGGGGAAAAACACCTGTTTACCTCTTCTTTTTTTATATGGGTGACACTCATAAAGCACTGAAGCAACAAATCTTTCACTTCATTACTTTCTTCCAGGTCATAATCAAAACATAGTAATGCCTGATGTAGATGCCATAGATGACTTACATCTGCTCCCTGAAAGAGAAAATAATCAGCTGTGTAGTAAAGAAGTAAATCTATGAAACTTTTAGACTTTGCTATGCAAGAACTGAATCACATTTCAAATTCAGGACCAGAGGCAGTCTTTACCATGAAGACAATGGTACTCGTGCAGAGAGCACAATAAGAAAACTTCAAGATAATGAATGTAATGGAAATGGAAACAGATTAACTCAATGTGCATAACTGCAGAGTACAGATTTGTAAGTGTTTCTGAAAACGTACAAGAGAAAGTTAAGGAAAAAAAGATGAAGGGTCACTACATAAAGAAGACTTAAGGTTGTAAAAGTCTAACTGCTTCTGATGATAAAAATGGGGTGGATCATCTAGGACAATGGTGCCCAACCTTTTTACCCCACAGGCAAGATGGGCAGTGCCAGGTCCATCTACAGGCCAGATCCAAACCAATGGACCCAATCCAGCTGCAGGAGGTTGTACAGCCTGACCTTGATCCATTCACCCCAGGCATGGATGGGTTGGTGTGGCCCTGATCTGGATGCACAGGGGACTATGGAGTTCAAGTGGCCCTGACCCAGGCATGCAAGCAGGGATGAGGCATGGAGCTGCTCTAATCCCAACATGGGGGAAGTATGGGGAGGGGACAGGACACACATGCAAGGTGCGGGGGGAGGCTGGGAGCAGCCTGACCCAATCTGGATATGTGGGAGTAGGGCCCAGCCTTGATCCCCCTTCGCTACAATGGCCTGCATGAAACTGGATCTGGCTGCACAAAGCTTACACCACTCCCTGCTTTCGAGTTTTCTAACCCATGGAGAAGCCCTGCGGGCCAGATTTCATGGCTTTGCAAGCTAGAGGTTGAGCACCCTGGTCTAAGATATCATTATTTGAGTAGTACCACATATGTGCATGGTGGTTTACAGAAACAGTTTAAATTAGGGGTGCACCGATAGATTTTGGGGGCCAATACCAATTTTGAAGGAGGCATATCAGTCTATACCGATCCGATTTCTGACAGCTGCGTGTAGCTGGTAAGTCTGCTGTGGTGGAAGGGAAGTGGGGAGGAAAGGGGCATGGAGGGTGGGGCAGATCAACGCCCCCTACGGTGAGGGAGGGAGTGGGGCAGGGCCTGGGGCAGGCGCTGCCCAGCTGGGTCAGTGTGGGGTGGGGCTCCCACTGCTGCACGCACTCCGGGGAGGGCATTGGGGGGGGTGGGGGTCGTCCCTGGATCTGCACGGGGCCTGGGCTGCAGCTGCGGGCTGGGGCCACTGCTGCGTCAGGCTCTTCCCAGCACATGGGGGGAGGGAGCGGGTTGGGCCAGGGCTGCGCTCGGGGCAGGTGGCAGCAGTGCTGGGAGCAGGGCTATGGCGAAATTTGGAGTGGCTGAGCCCCGCCCAGGTAGCTCCCCTCCCAGCGTTGCCACCACCCACCCTGAGTGCAACCTGGCCCAGCCTCCTGCTGGGTTGCAGCCCACAGCTGTCCCCCACCCCCTCATTCCGATCTGGGAGCACACTCCTCCTCCCCCCATGCCTCCTCAGGGTTCGTGCAGCGGCGGAAGCTGTCCCCCTGCACCCTCTGGATGAGCCGTGGCTTTGTCCCACGCCCCACCCCAGCTGGGGAGCACCTGCCCGAGCCCCACTCCTCCCTCACTGCAGAGAGCATTGATCTGACCCCCTAACACCCCTTCCACCACAGACTTACCAGTTGCACACAGCTCTCCATCCTGCTGGGCTGTGCTGCGGCTGCACACACAAACGGGTATTTATCAGGCAAATTATCAGCCACATCAGGCCGATTTCTGATACAATCAATTTTTTTTATGTCGGTGCCGATCCAATATCGGACCAATGTATCGCTGATCCTCTAGTTTAAACCAGAGGTGCTCAACCTCTGGCTCATGGAGCCATGGCATCTGGCCTGCAGGGCTGCCCATGCCCCATGTGGCTGGATCAGGACCATCCCCTGTGGGGATGAGTTGGGACTGAGCCAAACTCCCTTTCCAAAACAGATGAACAGGGGCCACGCTGTCTCCCGCTCCCCTCTGTATAGTCAAATAGAACCCTGATACACCTGACCCAGGCTCCAGATCAGGCACTATCCATCTGGTGCACCAAGCAAAAAGGTGGGCCAGATGCACAGTTGGTGGGCCACCACTAGTCTAAACTAGTGATTCTCAAACAGGGTGAATGCTAAGCAGGTAAATGCAGGCTGAGGCGTGTCCATGCCTGGCTGATCCCCCCACCCCCACCACCCCCTCTGAAAGGATGTAATCACTGTAGTATATAAATTGGTTCTGAATTTGGGTGCTACTAGGCTCCAAAAAGTTATGGAAGGGAGCCTTGAATCCAATGATGTAGAGAACCACTGGTTTAGACAAAAAAGCTTCCCTAGAAACTTACTATAAAACAAGTTGAAACTAAAACAGTTACCAATTAACGTACTTACTCAAATCCAAAACTACTCCGAATTTAAGATGACCCTCAATAATTACTGTATTTACTTAAGGATAAGATGACTTCCCCCAATAATCAGATTCTGTATATGGAACATTTATGAATTTGTTATACTTTATATGAATTTGCTAAATTTATGAATTTGTTATACTTTTCCAGGCGCATGGTATACTGCAGATACCACCCACAAAGGATCCACATGCTAATTAGCCTCCCAACTCACGGCTGGAATATGGTGTTCTTGTTACGAGTCCTGGAAGCCTCCAAAAATGTATATGCAGATGAGGCACAGGGCTGCCTGTTCTGCAGGACCACCCTAATCATATGCAACCAGCTGAGAGAGGGGGCAACAGATGGATTCTGCGTGAACTGCTTGGGCCACAGCTGCGTTGGTTGCAATTAATTAACTCCATAGTTAGTTTTCATTACTGAGCACGTGCTGTGCTTTTGGCAGCACTTTAATGACAGACAACATATTTAATGAGGTTTCCTTGTATGTACATGTAAGATGAGGAGCTCTACCCCCCCATGCTGATTGGAAAGGAAGAAACTATTCAAGTAAATACAGTAGATTGTATATATGGAAAAAAAAAATTGTTATAATTTTCCAGGTATAGAATCTAATTATCAGAGGGATGTCTTAAATTTGTTCCCACTGCTACAGTGGGGAAAGCAGCAACAGGGGGGCAGGCGTTTCCCTTCCCTCTGCTCCCCTCCACCATTTATTCTCTCTGCAACCTGCCTGCCTACCCCCTTGGCACCTGCCCCATCCCACCCCCACAGCCTCTATCCCCCTGCCCTTCCCCCCAACTCTCCACAGCCTCTTCCTACTTCCACCCTGCTCTGCACCCTGCCTCCCAGTCAGATGCAGTTCCAGTTCCATTCCCTCCCAGGTCACAGAGCACATGGAAGCACAGCCCCAGTCCAGCCATAAAGCAGTGTCCTGGGGCTGGGAGTGCTACCGAATGGTTGGACAGGGGATAGAGTTGCCATGTACTCAGTGCCCAGGAGGGAATCCCACTACAGCTGGAGCTGTGCCTGACAATAAAGGGGTGGGGAAAAGAGGAGGGGGAAGAGGTCAGAGGCTGCTGTGAGTCTGACCCTAGACCCAAGCTGGGCTCAGGGATGGAGTCAGAGCCGCAGCAGCCGCCAGACCTCCCTCCCCGTTGCACTCAGATCCAAGATGAGGGACTTACCCCTCCATGCTGAATGAAGAAAAAAAACCTTATCTTGGATTCAAGTAAATATGGTAACTAACAATAAAGAAATGCAAGCGGGAGGTACGAATTGTTGTCCTTCAAGCAGCTGAAAACTAGAGCAGAGAAGTGGGTTAAAGAAATTTAGCAGACAGAGGAGGCTTATTACAAAGTAAAGTCTCTTTGAGTATACAAAATGGAATAAAAAAAAGATAACTGATTTTCAGAGACCGCTAATAAAATATCCTCTGAAAACCAGCCCTTCCTATAAGTTGTCTCGGATACCACAGCTCAAAATAGAATCACCTGAAATCATCTGCTTCTACTAAAAACCTTGACCACTGACTATTTTGGGGTTTGGGAAAAGTAGACGGAAAAGCTGAAAAGAAAATCACTAACTTATCAAGTGATGACAATTTAAAAATAAATCTGGAGTTTGAAATTAATTTCACATGGTCTAACAATTTACAGCACTTATTACATGAGTATCTCTTATGTACAGATTAGACCCAACAGGCATTAAATGCATATTAGATTAAGCTATAGTTGAAAGTCTCTATAATTGTACAGCCTAATTAGTTCAAAAGGAAGAATATTTTGAAGAGATATTAATTCTCTCTGGATATTCAGTAATAATTAAAAAGTTACCCATATAGCTTTAAACCTACTGTAGCAATTTTGCTCTTCAGACTTTTTCTTAGCAGTATAATAAATGCAGTTTTCCCTAGTTGTTCTTTTTCTTCGAGTCCTTTTTTCCACCATATTTCACATAAGTGCTGGATGGCACCCTGTAGGATTCTTTCAGATTCAGGTAATGCATAAAGAATACCTATAACGAGTACAAGGCAATTATTTAGTGCAAGTATAATTAAATTCATGTGACAGCAGTCTGTTAGCAACTTCAGTCTGTCTCATGATGCTCAACTTAAAATTCTAGTCTTCCCACAATGGTACCCACAATACTAATCACAAAAGTTATTTAAGTTTACCTAAAAGGCTCTATTAAGTCCAAGCTATTTGTCAGAGCTACTGGTCCAGTAATATTGAAATATTTGTAAGTTTACGCTTTTTAACAGACAGCAACAACAGAAAGAGAAGCATATTTACCCACCTTACCCAGGAATCATTAGTATTATGTACATTTTCATATGCTAACATTAATAGCTTTGGACACATTTATCAATAAAAGTCACATCTTTGGCTTAGTTTACAGCATATATCATGAAAACCCTGCATTTTAAAAAGTCCCAATCCCAATTAGAGAGGCAAAAGGAAAAAAAGCTCGTATAAATACTTGGAACTGTATTAACTTTCATATAACTTACGCACAAAAAGTCAGAAGTCATCAGTAGGCAAACATGCAATTGAGGAATATATACATATTCAGATGGTAGATGTATTCCAAACTAGCAAAGTGCCCATCAAGAATGACAGGCGGGCGGTAGGGATGGAGCACCACCACCCAGTGGTGCCTATACTCCATGTCCAGCTGCGCGCAACCCCCTCTCCCCCAGCTCTGTGTCCGGCCTGGTGTGCCCCCCCACATCTGACACACCCACACCCAGCCACATGTCACACCCACCCAGACACACCCACCCACCCACCCAGACACCGGCCACACCCACGCACCCTGCCACATGCCACCCATCTACAGACACACCCACCCAACCACAAGCTGCACACCGCACATACCCAGCCACATGCCACACACACCACACATGTGCCTCACTGCCCAGTCCAGCCTGCAATGGGACTCATGTGGTGTCACGTTGCTGTCAGAGCATGGACACCAAGGCAGGGAGCAGAGGTAGAGCTGAGGCCGCAGC
Source organism: Alligator sinensis (assembly GCF_000455745.1). Classification (NCBI taxonomy): domain Eukaryota; kingdom Metazoa; phylum Chordata; order Crocodylia; family Alligatoridae; genus Alligator; species Alligator sinensis. Next base: position 3,942,621 of record NW_005841905.1, read on the forward strand.
TGTCCCTGCCACGTGCACAGAGAAGGGGCCACATGACCCCCTGGACTCTCTGGCACCACCTCTGGAGAAGCTGCCGGGCTCCGAGTGTCTCACGGCCCGGCCAGGGCTTCATTCACCATGACTGGGGACTCAGTCAGTTTGAGTTGTGGGGCCATCAGAGCCCGGCAGCTCGTGAAGGGGTGCGGTACCAAGGAGCCCAGGGGGCAGCACGGGCCCCCCTCCCCTGCAGTGCACGCAGTGGGGGAAGCCGCCTGCCCACACCCCTGGAGTAGCTGCCAGGCTCCCCTGGCCCCACAGCCCGGCCTGGCCCAAGCACAGCCCCCCCGCCCCCGGATCAGCCCAGCACAGCCTCAGCCCTTCTGGTGATAGCAGCCCACTGTGCCCCCACCCCCTTCCTGTTCTCCATGCGGCACCCTAAGGCCACAGCTGGCAGTCGCTCCCCATGTGGGGGTAAGGGGGGAAAACACAGCCGTGGTGGGGGCACACAGGGAGCGGGCATGGGCTCCCCACACGCCCTACGTGCCCCACCCCCCTGTGCCCTGTGGCTGCAGCCGGCAGGCACTTTCTGCGCAGGGGGCGTGGCGCACGGGCACAGGATGCAGTGCAGCAAGTGGGCGGAGGGGTGCACCTTGTCCCACGGCCACGTGCTGCAGCCAATGGGCTCTGCCTGCACGCCCCACTGCAGCCGTGGGCCAGGCCCACCCCCGCCATGTGCCATGCCCCAACACAGCCACATGCCACACCCCCAACAGGGCTGCAAGCCACGCCCCCACCCCTCCCCTACCCTGCGCAGCAGATCACACCCTGGCCCCCACCGCCTCTGCCTTGCCTCACCTGTGTGTCTTTCTGTCAATAGGGTCCAGGCAGCACATGCGCAGTTGGCTCAGAGCATTACAGACAGCCAGACACAACCGGAAGTAGCCCGGCTTTTATTATATTAGAATTAAAAACACATTTTTAGCAAAAGTCTGGTGAAAAAGAACATTTTACTTTTGTTTTGGGGGGAATGAAGCTGGTAATCTGTTCATAAGCAAGTCAATATCAGTTCCATATATAAGAAAAGCAAGAAAAGGTAAACTTTACCTTCTAAATTTTACCCTGATGCTTATGCTTCCAAACAGAAGACTTCAAAGTAAAACTGACCAATCTAAGTTCCACTTGGCAAAAGACTATATTGGCCATACTGTTACTTATTTTTAGGCAGAACATTTCCCAGATTTTGATGGAGTAAAAACTGTGGTGCTACCACATGGACCATACAGTAAGAATTTGAGCACATAGCACCTTCATATCAAAGAGAAGCATTGGGTAGAAATATCTCAAACTTAGCAGAAACACTCCTACTCCTTACATTATCACCTCTCATATAGGAATGGCTGGAATGAAAGAAGACTGTGAGTTACCAAAAAGCTAAGGACACAGATCTCTAGAGCAGCAGTAAGCCCAAGTTCTTTTTCTAGCCATATACTAAAACCTTCACTCCACACACCTATCTATCCAGGTGTAACCTTAACATCTGCTTCCCTATTTGCCTTTGTAAACCTCGTCCAAGTATGCAAAAACAGAAAACAGAGAGTCATTATGCTTTGGAGTGGCAGCAACTTAACATTACAGTGACATATAAGATGCAACATTCTCATAGGAGAACTTGCTCTGTTTATCAGCATAGTCTTCTAGTTTGTTACAGACATATCACAGGATTACTTATTCTATTAGATCACTTGCATGTAAATATCACTCCTCTTATTATCAAACACTCCTTCAACAGCTATATTCCAAACATAAGGCAAAAATCTGTTTATCGTCACTGCTGACATTGTCATAAATTGCTTAACAAAGCAAGAACTTAAGTAATCTGTCCTACATACATTTTTTGCTTAATATCACAATACCGAATGATGTTCCAAGATCAATCAGCTAGGAGATATTTATTAACAAAGCAATTTGCCTGGTTAAGGAAGTGTATGTAAAGATATAAAACAGCCAAAACTATATTTTTTATAATCATAAGACAGGCTTGTCAGGCATTTGCTCAGTACTTGGGAATTTAAAGGTCCTGCCAAACTGAGTATAGTTTATCTATTTTTCAGTATAGGTACATATTTTCTTTGTAAAAACTTAATAAAAGGATCTGGGTGAATGAAGCACAAGCACAGTACCAGTGGGCATAGGGGGAGAAAAGAACATAGGAAAAGACTTCCAAGCACAGCCTTTTTTCGCTACTTATGCTAAATATTAAATCAAGATCGTGCATGGAGTTTACATAAACTCACATAAACACATAGAAGAATAGGTATGAAATGCTCCGATTTAAGAGCTGTAGTGTTGTCCTTTGTGTAGTGACTGAACCATAGATAAGTGCCACCTGGTGTGCAACGCTGGTTATTACCAACTACACACGCTTGTGTCATCAGTGAAAGTGACATATTCAGGGCATGACTTAAAAAATGTATTTGTACATCTCATTGAAGTAGAAGAGACCTTGAATTTCACTGTCCGTTTCATCACCATTTGGAAAAAAGAGATTAAAAATATTTACCCATGATAACTATCCTATACTGGAAGGGCCCATTTAAAATGATAGTTTATTTATCCTTTGGGAATAGGTCAGCCTACCAATAAGAAATTGAAACAGAACACTGTAACACACAATATAATCTTTTCCAATTAGGGGGGGAAAAGAAAGAAAAAAACCCCACCATGTTTAGAGCCTCTAAAGCATCCCAGGTTAAGATGTGCAACTCCATACCACCCATCAGTCACAGAGATCAGTGATTTCTCAGCCAGGATGTTACTGTGCCCTGGGGTGCCTCGAGATGCTGCAGAGTGCCATGCAATGTTAGCACTATTAGGTGTACAAATGTGATTCACCCAGAAATTTCAACTAGGAAGCCATAGTGTTAAAAACATTCTAACCTGAGTTCTTCGCAAGAGAAGAATTACTATTTTTTTCTGTAGTCAAAAAACAAGTGAAAACTTAGAGCTGGCATTTTTCAGTAAGTCCTTTGAGTCTAAACGGGTTCAGAACCACTGCGGTAGACTGTCAAACTAAATAAGTCTTGTCGTTGGTATCAACATTCACCATTTCATTTGAATAATTTTCTGTTCACCCCATAAACAAAATGTAGATGCCAAACATGTTGGCTGGATAGCTTAAAATTCTGAAAATTACTTACCATTTAATATGAGAGCACATTCTAAAAGAGCTTTGTAGTTTATATTCTCATCTACAACAGGTACTGAAGAAGCAACTACAGTGGTCACTCCCTGGATCACAGCTATGATTTGTTTCTGAAAGTTAACAAACAACACATCTTAAACAGCCTGCAAAATAGTTCTTTTCATAATAACTAGAAAGACTGAGAATGTTGTAACGAACAACATAAGGAAATAAGTATCAGTAATAGAAAGTTTGTGTGGCTCTAACATTCGATTTTGTATACACGTTCAATTTCTTTGCTTCATCAATAAGCCAAAAAGTGATTTTGCTTCATTTAAATCCAAAAGAAAGGTTTATTTAATTCCAATTTATACAGAATTAATCTAGATTTAAACCTTGTACCACTTCTGCCCCACAATGACCAAGTCTGTAATTTAAACTTTGCAACAAAGGGCATCTACCTTGGAGGACTGCTGTATGGGTCAATTCACTTATAATTTAGTCACCTTAGGATCCTAAAATGCAAAGTGCTAAGTAATGCTGTGCTAGTGCTGTGGTTCTTCTACCACTTGCATGTTTTGTCAACCAGTGGATAAGATCTGCCTTACTGGGTACTTTTCACCCCATTGTAGTGGTTCTTCAGGGGAGAGATCTACAGAAATTTTGCAATAGCTAGTACCTTTCTCAGATAGTACCTATGCCTGAAAGATTAATCTATTGGTTTCCTTGTCCAACATAAATATAATGGATTTTTTTTTTATTTTGTTGCATCTTTAATAAACTGATGCATCAACAAAACAGGTAGGGATATTTTAAAAAATAATTTAACTTAATATCCTTTAATAGTTTTAAGAATCCTTAATTCCTTTAATATATTTAGGAAATTATGTAGAACTTTTTAGACATTAACTAAAGAACCTCTACAGAAGGAATACTCATTCAGTCAACATAATTCAAACCATGCACAACAAAACCTAATTTGTCATAGTTAGATTTTAAACTCTTTATTCTACAAGAAGAAATATTCATTATATTTATTGCAATAATAATTGATCAATTAATAAAATATTTAACTCTAGAATGAGAAAAAAGGTTAAATATCGTAACCCTGAAAACTATAGCCTGTTTTTTTGAAGTTTTCAAACTCTGTTTCTACAATCTCTAAATGGATGAACCTATTGGTAAAAGAAAACAAAATACGTGTTACCTTGATATTTGGGGGGGATGTTATTTATTTACTTACCATTTGCAGAGTTCCTTCTGTTTCCATATCATCATCACTTTCATCACCAAGCCTCTGCCATTCTTCCACTGGATTCTCTACCAAAACTTGCGTTAATAGATGCTTCAGCCTCTCCCATAATATTTCCTTTTGCTTTCTTGGTAACTCTTGAAGCAATTCATTCAAATCAAATGGATCAAATACATCTTGCTGCAAAGTGATTAAAAAATGACATAGCACAAAAATTATTTCTTTATTCTGGGGAAGTGCATTGTTATATGCGAAAGGATTTTACTGCAATGGAATAAATGCTTCTCTTTTAACATAGAACAAAAAACTGTGCCCCCAGATCAGCTTTTAACTTCAATGAATCTTTCATATTACACCCAATAAAGAAATACTAATAAAGATAGCAATTATTTGCTTGAAATTATAATTTTGTGCAAATTATAATTTATATATTAGTCAACCCAATGGATTCCCTAACAGAACTGTTGTGGTTCTTAAACTATTTGGATCCTCAAAAGACAGGGGACAACAATCTTTATAGAGTAATGAGACAAAACAACCTGGCCCCAGTCCAGTGTAGGCTGCATGGCTCCAGAAGTGTGTCACCAGCAGGGAGGGCGGGTTGCCTGCACCCACACTGGGGCCAAACGCTGCAGCCACTTCTCCCAGTCTCTCCGTACTCCCCAGCTGGTGCACAAGTGCAGCTTCCAGCCAGGAAGAAACTAGGCTGGGGCCAGGGCAAGGCAACTGGGAGCTGCACATATGCCACTACCACTTGTCCCTGCACCCTACTCCCCAGCTGCAGCATGGGCGCAGCTTCCAGCCTCTACTCAGTTCCCCATTAGCTGTAGTTTAGGAGGGAGGATTTGTGGGAGGCAGGGAGAAGCAGCAACAATGCAGGTGCAGCTTCCAGCACCCTGTCCCATGTCCAGCTCCTTGCTGCCTAGCCCAGCACGGACGTGGGCAGAATTCAAGTCCTTCAGCTCCACAGGCCAGTTCCAATGGCTGCATGAGTCAGATTGAGCCTGTGGAAAAAAGGCAGTGATGCAGGTGGCACTAGAAACTGCCTGTCCCCACCACAGCTCCTCTTTGTCCAGCACAGACACAGCCACAGAATAAACCACAAAAAAACCTTCAGCTCCGCAGGTCAGTTACACAGGCCAAATCTGGGCTGGACACTATACATTGCCAACCCCTGTTCTAAGCCTTTCATTGTCCTTGTTACTGTCCTCTACTCTCTCCAGTCTGTGTCTACTGATCTTAAGACGGTGATAACAAAAAGGCAGTAAAAGTTTGCCATGCCTCTAAATTTGCTACGCCATTTTACAGCAATATTTTCTACCATTATTGCTTTAAACATGGTAACAGTTACCAAAAGATTAAAAAAAATAAATGCCAGAAGATTATTATACTACACAATTGTTACGCATACACATCATGGATTACTTACATGAAGCTTGGCAAAACGCAAGAAATCTTCAATAGTATTTTTGGATACAGCTCGCAGAAATGTTTCACGTTTCATCATGCTGGACTGCTCTTCCTACAGTGCTTAATTAATGAACCTAGGGAAAAACAATTACCATTTTTCCACATACTGCATGCCCCAAAATAAGACATGAAAGAACTTCCCTTAAAAATACCAGTGAGTACAATATTTTCACAGAGAAAACGTAAGCAGCTACAGCTGGGGGTAGGAGGGACTTGTGGAGCAAAAACCCATGGTTGCTCTGTTAACTTCTGAGCTATAGGACAGTGCCAACCTGGCTTGAAAAGCAAGGCCAAGCAGTTCAGTTCCAGCAAGATCATCCTCTCAGCTGACACCACTGACTGAGCTGAATTGCTTGGCCCTGCTTCTCGAGCTGGGTGGGCACCCAGGAGTGCTGGCCAAGTGAGCTGACAGTCCAATTTTGACTGCCCACACAGCCTGAGGAAGAGCCCTGCAGTTCAGCTCCTGCAGGATTGGGCCCTCTGCTCCCCTCATTTAAGATATACACCCCCAATTTGTAGCAACTAATTAAAGAGGTACATGTTGCATGAAAACAAATGTAGTGGCTAAAAAATATATAGCACCGTAATTAAAGCAGCATCATCAATACATAGAAAAAATTTGCAGACAAAAACTCCTCAAAGTTTCTCATTTGGTTCATAAGAGCAATTACTTTGTTTAGCATCCCATGATACCTTCACAAGCGGATAACTTAGCTTTTAAATTTATAGAATTATAGAAGAATAAGTCTGGAAGGGACCTCAGGAGGTCATCTAGCCCAACTTCCTGCTCAAGGGAGAATCATCCCTGTCTAAACCACTTCAGACAAAACTTCCTCCAACCTGCTCTTAAAAACTACTAAGGATGGTGAGTCCCCAACCTCTTTAGATAGTTCAATGCACTACTTAACCACCTTCACATTTTAATCTTTTCCCTAAAATCCAACCTGAATGTCCTTTGTAACTTAAGACTTGTTATTCCTTGTCCTGTCCTCTGATAGGATAGTCTATCACAGTGGTGCTCAAGCTGTTAGACCTGTAGGCCAGATGAATAGCACAGAGCCAGTCTGCAGGCTGGATTGAGCCCTGTATGTCAGGATTCGCCCTGGGGGCCCAGTGCTGCCTGCACGCAATTCAGCACACACAACTCAGAACACCCCACAGGCCTGGAAATTTGGCAGTAGGGGAACGGTGAAACCGCTTCCCTGCCAGCAAATTTCAGAACCTATGAGAAGCCCTACAGGCCAGATGGCATGGCATTGTAGCCCAAAGGTTAAGTACCTCTGGTCTTTCACGCTTCAGGTATTTGGAAGCCAAATGATCCTTTGGCAGCATGCTAATAAAAAGCACGGTAAAGGGTTACGGTCATATTCAGCTTATGGTCCACTTTATCCTCCAGGTCCCTTCTGCAACTTAGCTAGTTGTTCTCCAGTTTGTATGGTCACATTTGATTGCTTAGTCCCAAGTGATACTTTCGACTTGTGCTGAACTTCAGCCTTCAGAATTTGTTCTTGATTTTTTTCTTAATATATTCCCTAATTGGTTAGCTCCTGTGTTTTCTTTTTAATGGAAATCTAAAAAAAGAGTTTAGTATATAATTTTCTTCCACCAAATACTCCCTTATTAGCTAGGAAACATCCCAAACAGCAACAGTTTACTTAAAGGCACAAAATAGTGGAAATGCAAACTTTTCTCTGTGTTGCCAACTCAGCTGTTGAAAATACCACCTCTAATAGCAAGAGCAGGGTAGCTCAGTTTGTATTGATCCATAATGCTTTGGATAAGAATTTTGGCTTTGAATATCACTGTGGGGGCAGGAAGGGTGATACAAACACACTGAAGTTCTTTAAATATTGTCAGGAACAAAAATACAGTCTAACTCCTGACTAGGCTTCTCAAAAGCATATTACCAAAGAATCATTTCAGTGAAGCCTCCTGCTCATTTGTCATACCTATCCCAACTACCAAAACTTTCAACCCTTCAGTCCTTTAAAACAGTAAAACCTTTAGATTAATTTACAATGGATACTTCCTGGCTTCAAACAGAGTACAGACTAAAGGTGCACTGATACATCAGTCCGATATCGGATTGGCATCGATATAAAGAAAATGGACTGTATTGGAAATCAGCCAGATGTGGCCGATAATTTGGCTGATAAATGCCTGCACATATGTGCAGCCGCAGCTCAGCACGTAGATGGTGAGGAGCACAGCCTGGCAGCTTGAAGAGCTGCATGCAGCTGGTAAGTCTGTTGTGGTGGAAGGGGAGGGAAGGGATGTGGGGTAGGCGGGCAGCTCCAGGCCCCCGGGGTAAGGGAGGGAGTGGGGTTGGGGCAGGCGCTGGCCAGCATGGGACAGAGCCACGGCTTGTCTGGAGGTGTAGGAAGGGGGAGGCAGCTCCCACCACTATGCACACCCCAGGAGGGCGGGGGCGGATGGCATGCGCCCCCAGATCAACGTGGAGCAGGGTGGGCTGCAGCTGTGCCAGACTCTTCCCAGCGCATGGCAGGAGGGGTTGGGTCAGGGATGTGCTCGGGGCAGGTGGCAGCGGTGCTGGGAGGGAGGCTATGAGGGAGCTATGGCAAATTTTGGGGTGGCCGGAGGGAGCTGCCTGGACTATGGGGCCAGGGACCCAGGTCTGCAGCCCCCTGGCAGGAGATGGTGGCTGTTGCAGCCAAGTGGAGCCCGGCTCCCCCACTGCTGTGGGCTTAGGAGGGAGAGGAGGTTTGCTCCCCACAGCTACGCGCACTCCCAGGGGGACCCATGCACCCCAGATTTGTGCGTGGGGCAGAGGCATGCTGCCCGTTGTGGGCTTGGGCTCCCGCCCTACTGCCCTCCCCCTGGGCCTCCACAGCCTGGCGGGTGTGACCCAGTGCTGCAGGGCACAGTGGGGCCATGCAGGAAAGTTGGTTGCCACTGTGAGCTCTGCGCTGCCCTGGCAACATGTCCCCTACATGCATGGCAGCAGCAACAGCAGTGGCATGGGGTTGCGCACAGAGGATGCGTCACCAGGGCAGCATGGAGCTTGTAGCCGCAAGCAGCTTTCCTGCGGGGGCCCAGCTCTGGCCTGAAGCACTGGGTCACACCCACCAGGAGGCCCCAGGGGAGAGCAGTAGGGCAGGAGCCCAAGCTCATGGTGGGCAGCTGCCCCCACCCCATGCACAGATCTGGGGGGTCCCTTCTACCCTCCAGGAGTGCACACAGCAATGGGGAGCCAGCCCCTCCCCCCGCTTCCTGGACGAGCCGCCCATGGCCCCATCCAGCTCCCTGCCTGGGCCCTGCAGCTGCATATTGCGGCCCCAAGCCCCGTGTACTGCCCAGCTGGGCAGCATCCCCAGCCCTGCCCAATTAACTCCCTCCCTCCCTATGGGGGCCTCAATTCCACCCCCTACTCCCAACCTGCAGGAGCTGCTCTCAGGTTGCCTGGTGGCCATATGCATATATACATGCACATTAGGGCTGTGCAAAACGGCTATGTTTTGTTATGGTTTAGGATTCGGCCGTTTCAGAGGGACAGTGATTCTTTTTGATGTTTCGGATCACTGTTCTATTTCAATCTGGCCAAATATGTTTTGGAGTTGACGCAGTTTCGGTGTTGATTTGGAGATTCGGATCAGCTGGGGAAACAGTACGAGAAGCCTCCATGGCTGCAGCCAACCCCACCTCATGCAAGTCTGGGGAACACACGCCCCCCCACCGCACTGTGCCCTCCCAGGGTGCAAGCAACAGTGGGAGCCGCTTCTCTCTCCATGAGCTGAGGCTCTGGTCCCACTCCCATCACGCCTGGGCAGCACCTACCCTACCCCCTCCAAGCCTCTTCCACCACCACGCTTACTAGCTGGAGGCAACTGTATGGGAAATCTGATCGGTATCAGCCAATACGCCTCCTTAAATATCAGCTATCGGTATCAGCCCCAAAAATCTCTATCGGTGCACCCCTACTGATTACCTACCCATCAGCCCTATTGTCTCTTGCAAGTTTGTGTATACAGAGTCAAGCCTTTACCTCCCTCTAAAAATGCAGTTTCAAGAAGCTAAATGAATAGAGCATATCAAATGCACATTTTGTAAAAACAAAAAATGATTAAATCAAGGCTTCTTGACCAGTGATTTAAATCAATTTGATTTAAATCAAATCCACCATGGTGCCTATGCTCTGGAGTGGGGCAGAATGTCAGTGTGCTTAGTGTTTCCTATTGGCTAGTTCTAAATCTGGCACACAGCATTTCTGGATCAACCCTCTGAGTCATTTAACTTTCCCCATGAGGAGTATAAGGACGGACATAAAATCAAAAGTGCTTCAAACACCTTCAAAACTGTTGAAAGGCAGACAGATGCACACACCTTTGAAGCATTCTAAAACTAGCAAAAGTGCACCAAAAATAACTGTAAAGGAAATGCGTATTAAGTGAAGTGCAGAGCTTCCCGAGTGCTGGCAAGCCCTACATAAGTACATCGTAAGTCTTCCTTTTACATATTTCCTTACAGAGGTGGTTAGCAGTGTTAGTCTGACATAAGGCAGGGCAAGGCCTTGGAGGATAATTGGCTCAGAGAAGCAACTGTTTATTTTTCAAATGCCATGCATGGACTGGCAGAAATTAAAAATTGAATATACAAAGGGAAAGGGACAGGGACACTTCTAAGAAAAGTAATAAGGTGGAGGTTGAATAGATTAACTGAAATGAAGAAGGCAGGTAATAGAGAAACAAAAACAGCCTGTGGCAGAACATTTATCCCTGCTTGGGCAGATTATCAGTAAAGTGCTCTCCTTACCACTCCATCTCTGCTTTCCCATCACTGCCCTCAGCTGTCCTTAAACAGAAAGGAACTTAAACCAACTGCAACACAAAATTGCTGAACAAGAGGTCATCCACAGCCTGGATTGTATTAAATGTGCTCTCAACAGGGACGGTGAGTTGTTATCTCATTACCTGGACTAAATGTTAACAGCTGAGTCCATTCCAGGTATTCATTCTTCTCAACTACAGTGTAAGACTGGCCATGATGGACCAAAAAATATGCAAGAGGCTAGGATTTCTTAGGGTGCTATCTTCTTTAAACCAACCATGTAGTTAGTATAAAGTTAGACAAGCTTGAATTGCAAGACATTCTTCATTGGTTCTCTTATTACAGGAATCCAAGCACAGCCTATAATCAGAGACCTGACGAAGAATGACTTGCATTTGAAAGCTGGTCTAACTTTATCCCAACTACACATAAGTAAAAGATATCACCCTAAGAAATCCTTGCCTCTATTATTTATCTCAATTCATCTAATCAACCTGATTTGCTTTCTTAGCAGCATTTACCCCCCCTCTGCCACCTTTCTATATGAAGTCTTGTCTTTCCGTCAGCCCATTTCTTAACCCTGGACAAAGTAGCTTGTTGCCTACCAAAGCTCCTGCCTCTGAACCAGGTGGCCTCTAAGGTGCCAACTGCCCAATTACTTACATGACTCAACTCCTCTAAACCAACATTAACACTTACTTTCAAGGGACTCTGACTGAGATATTAACAGCCAACTGCTACTCAAATTATTGCTTCTTGCTCAGATCACTTGAAAAGATCTATTGCAAATTTATCACCACTCCTGAGACCTACCCCTGAAGGCTTTCCAAAGACAGAGGTAATTATCAGTGTGAGTCTGAACTCATTCAGAAGGCAGGGTAGAACTTTTATAGACCAACTAAATAAGATCTATATACCGAGCACAAGCTTTTATAAACCCAGGTTCACTTCAGATGCTATGAAGAATGCACTGAAAGCAAAGTATAAGAAGAACCTGCCCTGGCTCTCAGTTTCATCTCTCAAACAACAGACTAGCAAATTCTCATCCACATCAAAGCACCAGGCCTTCCAATGGACTTGGGTCCATGCCTGCTGTGATACCACATCAATACAGACTAGATCATCACTGGATCCAATACCAAGTACAGCATTCAAGGTTCATTTACCTGCAACTCTAATGTTATATACACCATCACCTGCTTGCAATGCTCTTCTGCTGTCTACATCAGACAGACCAGGTGATCTCTACATGTGAGGATCAACGGACACCAATCTGACATCAGCCGCAGGAAGACACAAAAGCATGGGAAAGAACGCTCAGTCTCCCTGCATGGTCCATGGCTGACCTTGAGATTGCTGTCCCCATGCAGGAGAATGAACAAGAAATCACCCACAAACTGGACTGTGTTCAATAAGGTTTAAATAGGGACTACAGATCCTTATGTCATCTCAGTACGTGGGCTAGCGTTTGTGATCCTGCCCTGCCCTTTGTTCCTATGTTTACAGCTCCTTTGTTCTTCTCTTCTAGCAGTGCCCTCCTCTGTCATCTCTTCCTCTCCCTTCACCCTTGTCTTTTGTTCTTACATTTCTCTCTCCTTATACTCTGCTTTCTGCACAATCTTTCATAGCATCTGGAAGAGTGAACCTCCTTTCACAGAAGCTTGTGATATATAGATATATATACAGATGTATACATATCCCCTTGTCAGGGTCAGACCAATTACTACATTTGGGCTCATGATCAGATTGGTACAGACCGCAGGGGTGTCTGCCTTCCTCTGTAGCAGGGGCTGGCCCCCTTCCTAGAGTCTCTGGAGCATATATTGACAACATTTCACAGAAGCAGGACACTGGTGCCTTTATCTGTGGCAGACTAGGGTGTCAGGGCTATATTGTGCCAGGATTGATGGTAGCCTTACCTGAGTTTAGATTATGAATTTGTAAAGGATGGTTGGAATAGGGATGATCTTGCCTCAGGCAGAGGGTTTGACTAGATTACCTCCGAGGGTCCCTTCCAGCCCCATTTCTCTAGGAGTCGATAATATATAGGCAGATCGATCTGTAGACAAATCGAGACATCTATATTTCTAAGTACCATATTTCATGGTGTGCAGGTTAACAAAGTATAAGTCAACCCCATTTTTCTGATCCAAAAAAGTAAGAATTTTGTAGATTCAGTGTATAAGTCAATTTAACTTTTTGAATCAGAAATATGGGGTCGACTTACACTGCGGGCCAGGTACCCAGGGGGTAGACACATGTTGCTGGGCCAGGCTCGGTGTGGCTCAGAGAGTGCCGCTTGGAGGGGATGGGGCCGCCCCAGCCAAGCGCCAAGCCTGGCCCCATCCCCTGTGAGCGCACTATGGAAACGCCGCTTGGCCGGGCGCTCAGCCCAACCCCGTCTCCTGCAAGCACCAGCCAAGCACCGAGCCTGGCGCCCGCAAGGCCCATAGGCTGCACTTGGGCTGGGCCCAGACCCCATGGCCTCCAGTGACAGGGGCACTGTCGGTAGGTAAATCAGGTCAGGCCTGGGCTAAGGTTTGTCCGGGGCTGGGTGGGGGTCAGAAGTACGAATGAGGTGCGTAAGTCGAGGTTGAGTTTTAAGAGTTAAAACCTGGGCTTCAAAACTCGATTCATACACGGTGGAAAAGGACATGCCCATCTCACAAAGGTGACTACATCCACACCCCTATGTAGAGGTCCGCAGACCTAGGTCGCGAGCAGAGCGAGGCAGACCGGTGCCATCCTCCGTTCCCCGGCGAAGGGGCACCTCCGCGTCGCTTCTTTCTGCAGGGAATGGAGAACCCCCTCCGTGGCCGCGGGCAGCCAGGCCGGAGCAGGTACGAGCGGGCCCAACGCAGCAACAGCGCGCCCGCCACAGCGGAGGAGACCCCGACCCCACCGCCCCGCCCCGCACCGCACCGCACCGCCCGCGCTCCACTCACCGTTCGAATTCTCCCGCGAAGGCCGTTAACCGCCCGCGCGCATGCGCGCCAACGAGCGCCGCTCTCGCGAGCGAGGCAGGCGCTGACGCTCCCTCGCTGAGCCGTGGCT
>NW_005841905.1:3956351-3959404 GCF_000455745.1 Alligator sinensis
CCCCCCATACGTGCCCACTGGCGCTGGCTGAGGCAGAAGCTGGGACCCGTGGGCAGAACCAGCCCCCGGAGCAGCAGGCAGGGACCTCGCGGTCATCCCCGCAGCCCCCTGCTCCAGGGCCGTGCCTGGCCAACCTCCGCGGGGCCAGCTTCTCCGGGCAGCCTGCTCCAGTGCCCAGCCGCCCTGGCAGGAAGCTCCTAAACTCCCACCTACATTTCCCCTGCGGCAGTGTGAGGCCCTGTCCCTAGAGGAAAGCCCACCTCCATCCTCTCCGCACCCACCCTTCAGGGAGTTGAAGACTGTTATCAAATCCCCCCTCAGGCTTCTCTTCTCCAAGCTAAATGGCTCCAGGTCATTCAGCCTTTCCTCGCAGCTCTAGTCTCCGAGGCCCCTGCTCATCTCCCTTGCTCTCTGCTGAGCTCTTTCCGATGGGTTCACGCCCTCCTTGAAGCGTCGGCCCCAAACCAGACACCATTCCAGGTTAGGCAGCGCCAGTGCTATTACGCTGCTTGGTGCGGCACTGCCCTGCCGGGCTGTGACAGAGGCAGGCTGTCCCTGCTGTGGACAAGGACTCCCAGGAGGGTGATTCTGGCACCTAGAGCTGGTGCCCCACTTGCCCTGCTCTAGCTAGCTACTGGGGGACCAGTGCAGCAGCCCTCAGCCCCTGGGCTCCAGAGCTGCCTGAAAGCAGCTGCCACCAGTGCTCCTTTCCCCTGCTGCCAAGCTTGGTGGGAAGGGGAAGGATGAATGGCAGCAGCACTTCCCCCTGCACTCTAGAAAGCAGGCACTCCAGGCAGCCCCGAGGAGCCAGCAAACAGGTTAAGCAGTTTGCAGGGAGCAAGAGGAGGAAGGGGAAGAGAAGCCAGGCACCAGAGGGATCACCTAGAGAAGGGAAGTGATCCAGAGCTGCCTGTGCGTTTGGTTTGCTGAGTGTGTTTGGGGCCTGTGCTCTGAGAAGCTGGGAATATTGCTAGCTGAGTGATTGCCAATGGTTGCCTGAGCCTGACAGAAGCCCTAATGAGCGGGCAGAGACATTAGGGCCAGCAGGGTATAAAAAGAGACCAGCCCAGGCCTAGCAGGGTATAAAAAGAGACTCCCTAAGCAACCAGGGAGCCAGTAAACAGGTGTTGCAAACAGGATAAGCACTTTGCAAGCAGCTTGCCAGTCAGTTTGCCCCCTTCCCCCTTTTGAGGGGAAAGCCTTTCAGCTTAGTGTGAGGAAGCAGGGAAAAGGGAAACTTAGGGCTAATGAGCAGTAAGTAGACCAGCTTCCAGGTGAGTTTACTAGGGAAAGTGTGCTTGTAAGAAGGGTAGTGAGAGAGAGAAGGAAGATTAAGAGACCCAGAGAAATGTCTGGAGGATGTCACAATGCCAGAGCCACTGCCACTGCTTGCACCTGTGAGGTTTCTGTCCAGGCAGGACCATTCACCATCGACACTTCTACCCAGGTCCAGGTTCGGTGCTGTGAGGACTGTGGCTTGCAGGTTCCTTCTAATGACGGCCAAGTGGGGGAGTGCCTGCGGTGTGAGCGGTGCCTCCTGGTGGTGTCTCTCAGGAAACGGGCAAGAGAGCTACAGGAGGAGGTGGTGAGGCTCGAATGCATCCTCTGCCATGAGGAGTTCATCAATTTGATGCTGGAGGAGACCTCCAGGACTGGAGGAAGAACTGCTAGGGGCGGTACTAAAGAAGAGAGAAGACATGGACTCCCAGGAGGGTGGAAGCTAGAAGCTTGTGGCTTCTGGCAGCAAGCAGAAATCTTCACTTCCATCTACAGCAGTTCATCTGGAGAAAAGATATGTAGCCCTAGGATCAGAAAGGGAGGAGCGTGTTTCATTGGTGGAGGAGGACAGGCCCGGCCGACCTGACCTGTTGTCTTAGGAAGTCTGCTGCTAGCCTTGAGCCCAGATCCAAGATGTCAAGGAGGGATTACCGAAACTCATCTGGCCCTCTGACTACTATCCCATGCTGCTTATCCATGTGGGCACCAATGATACCACCAGGGGAGATCATGAGTAGATCAAAAGTGACTACAGGGTTCTTAGTCTTAGGCTTTGGCTTCTTTGACAATGATGTTGTTCCAGGAAGGATTGCTGGGAGGAGACGGGATGCACCTGACGAAGAGAGGGTAGAGCATCTTCACAGGCAGACTCACTAACCTAGTGAGGAGGGCTTTAAATTAGGTTTGCTGCAGGATGGAGACCAAAGCCCTGAGGTAAATGAGCAAGCAGGAAGGGGCAACAGGGAAGGTGTTCTTATACTTCCTGGGAAATCAAGTAAATTGACTAGTTACCTTAGGTGCCTGTACACAAATGAACAGAGCCTGAGAATCAAACAGGAAGAATTGGAAGTCCTTGTACAGTCACGGAACTATGACATGATTGGAATAACAGAAACTTAGTTGGAGCTTGCATGACTGGAGAGTTGCATGACTGGAGCACTGTCATGGATGGGTACAAACTGTTCAGGAAGGACAGCCAAGGGAGAAGAGGAGGAGGAGTTACATTTTATGTAAAAGAGCCATATGATTGCTCAGAGCGCCAGAATGAAACTGGAGATTTTTTCATAGACACTAGGGCTAGAAGGGACCCTGGAGGATCATTGAGCCTAGCCCACTGCCCCAGGGGCAGGAAGTCAGGAGGGATCATAGGATCCCAGCAAGATAAACGTCCAAACATCTCTTGAAGGTGTTCAGAGTAGGTGCTTGAACCATCTCCAGTGACAGTCTATTCCAAACCTTGGGGGTTCGGACAGTAAAGAAGTTCTTTCTTATGGCCTGAAGCAGTCATGGAGGAGTTTGTGACTGTTCGACCTTGTAATCCCTTGGGGAGCTCTGGTGAACAAATGTTCCCCCAGATCCTGGTGAGCACCCCTGATAAATTTGTAGGTGGCCACCAGATCACCCCTGAGCCTGCGTTTTTCCAGGCTGAAGAGTCCCATGGCTCTCAGCCTCTCATCATAAGGCCCGTTTTCCTGACCTGATCATGCGCGTGGCTCTCCTGTGCACTCTCTCAAGCTTCTCCACATCCTTTTTGAATTGTGGAGCCCAAAACTGGA
>NW_005841905.1:3959616-3966641 GCF_000455745.1 Alligator sinensis
ATTGGAAATTGGTCAAGCAAGACCTACCCACAACAAACCTGTGCTGCCTATCCCTCAGGATGTTGCCATCAGCCAGTCTGTTAAGAATGGCCTCTTTGATAATCTTTTCTAAGATCTTTCACCAGATAGAGGTCAGGCTGATGGGCCTATAGTTTGCTGGATCCACTTTCCTCCCTGTCTTGAAGATGGGCATCACATTGACTTCCGATCTTCGGGCACTTCACCAGAGTGCCAGGAGTTCTCGAAGATCCGTGCCAGGGGCTGAGCTTTGATGCTAGCCAGCTCCTTGAGTACCCTGGGGTGTAAACTGTCAGGTCCGGCTGACTTGAAGGGATCCCGGCTGTCAAGGTGTTCCTTCACAAGATCAGCTTTGATGGAGGGTAAGGAATCTCCCTCACCCGGGCCACCCTGTCCCGCAGTGGGCAGGGGCATCCCATGGGACTGGTGAAAAACTGATGCAAAGTACCCATTAAGCAAGTTTGCTTTTTCCTGGGCATTGGTACCATGCACCAGTACAGGCTGGGGGCTGACTGGCTGGGCAGCAGCTCTGTAGAAAAGGACCTGAGGTCTTCCTATACAGTTGACAATAATCTGAATATAAGACAACAATGCTCCCTTGTTGCTAATAAGGCTAACAGCATAGTGGGCTGCATTGGTAGATGTGTTTTTAGCAGGTCCAGGGTATTCAGCACTGGTGAGGCCACATCTAGAGTACTGTGTTCAGTTTTGGGGCCCCCCACTACAAAAAGGATGTGGACAAATTGGAGGGCGAAAAAATGGTTTGGGGGTTGGGGGACATGACTTCTGAGGAGAGGCTGAAGGAACTGGTCTTATTTAGTCTGGAGTAGAGAAGACTAAGAGGGGATTTAATAGCAGCTTTCAACTGCCTGAAGGGAGGTTTGAAAAAAAGATGGAGCTAGACTCTTCTTAGTGGTGGCAGATGACAGAATAAGGAGCAACAGTCTCCAGTTGCAGCAAGGGAAGTCTAGGTTAGATATGAGGAAGACTTTTCTCACCAGGAAGGTAGTAAAACACTGGAACAGGTTACCTAGTGAGGTGGTAGAATCCCCATCCTTGGAGGTTTTTAAGACCAGGCTAGACAAAGCTTGAGCTGGGATGATCTAGTTGGGGATGGTCCTGCTTTGAGCAGGGGGTTGGACTAGATGACCTTCTGAGGTCCCTTCCAGCCCTAATTTTCTATGATTCTATAACCCCACATTGACCAGCCACTGTACTCATAGACCTTATGGCAGAGGCAGAGCATTAGGCAGGAGCTTCACTGACATGCCATACAGGATCCTGGTCAAGCAGGTGTGGTCATACCCCCTGTTGCCATATGGTACATAGGCAGTGAATCTTCACTGCAAATGTGCCATACTGCTGGGAGGTGGGGAGGAGGGACTTACCCCTCCTCACAATTCTGGATCTGCTTATGGTACTGGGCCAGTGATTCTCAACCTTTTCAGACTAAAGATTCATCTAGGAAAATACTGGCTCTTAGCTTTCAGTTAATTTTTTAACTACAGAAAAATAAAAGAGCAATTCTTCTGTTGCAAAGAACTTGGACAGACCACAACAGGCCAGAATGCTTTTGACACTGTAGATTCCTGTTGGAAACTTCTGTGCTTATGCATCATGCAGAGGTATTCACATACTAAATAACTGCTCATGCTGTGCAGCACCCTTAGAAGGATCTTGAGGCACTCTGGTTGAGAATCCCTATACTAGACAAACACTCTCCTTGCAGGGGTACAGGACAGTCCCTGGGAAGGGCTACACCACTGTGGTTTGGTATAGGACCAGGAGGAAGAGGAGGTCTTAGTTCTATTTCCAGGTCTGCAAATGGCTTAGGTAATGCTGGACCTCTCTGTGTCTCATAACATCTATGTACCTGGCTGTAGCATAGTGTAGACCTACCCCAGCTAGCAGTAAACTATCCAGAGCTGGGATGCCAGTAGCACTCTAGCCAGAGAAACAAGGAGCTCAGCACGGACCTGTTTACTCTGCTTTGTGTTTAAAGCTCTCTCTAGTGACTGCTGTGTAGACATACCTTCAGTCTGCTCACCTGCAAAGTAGGATAATAACCAAAAGTATATAGTGAACCTTAATTATTTTATATTTATAATGAACCTTCAGATCTAAGGATAGAAGGTGCTATAAAAAGTAAACTGTTCTTAAGGGGATGCTATTCATATATACTAGCTATCCATAGCTTTGAGCCTTTTGGATAGGGTATCAATCTGATAAATAGTAAGGACACATATTCCCTGTGTTCTAGCAAAAATAATTTCTCTTATTACTTGAAGCTTTCTTCTCTTAATCCAGTTTATTAAAATGGCAACTTTTTGCCTCAAAATGTCCTCATTTCAACTGTTGGTAGCTAGGCAATTAATCTTTGTCAAGGTGAACAGCAGGTGCATTACATATTCTTCATCCAAAGGATAGAAGAGCTAGACAAGTACTTGCAAGAAGCAAACACCTTATAATTTATAAGAAACGATGTAGGCCAGATGCCATTTACTCTCTGACAAAAAAAATGGTTTAAATCTTTCTAACTGGGTGGGAATAGCTCCTTTTAATTTTTTGTTATTTTTACATGCATTCCATGTTTTAGTAAGCAAGAGCATTTGGACAGCAGTTCTTTAAAGTACGCAGCAGCAGCTTTTTCATTTGTTACTCCCAGAATTAATAGTAATCAATGTGCCTTGTTCCGTATTTTTTTTGGTTGTGCATTTCCAGCAGCAATATATTTCTCAGTTTTTCTTTTACTTTTCATATTGCTAGCGTTACTTTAAAGGGTGACATTCTTGACAGACATCATGTACTGTCAATTTATTGTAGCAGTACTACACGCAGCTGTTTCATTTTACCAACACCAATTTTCAGCTAGCAGCTGTAAGAAATTTATCAAATCTTTCTGAGTTTTTCTGGATTCAGATTTCATTTAAATTATGTTATTAAGGTTACATGTAATTTGGAATGTTGTATGTAACGTTACTTTTACTGTGGAGACATTAATATCTCTTTGCATCAAAGAATTTCATTTTATATTTAAAACTCAGCTGGAAACCTTTTCCCCTTACATATATGCCTTCAGTGTTTTAAAATCTCTCTAATTGTATTCTTTAATTCTGTAAAGGATTTTGGAATAATTTGAAGACCAAACAGAATGGAAAATAAAGTTTATTGGATGCTTATGTTTTATATTTAATGCTCTTCTATGTTGATGCTAAAATTATGAGATGACTACAAATGCTTTCAAACCAAGGTTAAAGCTTTCTAAATCCTAAATCATTCACAGAATAATTTGGAGTTAAAAATAATTGTATTTTAAAACAAAATAACTGAATGCTAATGATTCACTTGGACACCATGACAAAAATAAGCTACTTTCCTTGTAATATGGAATTACGTTGGTAATGAGATAGTAAAAGGGACAGAACGGCAGAGGGGATTAACAGCTTTCTGTGTCTGGTAGTGCACAGCACCCCAATTCCCAGCACAGTAAGGATTCCTCACCATCTCTAGTCAACCCTCAACAGGCACACACACATATGAACACAGATCTCCATCCATCTTGTTTCAAGGCAGCTGTCTCACCTGGAGCATGCCAGCAGCAAAGCCATCACAACACTATCTCAACCATCTCCCCATCATCCACCTGCAGGCAACAAGCAGGAGCGGCCTACCTGACAATCTCGAAATAGCCTCCATTCACTGCCGCCAGCCCAACCCACTAGCAGCCAGCACCTGGGGTCCCACAGGAAAAAGCCAGGGCAGCTAAAGAAAGGACAAGCTCTTTGCTACTAAGGGGAAAAGAAGGGAACAGGGGTCATGGATGTTTCAGGTATTGTGGACCTGATTTACAAAAAATAGATGTCAGCTGACTGCACAAAAATGTGTAATAAATAGTTTGCTTATTTCTGTAAACAATTGTATTTATACAATAGTACGAATAAATTAAAAAGCTGCACATTTGACATTTATTTAAGTTATTCTCTGTATACATGGTAAGCTAAAGGATATAGCTTTTGAATATATTTAATATCTTTGACATTTTAGATCTGAACTGATGGATTTACCTGACATGTCTCTAGTGTGGTTTGTACTAGAACTGGATATTCCATTAATACCTTGATTAGTCGTTTAATTACATGATACACTAGTTGTCTGGTTACAGTTTGTTTAACTTGGCAGCTCTCCATTTAGTAAACTGACTAAAACATACTTTTGCTTGGAATTTGTGTTGCATAGCAACCACCGAAGGATATTTTAAAACATTAATGTAACTAAAAGTTGGCCCAGAAATAACAACAGTCTAAATGATATTAAAAGATTGATTTTTGTAAGAGACCTATAGGAAGACCAAAAAGAGGAGGTATGGGGCTTTGTAGTTTTTCTAAGAATTGCTTTTTGTACAATAAACTAGTAATGAGCCTACCATGTCATTCTCAGTTTTCCTAATGTTCCCTCTCTCAAGAGCAACCAAATTGTATGCCTCTTTCTTGACATGTCTGCATGTCTGTTCAAAACAATCTATAGCCTTTGATATTAATCTCACACTTATTATCATTTTCCTGTCAAGTCTAGTTAAGGCAAAAGTGAAAAATGAGCCCTCCACACATGGTTGCTGAGCAACAGCAGATAAAGATTTGCTTTTGTGCTATCACTACATAAACCAGTCCCTTTTTCTGGTTGGTGGCCCATGTAAGAGATCTCTGTTACAAATGTCTGAAGCAGCTATAGTTTGAACATCAGATATCCTATTTTAAATATGTATGATTCAACATACTAAATAGTTATAAAAATAATACGTTAATGCCAAGATGCTTATTGGATGGCTAGTATCTTGCCTTCAGTTATAGTCTCATGTTATAGTATAGCTTTATTTTCCTTACAGTGATTTCTGATGAGATTTTTGTATATATTACTTCACTATCCTGATATAATTGGTTCTCCTATATTTTTCTTTTGTATTTGAGTAAAAATACCTTACTATAGTTAGATTTTTATCCCAAATTCTGCCAGTTCTCAGAGGTAGCCTTTTTGTATCTTAATTTGTGGCATAAACACATCATTTTTTTTCCGCTTCCAGACACTGTAATAAATAAACATAGCACCATTAGAGAGATGAAATCCCACCATATGCCAATGGTCCAGAAATCCCTGCTGTCCAGGGGAATGTGCCCACTACGCCATATCTTACAAGGGTGCAACATAGTCATCTCCAAAGGCCGGTGGACCAGCACTGCTTCCTTGTTGCCTGGAATACAGTCCAGGGAACATTAACAAGGAACAGTCTTTATCTAGAGAAATTCTAAATTTAGATAGAAGGCTTGCTCCCATTTATTGCAAAAGGCAGCCTGGAACCCCATTCTTTTGTTCAAAAAAGGTATCCTTAGTGCAAACTAGGGGTGAAAAAATTCATTTGCATAGCCACTCCCTTGAGCAACTCTCCTAGAGTGAGAATGAACTGCTTCATGAGGGCAGTGGGAGCCAAGCTTTTTGGCAGGTCTGTCACAAATTAACCCTGTACCCTTTGTGAGTGCCACGCCAGTCCCCTTCACCTGTCCTATTTGCTGCTCTGCCTTTTGCTTCCTGCTCTATGTTCCTCATCTGCTGCTCTGCTTTTTCGTTTCCTGCCCTTCTGCTACTGTGTTGCTTGTTCCCTCTCTGATCTTCCACTTGCCACATGGGTTTCCCCTGCCACTTGTGACACACATGCTGCTGGTTGACCATCACACTAGAAGATTTGAACTGGTGCCACAGTATACCTTGAAGCAGGAGCTATTCATTACAGGGTGAATGGCAGGCATTAAAAACCATGATGTCATGTCTTTTTTGTTACAGTTGGCAGCCCTCTTTTCTCATAGGTGATGCTAAAAATAGAATAACCTGACTTCATTATAAAAACCCTTTTTTATTTTCATAGTGCTATAATGTATAATGTAAAATGTTTACAAATAGCAGTTACCATAAAATAAAATAATATTTGCATAGTTAAATTATTCATTACATCCTACTGTAAATATGATCTGCACAAATTGGTTTTGTATTAAAAAAATCTTAATGAGCTTTCCTAAGCTCTGAGTAGCTTTTAGTGTCACTATAGTTACAGCAAACACTTTACAAGCAATGTCCAAAGCAATGAATATCTTTCCAAGTATCATTATAACCTCAAACTCTAGCCTACTAATGTAATTTTCTTTCTGAACTTATAAAAGGCAACATGCACAAAACCCTATATTTAGATTTTCCCAGAACCCAATTACATGTTAAAGAATGTGATATGTAATTTAATGCATTACAGTGAATTATTGTAAATAGTCTATGCAGGAGCCAGCTACCTTTTTCAAGCCATGGGCTGGAACAAACAAGCTGCAGTTTGACCCAGGCCGAGCAGCTTCAGCAGGGGGGGTCCATGCACCCCTGCCGAAGTCTAACAGCTAGGAGCTGCATCCATGCCACCACTGCTTTTCCTAGGTCCCTTCTCCCTGGCTGCTTTACAGGCACAGCTTGTAGGTGGAGAAGGCTGCAGTAGGGCCATGCTGGGTGGGTGGGGTCAGGGAGGAGCAGTAGCAGTGTGGAAACAGCTTCCAGTTTCCCGCCCCTGGAACAGCTCCCCTCTGGCTGGATGGTATATTTGCACCTCAGCCTTAGGAAGGGGGAAGCGGGGGAGAAGAGTGGGGCAGGGAAAAGTAGCAACAGTAGGGGCACAGTTTTCATTTCTTTGGCCCCAGCACGGCCTCACTGCTCAGCCCGAACAAGCATGGGCACAAGCACAGGTGCCTCTGTGGGCTCCATGTGCCAGATCTGGCCTGCGGGCTGTATGTTACTGATCCCTGGTTTAGTGTATGCCTTAGAGATGAAATTTAGTATTTGAGAAGTCCGGTTGTTTAAAAGGCCACTGCTTGTCCCACATTATTGTCACTTGTACAACACAAATTTCATTTTTGCTTTTAAAAAAGCAAGGATCAACCCAGAACAGCAAAAATTGCCTGGAATTGACTGAGATGTGTTCTGCT
>NW_005841905.1:3966651-3976702 GCF_000455745.1 Alligator sinensis
ACCTTTTAATGGTCTAAACCAGAAGTGTCCAATTTGTTGGGCCCTCTGGGGACTTCTCACAGTACAGACAAGTTGCAAGGAGTGGCAGCAGGATTAATCCTCACAGATGCCAGAGCCGCTGTTTCTTCGTGGCTCTGGAACCCAGGGGGTTAACGCTGCTGCCAATTGCTTCCCCCTTTTCCCCTACCACAAATCTTAGTTGCCAGGGGCAACTAAAATCCCTGATTTCAGTGGGTGGGGGCAGAGGGGAAAGGAAGCAGGACTGAGGGGGAGGGGAGGGAGGAAAGATGTGAGTGTTATTAACTCCCTGGGTTTTGGTGCCACATAAAAACAGCAAGGATTAATACTGTAGCCTCAGGGGCTACAAAGATGGATGGTCTAGCTTGCAAGAAGTCCTTCAGGCTGAATTAACCTACCTCTGTGGGCTACATCCATCCCATGGACTGCATGTTTGACACCCCTACCCTAAAAGGTGATGAAAAAGTATCATATATTTTGCATACAACATGCCCCCCTAATATAATATGCACATTGTTTTTGAAAGGCAGAATGAAGAAAAGATTTTTCCAGAGTTATGACTGCATAGAACAGGGACAGAGCCTAATCTTCAAATGACTCACCTTCCCTTTCTTACCTAACAAAAGCTGAAACTGTAGTTGCTGCTGAAGATTGGTCTCCATAGATGTATCTATGATTTTGAAAAAGAGTCTCTAAGGCTGTAAACTAGGAAGAAAGAAATAGGAACATCTAGGAGACAGAAACATTTCCCTAAGAAAGGTTAGCTTGATTAGTAAAATATCAAGACCCTGAAAAAGGAGAAATCATTGTTAACACCTGTGGAGTGAAGAACAATGAGCCCTTAAATCAGTTGATTCCTTTAGCTGTCTGAATAGCAATGCAAGCAACAGATGATTCCTGTTCCACAGGGCAGTAAAGCAGGGTACTTCTACCCTGGTCAGAAAATAAACTTCCTTTCTCTATACATGCACCCCAGATTTGCAGGGGCTGCTTTTTGGGGGGGAGGGGGAAGGGGGCAGGAAATGTGTGCACTATATGCAACAAAACACAGTGATATCTATGGAAATTTTGGTTTAAAAGTATTTGTATTAATTTAGAGCACTTTGGCCATGTCTACACATGTACTTTATTATGGGGTAGACTAATTAGCTGCAGAGTAAAGTGTCACTGTCTACATGTGCCTCGGTATTAGGTCGCAGTAGCCAGTAAACTAAGTAAGACAGTACTATCTCATGCCAGGGTAATTTACTTCAATTAAATGCACGTGGAGACACTGATCATGGGCATAAATTGTGCCCAGTCATCCCAGCCAGCTGGGGACCACACTTCTGCCTGCCACCTAACCACATGGCTCTGCCCTTTCAGCACCCTCATGGCCCATCCGGCCCCTCTGCTCCCTGATGCCACAACCTGGAGCTCGGGGCTGACCCCCTGTGCCCCCTGCCAGCCCAGGCCTGCTCCATCCTGGCTCAAATTGTTGCTGTCCTAGGTGCATGTGTACAAGTAGTTTACTCTGGCTCAAACTGCTCCGGAGTTTATTGCTTCGCATTAATTGCACATGGAGATGCACCTTTGTGCATATGTACAGCATGGCAACAGTGTACTGTAGCTGGGATGTTTCTGAGCTTGTCTTGCCTGCCCACTCATGCTGACATGCTCCAAAACTGAAAATCTACCCCTGGGGCCACTCAAGGGTGTCCCTCTGTGGCTGCTTTCAAGACCTCTGTCCCTAGTGTGCTTGAGAGGAACTCCACTCTATTTCTGAGCTTGGGGCATGTCGGTCTGGAGTCTGTTGAAGCTGGCAGGCAGAGCATGCTTCTGCAGGGTAGATACTCAGGTTTGTTCAATGCTAATGCTAATACCACTGTGCTTTGTACTGAACAACTATCTAAGATTCCAAAAACTTCCAAACTAATAACAAAACTGAAGAAGAATGGAGAAATGGATGCACTATATAAACAGAACCACCAAAGCAAACATTGTGGTAGTACTAAAGCATTGTATTTGTTTGTATAGGAAAATGTGCAAAGAGAGAATGAGGCAGTAGTAGCTAAGATGACAATATTTCACTGCTAAGAGGTGCTGTGAGCTATGGCATCATTCTGCAAGCATTTTACTGTTAGTAAATATATATATTTGCTCAGGTCTTTTTTTTTTTTTGCACATTCAAAATTAGCTCAGAGCCTCAGACTATTGCTCTTGGAAGAAATGTGTTGTTTAACAGCTGGGGTAACTGAGGCATGAAGTGGACTTGCTTACAGGCACATGGACAATTTGTGTTAAGTTTAGACTAGAATCTAAAATTTTGCTATGAAAGTCCCATGTCTTTTCAACTCATAGTGCTGCTTATGCAAATTGCTTCAAATTCTCAGCTCTTACTTAACCCTATCTAGAAAATGGGGCTAATCACTTTTTTCAACTATTTTAGACCAAGATAAAGCAGCATTAAGCGCAGAAGACATTAACACAATTACAAAACTCTTCCAAGAAGTAGGTCAGTGGCCATTGTGCTTCAGAACAAAGGGATGGGGTGGCAGTGTCTGGAGAAATGTGTCATTGTGCTGACCCATCCCGTGCTGTGTACTGAAATGGTGCAGTAGGCTCTATGCATGCCTTTGCCCAGTGCCTGGCCTGACTCCTCAGTCTGATTGCTAGATTCTAACTTTAGCAATTAGGTAAACTATAAATTAATATCTGTGTCATTTTAGTGTACTGAATTTGCACCCAATCAGTACTGCTTGCCACATGAATATACCTTCAGTCTCTCAGTTATATTAGCCATTGAAACCTACCTCGCAGTGGTATGCATGAACCAGGATTTCAACAACAGGGACTGTAGCACCATCTAGTGGAAAGTAAGCATCTCATCAGAAAAAAGGAAAATACATGAACTAGTATCCAAGAATTGAGCAGGAAAGAGATTTATGAAAGGAAGTCAAAGCAAACCTAATACATCATATAAATATGTAAGCCAATAAATCAGGTCCAGATTCTTACAGACTTGTCTTTCCACATTTGCAGTAATCTTAACTTGAAAAGGGAGATGGAAATTTAACATGGCTTTTTTTCTTAGAACATAATTTTTTTTTAAACTAAGTCATTGCATTCTAATTCATAAAATTCCTTTAACCACCTTATAATTTCATTCCCATAAAAAAGGTATGCTAAATATTATTTAATATAGTGATCTGCTTATTGTAAGGTATGATTTTGTAGGTAAAGCAGTAACATAATTACTGTTCCTGGTGCCATGGATGGTCTTTTTCAGTAGTCGTGTCAGATATAAATGACATTTCTGAGCCTCTATTGTAATTGATGACATAGGTCTTTACTATCTAATGAGGCTTTGTGCAGAATTTTCTGATGTCCGTGATTCTTAACTGGGGTGCCACGAGGCACTTCTGTACCAGAAGGAAAAAGATCACCCCTCCTGCTCAGCCAAGCACCCTGGTGCCCACAGTTCCTCCCAACCACCCAGCTGTCTTCAACTTGGATGCCCCTGTGCTCCCAGCAGCACACACTGCTGTGTGTGCCTGCACACATGGGGCTGCTCTTTTCAGCCTGTCTCATTCCCCACTGCTTCCAATGCTCCTGGGGCTGGTGGAAGGTGCTGAGAGACCAGGTGCTAGTCACCAGAGGAGCAGACGCAGCAGTTAGGGTGTGCTTACACCTTCAGACAGGGGTAGACTGTAGAGAAAGCAGAGCATGGTGAGATGATGCCCTGTCCCCACCACCCTCATCTAGTACCAGCTAGATTTTAGCTCAAGTGTTTCTCAGTGGGCTGCCACTAAATTCCAAAAAGTTATGGAGGGGTGCCATGAGGCTAAAAAAGTTAGCAAGCACCAGTTCAGTTTATGCTTGGCAGTTGACATAGCTACTGTAACCACCAGAGAATTTGTAATTCACTGACAAGAGCAACAACCAACAATTGCACCATATCCTTTTAGATAGGAAAACACTGCACTACGTTAGCATTACCTAGAGTTGAGCACACCTCCACGCCTCAGTCTCACCTTGTAGATCCGAGTACCAGCTTGGGGCAGGTAGTGGCTCAGCTCTGGCTTCAGGCCTGGGGCTGAAGCCAAAGCTGAGAAACTGCCTGCCCCACACCAGAGTGACTTGTGCAGCAGGGGAGAGGACTCATGGCAAGGGCAGCAACAGGGAGATCACATGGTGGGGGTGGGGGGCACATGGGGAGACTGCACAGGGAGGGGTGTGTGCAGAGGGCACCTGCGTTATGTGGCTTAGGTGGGGTGCAGAGGAGACTGTACAGCCTGCCCCCATTGCCTGCCCCACTAGCCGCTCCACCCCCTTCCTGTGTGTCCCCCGCTCCCCGCTGACCTTCAGCCCGGGCCTGAATCCAGCCAGGCCCAGAGCTGCCAATGCTGCTTTTGCCTGGCTGGGCTGGGCTGGGGCTCCCACTGCTGACTGCCTTGGAGGCAGAGCCACCACAGAAGGTAAGTGGCAGGGGAGGACAAGTGGCATGACGTCTGTCTTTGTGAACAAGGCATACAAGGGCTATGCTATGAATGCCCAAAGCTTGCTTAATCTTGAGACAAAGCAATAGCCACTAGACCATTTTGAGATGGTGATGATGAACAACGCATGCCAAGGGGACTCAGTAATCTTTGGAGGGCTGAAGTGCCACGCTGGAGTAAATTCTCTGACTAGTAGACAAGCATCAATCAGACTACTGAGAAAATTGGATCCTCTTGACAGCGGCGGACAGACCTAGAGCAAAGGTAGGAAATTATTTGGGTCCAAGGGCCACTTAGAGAGTGCTGGTGAGCTGTTGTGAGAGCCATAATCTGCTCCTGGCACACCCCTGCCCACAAAATCGGCACCTGTTGCTGGGATGTGCAGGCAAAGGATTGTGGCTCTGCCCTGGGCCCTGGCTCTACATTCTGGCCCCAGCCCTATCTGTCCCAGTCCTGGACGTCACTTCCCACCTGCATGTGGCCACATCTCATCTGGCTGGCTGGCTGTGCGCACCCTGCCCACATCAGTCCCAGGCCAGTCCCTATGGAGACTGCCCACCCACTCCATCTAGCATGCCCACCAGTAGATGTAGGGCAGATGGACCAGGATACCCAGGCATTGGGGCTGGGGCCATCTGTGGCTGAAAAGAACTGTAAGGAAGTGGAGTCCAGCAGCCACACCACCACAGTGCTCATGAGGGCAGTGGGACTGGCTGTACACGCCATGGCCCGGGCTGCCCACACAACTGGCCATGCGGGTCCAAGGACCTACCATGGACAGGATGGAGTCCCTTGGCAGGCTGCATTTGGCCCATGGGCCATATTTTGCCCACCCCAACCTAGAGTAACAGTATCAATGGGTGAGAAAATCCTTCCTAATATCTAACCTAAACTTCCCTTGCTGCAACTTGAGACTGTTGCTCCTTGTTCTGTCATCTGCCACCACTGAGAACAGTCTCTATCCTCTTTCAACCCCCCTTCCCGTAGCTGACAGCTGCTATTAAGTCCTCTCCGTTCCCTCTTCTCTAGAATAAATAAGCCACGTGTCCTCAGTCTTTCCTCATAAGCCATGTTCCTCAGCCCCCTCACCATTTTTGTCACCCTGTGCTGGACTCTCTCCAATTTGTCCACATCCTTTCTGTAGTGGGGGGCCCAAAACTGAACACAGTACTCCAGATGTGGCTTCACCTGTGCTGAATAGAGAGGAATATCACTTCCTGTGACTTACTGGCAACACTCCTACCAATGCAGCCCAGGATGCTGTTAGCCTTCTTGGCAAGAAGGGCACACTGCTGGTTCATATTCAGCTTATTCAGCTTATTGTTCACCCCAGGACCTTTTCTGCAGAGCTCCTGCCCAGCCAGTCAGCCCCTCGCTTGTACTGACGCATGGGATTGTTCTGTCCTAAGTGCAGGATTTTGCACTTGTTCTTGTTGAACCTCATGAGATTTCTTTTGACCCAATCCTCCAATTTGTTTAGGTCACTCTGAATCCTAGCCCTACCCTAGCCCTAGTATCCTAGCCCTAGTAGTACATCTACTACTCCCCACAGCTTGGTGTCATCTGCAGACTTGCTGGGGGTACACTCTATGCCATCTTCCAGGTTGTTGATAAACACTGAACAAAACCAGCCGCAGGACCGACCCCTGGGGCACTCTACTTGATACCGGCTGGCATCTAGACATTGAGCCATTGATTACTACTCTTTGACCCTGATGCTTCAGCCAGTTTTCTATCCAGCTTACAGTCCATTCATCCAGCCCATATTTCCTTAGATTGCCTGGGAGAAGGTTGTGGGGGACCGTATCAAAAGCCTTGCTAAAATCAAGGTACACCACATTCACTAGTCTCCTCGCATCCACAGAACCAGTTACCTTTTCATAAAAGGCAATCAGGTTGATCAAGCATGCCTTGCCCTTGGTGAATCCATGCTGACTGTTCCTAATCACCTTCTTCTCCTCCAAGTGCTTAGAACCAGATTCCTCAAGGATCTGCTCCATGATTTTTCCAGGGACTGAGGTGAGGCTGATCAGCCTGTAGTTTCCGGAAACCTCCTTTTTCCCTTTCTTAAATATGGGAATTATATTTGCCTATTTCCAGTTATCCAGGACCTCTCCTGATTGCCATGAGTATTCCAAGATGATGGCCAAATATGTAGTATTGGGATGGAATACTTGATCTGGATTAGGCAACTATAGGAAGCCTATTTGGAAGTTGAATTGACATTTTTAACAGATCTATTTAAAAGACTACCCTAGCAGAAAAGAGGTGTGAGGATGAGTGTGGCATGCTCCTATCTAGCTTGGGAATCACCCCATGGAAGAGCAGAACTGGTGGGAATATGCATAGGCCTCATTTCTACTGCAAAAAGAAGGCATCCATCTCATGGTCCTGCTGGAACAGAAGTTTGAACATTTGGTGTTAGACTCATTTACCACCAAATACAACAGTGGAATCACCCACTGGTGAAGTATCAGCTTGGTGACAGATTTCTGCTGTAGCTAATTCTGGTTGGTGACAGACCGCCGGTCTTGGAAGCTAGCCATATTGTTGATTATTCCTGGGAGAGCTTCAAGGGTTGTAGCATACAGATGACATAATTTCCAGAACTTAATTGCTATAAGGAGGGAAGAACAGGAGCCCCCTTTCTTGTTTATCTCATGCATCTCATGCATAATTGGATATATAGACATATCATTATGTGTACTATCAAGTGTTGTAGTACAGAGAGGAATGCCACATGAGTCTGAAGCTCTCAGACAATAGTACGCACTTCAGCCTTCCCTCAGAAGCCCATCTTTCTATGGTTCAAGTATGTTTGTCTGATGTGTCCATGACAGATGCCCTATATAGTGATCATCATAAACAGTTTCCTCTCTTTGACACTGTTAGGGTGCATCCATTAGTTCAGCACTATTGGGACATGAGATATTTATAAAGCTACCTTTCTCATCAGGTACTTTGCCTGGGAATAGACAAATATCCCAAAGTGCAGGAATCTCAGGTGAACTCTCATAAGTAATATAACACACATTAGACCAAGGCACACCAATACTTCTGCCAGTACTTAGAAAGCTCAGATGTTCCCGGCTACAAAGGCCTGCCTTTGCTCAGGGTCATACTGATCTCCAAACATGAGGTCAGGAGGGAATTTTTTAGATTTGCAAGGATCATCAGGGGTTTTGCTTTCTAATGTGATGCACGGTCTTCTTTTTGTGCTCTTCTTGGCATGTAGTAACTACTTCCCACTCATTGGCTATGCCCTCCTCTCCCTTACTTTTACACATGCTATGTAGGGTGTTCATCTTTCTAGTACTTTGCCTTGTATTTGGGCTTGGCATGGCAACTCTGCCCAGTAGGCCCCTTCCGGTCCTGTGTTCGAGATATGGAATTGGAAGGACACTAATACATCTTCTGACCAAAACAGTTTAATTACTTGGGGTTTTAGAGTTCTGTGCAGACCTAGTCTCGTCTTTTACTTGATTGAAGATACTATAGGGGTCTTGGTATCTGATCTGCGTAAATGTTTGCAAAGCCTCTGCATGATGCATGATAGTGTTTTCCTACTTGCTTTGAAGAATGTGGAAGTGAGGCTTGACTATGCCATAAGTCCCTATGCTGGATCCAATATACCTTATTAGTAACACCTATTGAATCTGAAGTATTGGCTATTGGCCACAGCTAAAGGCAAACATTTTGACAGGGGTACACTGGTACCCTTGCTTGTGCTATCAGATATGTGACTGGAGGATCCTGCTCTTTCACCTAAACTGAAATAGATTTCCAGATTTGATATCAAGCATCATATTTAGCAATTTTTCACCTAGATCAGACTGGCAAGGACTGCACAGGGTTTTGCCTTCCTCTCCAGCATGATCCTCTTCCTCAGGACTGGTCTTTAGGACCAGTCTCTAGTTATATATTAGCAGACATATTTCTCTGTCATTGCAGTAGCAGAGCACTGGCACTGGCATGCTCTCCTGTTTTTTACCTGTCTGGTAGACTGTAGCTTGCTTCAGGTCTTGCTTTTACAAAATGCTTCGTGGCTGAGATGCATGCAGGTTTGGAGTAGACATTTAAGACATGATGGTTTTAGAGTGCATCACCCTGTGTTTTTAGAGTGCAGCCTGATGTCTGATGCGGTCTCACCCTGCTGTACAAAAGGGCCTACAAATTCTGAGTTTGTGTGCACACACCAGGTGCCGTGTCCCGCCCCCCATAGTGGGCAATTCACTGACAGACTCAAAGATGACCTAAAGCTCCTCTAACTTTTTATATGTTAAACAAACCCATTTCTTTAAGATACGAGTGGTTTATCCTGCTGATTACTTCTTCCTCGATTCTCTGCTTTCATTCAGCCTAGTCTTTCGTTTACTCATTCCTTTTTGTTTATTCTATAATCACTTTCCCCCCCCTGCTCACTCTTCCTATTCCTTTTTCCACTTCCCAGGAGCCCACACAGCTTGGGTCGGAGTACGCAGAGCAGGAGAAAAAGTCAGGAGGAATACAGGGGTTGGGGAAGCAGGAGGAAGAAGATGGGAAAGGAAGAGATCTTCAGGCCTTTATCTTTCCCAATTTTAAATTAGTAAGAGCAGCATTCAATGGAAGGAAAAGACCTTCACTTTCTTTTATTCCAAGCCTTACCTTCGGTCCCTTCAGTCCCTTATTTTCTCACCTGGAAGATAAAACTGAAAGTAGCTGACAAAAGGGTGAACAGAAAAGCCAAATTACAAAAGAGAAGGTAAATAAGTAACCCATAGTTGGTTCAAGGAAAGGAGAGATGGAGAGAGAGAGAGAGAGAGGAGATTTTAATGATCTCCTTTAACCAGCAAGTACAGTTCCCTTGTTTATTTTGTCTTCTCTTCTCCCATCCTCCTACAAAATCAGAAGAGATAAGAAATAGCAACAGGAGAAGAGCTAATGGAGTAGCAAAAAGCATCTCCAAATAATAAGGCAGGTATATCCTATGATTCTGTATCAGAGGGGTATCTTAAAGTACCTTGTACTAGAAATCTATTGCGCTGACAGATTCAATGGTTGATGTAAGAGTGAGTTTAAGACCATATGCTGACCCTGCTTATGACTTCTGCTTGGCCTGCCATGCAGTAGCAAGTCTTTTGGCAAAGTTTCCTTTTACTTACAAGCAAGCCTCATTTTGGATTATGGAAGTAAACAGCGCTAGTCTTAAGGAAAGTAGTGCAATGGACTACTAGGTATGGTATAAACTTTAATTTCAATTTTAGTCTTAAATAGAATTTATATTACCATGAACTAAAACAGTTCTCTTCTTTTAGGAGTACAGACATACAAGGTAGTGAGGCCTTAGTCCAGATTAACTGCTTCACAATAACTGCCCATGTGCGTGGTTTTAGCCCATAGTAAGTGGAAACTGACTTTCAATAATTCTCTTTCATTAATACTAAGCTACTGAGTTGAAGCCCTGCCCCTTTTTATCCTGTGCTTAGTTGTTTGTATATACACACTCTAGGTTAAAAATTATTAGGACATGCCATACCATCTTTTCTTGCATACAACACACATCTTTTCCCCCAAAA
>NW_005841905.1:3976712-3988337 GCF_000455745.1 Alligator sinensis
CTCAATAGAATGACCAAGTTTGATTTCTGCTTCAAAATGCAGCAGCTACGACATTACCTCTCAGGCAGCTGCAGGAAGCCAATTGACTTAATGACTCATTGTTCTTCACTCCACAGGTGTTAACAATCTTATCTCCTTTCTAATGGTCTTGATGTTCCACTAGTCAAGCTAACTTTTCATAGGGCAATTTTGGGTATGCTAGATGCTCCTGGTCTCTCCCTCTCCTTATTTCACAGCCCTGGAGAGTCTTCATCTCTTTTCAAAACTACAGAGCCACCAATGGAGACCGGTCTTTAGGAGCAGAAGCTAGGGTTTCATCTTTAGTTCAGAAGGAAAGGGAGGCTGAGTCAGCTGAAGATTAGTTTCTGTCCCTGCTCTATACAGCCATAACTCTGAAAAATATTTTAAACTTTATTCTGCTTTTCAAAAACAAGGTGTATATTATATTCTGGGGCATGTGGTATTCAAGAAAATATGGTAATCAGTCCTCAAGTTAATGCTGCAATGAGTAGTACAGCATTTTGTATACTCTGGTGAAGAAGTAATGAAACAGTTGCTATGAGGCAACATTTGTTTTAAGAAACGTTAAGAGGATGCATTAAAATATCAGCGTTTGGGCAAATGACAATTTCTTCTTATTCTCACAAATATGTTCTGGCCTTCCTCCATTCACTTGGGCCATCTGGTACTCTCCAACTCCTAAAAATGGTATGCAGAAGCTTCCTCAGAATTGCTTCTTGTTTACCCCTCTCTGTGTCTGAAGCTCACATTTCTTGCGTTTGCAGTGATCAATAGTGGCGAGTGCCAGTTTAAAGGAGGATCTTTTCACAATGATCCAGAATCATGTTTTGCTCAAGATGAATACAGAAGAAAGGATGGTATTTTAAACAAGCAAAACACAGAGAAGCTAATATCACTATTTTCTGAAGATGCTCAAACAAAACAAGGAGCCAAGGACAACACAGGCTACTATGACCAGACTGAGTGCCTGGAAGACCTTAACTGTGTGCTACAGATTATTACTAACACCATTTCCTCATCCCTTACATTGCTTAGAGTCTGATGCAAGTCAAAAGGCCATGCAAGTTAAAGTAGGAATGTTTTTTTTCTCTGTATTTTGAAAACTTGGAGACAGCTCTCATTATCATTTTTTCTCTAATTGTTAAGGCATGAATGTGAATGTGTGTTAATGCCATACCACAGGCATACAAACAACTGTAGAACACTATTAAGACACTGATTTATTGATCTGATTCTAATGGTGACCTGGATTGGGTAATTCTGCTGTACAATTATTACTTTAGTGGATGTTTATCATAGAACATTTATGGTAAATTTGTTCTATTTTTAAGTGTATTCTTTATTGACTGTTATTAAAACCCATAAAATACAGGGACTACTTTTTTTCTTAAATTACCAACATGGATCAGAAACCTCTTAAGCAAATTAGCCAAATTACTTAAAAGCCATTGTCTCTTTTACCAGGTTATACTGCTTGGTTTTCACAGTAGTTTCATAGTAGCTTTTTCCATAGGCTTTCTGAACATTTAAGCCATTGTGTCCAAATAGAACGAATGCAACTTTTCTGTAAATAAAGTAAATTTTTTTTGTTCAAATGGTTTGGTTGGATAGGAAGAAGCACTGGCTCATTAACATGAAGACCTGTGATCATTTCAATATTTTTTTTTTAAGTAACAGCCAGGAAATGAGCACATCACCAATCACCAACAGGAGTGCTTTCTTTTGGGCACTGTAAGCAGGTCACTTAGCCTCCTGGTCTTGCAGGAGAATTCACTCCCTAATGAGTTCCTCAGGCAGTTCTTCTTTAAGTGAACAAATAATACAAAATCCCATGTCCTCTCCACGATACTAGAAGAAAACCCCTTTCTGCTCTGGCTTCTCCATGTAGCCTGCAGTAACCCAGTCCCTCCTTGCAGTAAGCTGTTCTGTTCACAACTTGCTTCTTTCTCTCCCTTGATTTCTCTTCTGGGTGCCTTTAGAGATTTGTGGAACGCTCCCTCGTGTTGAGAATGCCCCAAAGCTGGACTTTCTGAACAAGGCCAGCTGTTCCTTTTCAAAGGGACAGACTGGCCTGTTACAGGCATAAATGCACTCGTCATGCTCCACGGCCATCATAAAGCATGATTTCCTTCCAGCAGTCTGGTCAGATCTGTCCTACCAACAAAACAGTCTTCATCTTGTGTAATCTATCCCTGTAAACATCTTGAACATCACAAAACTGGTGAACAGTAAAAAGATATCCAAACTCTGGATATCCACTCTCATGGTATTCTGTTTCATCTAGGAAACAGAATACCGTGAAGTGTGAACACCACACAGGCACTTGAAAGTGAAATATCTTGCTGAAGAAGATGAATAAGAACAATCACAAATGCAAATTTCTTCCTTGAAATGGTCTTTAAGTCTTATGACTACCCAAGAGCATTGTAATAGTCTCATTCCACATCCAAGTTCCCTTTGTTAATGGCTATATGCCACTCAAATTGGCTTGTTTCAATGGACCATCATAGGTCACAATCTTAATATGAAGCTTCAAGTTCTGACAGCATGAAGCATGGGCAATGCGTAGGGGGTGCATGCAGGTTCATGTGCACCCCGAGATCAGCCGTGCACCCCCTGGAAGCGCCAGCTGTAAAACTGGAAGGAAGTGCACTTTTGGTTTTGCTGCTGGCTTGGTGATTGGCTGCGGGGGGGGACGCTCCCCTGTCGGCAATCTGGTGCCTCCCCAGACTCGGGAGGCACCAGTCACCCGTGGCATGAAGCTTATTCTAAGCATCACTAAACAAGTGGAAAAAGCTTGCTTATGATGCCATCAAAGGTTTTTTCTGAACAAAGGTGGAATTCTGATCGCAACATTTTTTCAGGAATCTAAACCAAGTTTATTATTCTGCAAACTTCTACATGGAAGCACTTTATGTGAGAAATTTCATTTACCCCTGTGAAATAGTAAAACTTTATAGTCTCCATTACTGTTGAATCCTTTTTTCCTTTGTATAAAACATTATCTTTTATGAATGTGTTTTTATTATAGACGTTGTTTAATCTACTCTAATTCAATTTTTAAAATGGACCAGTAAAACTTACCTATCAAAGTAATTGGTTTGACTTAAGATATTACAACCATCTTCCCAACATGAATCAATAAACACTTGTTAGCTAGCAGTAGAAAGAAACTGCACAATAAACTGTAAAATTATCACTCATGATTACTGTAAAATGGAATGCAAGTGGTTTTTAAGCATTTGGTTAGCTAACGGCTAAACCAGCTGTTAGATGACAGCTTTGATAAGCACACATTTTTTTGATTGATGTAGCTGAATATGACAATGTGCTGAATTTTAACAATTCCTCAAACTTTCAATGAAGCACTGAATTATGCCTCAGTTTCTCAAGTTTTTCAACCAATTTGATAACCATTGCATTTGCACTAGAATTTGAAAAAATATTGCAATACTATTTCTTCATACTGTACGTGAACACAACAACTATTGTTCCGTAACTGTACTTCAACAGCAAACTCATTTTTTTCATTCTTCTCTGGAAAATAATTGTTTAATGAGTAAATACTGACAGAGTGCTGAAACTTTCATAAAACAGCTTTTTTTTGTGACATATCACAAGCAACAATCTTTACACTGAACTTTGCTGCTCCACTTTTCCTTTTCTGAACCGTTATTCTAGTAACACAACAAAATCTGACTTCATATTAGCAATGTGTTAGGAAACATATGCATAGAAACAACTGCTTGTTCTGCACATATTAGGTCAGCTAGAAGGAGCAGTTTAAATTGTCTGCATCTCAAATGATCAATGATTACCACCCATCTAATATTTGTTTCTGCATCTGCATGAGCAGTAAAATATGCAATATTAGAGTTAGGGCAGAAACAAAATGCTTTATTTTCATGAAATCTTTCTTGAAATAGATATTCGGCAGATAACTAGACCAGATTTGTTCTTTTTTGGCAATAAAGGTTACCAACTATTAGGGCGCATCTACACATCGCCATATGTAGATGTTGCTATTATGCCGTGCTTTAGTACTTCTTTTTAGGAGTACTACTGCACGGCACAGTACAGGTGGTTACTGCACCATGCACATGGTGCACAGTTAGTTGTGCTGCTACACTGCCACAGAAGTGTGCTACACCAAGGGAGCATGCCACTAGGGTGACATAGCTAGCAATCATATGTAGACCCACATGATTGCTATGTCGCTGTAGCATACCATATGGTGATGTAGCTCGTCACTATGTTGTCGGAGGGCAACATGTAGATGCGCCCTTAGAGTCTGAAATGTCAGAATTACATATGTATAGGAAAGTTTTCCTGAAAAAACCCCGATATTTCAAATTAGGAGGAAACAGTTGTTCTACAATGTCACGGTCAATGAAATAGTGGACAAAGAAAAAAAGGGTTTTGATAATTTACTTAAACGTCCAAAAGGCCTTTGAAAAGCCCTGTTACAAAAGATTAGTAAAGAAACTAAGTAGCCATGAAACACAAAGTATTGTCAAAGATTTGGAAGCGATCTATGTCAGGTTTCAGAGTTTATGCCATTCTCTAATAAAGTTTAGGGTAAGACCTAATGTGGAGGCTATTAATCCGTATTTGCCTTTCTCTTCCCCGGATGCATATGATACTGTCACTATGAGACAAGGTAGATTTCAGGTCCAATGCAGTATAGTAATTACACTGCTACTAACTCACAGAATTTAACACTAATCCCTACCTCAGTCCCACATTGACTTCTTCATTACCAGCTATAATGGGGAACATGCTATAATTAGACAGGAACACTCAGTAGAGTTTAAAAAGAAAAAGATTGAATAATCCAATTCTCAGTTACAACTTAAATTAGGTCATTAAGGTGAAAACAGACCTTGAGGATTTCAAAACAGGTCCTTATTTTTACAGATAAAATACATATTTAGCAAGTTATCATTTTATTTTCCTGTTCTTAAAAGTCTCTCTCACCTCACAGTATCCTTCCAGGAAGTGAAGACTAACAGAAGTATAGAACACATTACAATTCTGACAGTTCTCTTCTTCAGTTTCTCATTTTGGGAGAAAGCAGAAATTAAGAGCACTGAATAATAACGGGTATAAAACCTAAAGCTTTGCTTTTAACCCCAGTTTAGTAATAAGCAGGAAGGCCTTAGGCAAATCATATGCCCTCTCTGTTTTCCCATGAAAATCAGATAATAGATACACACCCACCTTAGAGAAGCGCTGTATTGCTTGAGAAAATGTACAGACACTTTTTGAAGATACTGAACTATTGCAGGGACCTGCACAAAATGGAAACACAAGACGTGGACTTCCAGATGAATTGTTTATTGAATAAATACATGCATCATAACGTAGAATTACATGAGCAAAAAAAGCAATATGCTACAAAACTGATTACCCTTTGTTCTCATTTCAACTCACCAGTTGCTGCAGCTCTGATGAAGGATTCAAAACAAAAGATTAATCCCCTTAACGCAAATCCAAGGGACACAAGATGATCTAAGCATAGATTATACAAACCGAATGCAGGTTTTCCTGTCAGCAAAGCAGAGCACTTCTCGAAACTGTTCCAGTGTCAGTAAATACAACTAGCAAGGCTTGATTTTGTTTCTTAAACAATGGTTTAAACACTTTTACATGTTCATGAAATAAGGCACAGGATAAAGAAACAAACCACACTGAAGCTAATTAGCTGACATGCAAACCTGGATTTGCTAATCAGACAGGTTTTTGGGCCCAAAGGGAAAACTGATGCATCTTCATGTCCTCCTCTCCCACTTCAGCATTAAGAAGGAGCCATGTCTTACTCTAACTATCACACTGCAAGATTTGTTTCTGTTACCGTGGGTGGAGTACAGGTTCTTAATCTGACCCTGTATTCATCCAAAGTAACATTTTCAAAAGAGCTCAGTGCCCAGTAGGACTACTGGCAATAGGAGCCTTATGTGCTCAACTATGTTGAAGGCATGCCCTCTTCAGGTTAGACACCTACATGGAAGCCAGGTTCTTCCTGGCTTCATTGAGAATCATGTCTAATTAGGGGTGCTGAGCCACTCTCAGAGTCTGACTTGCAAATTCTATAATCAACTCAGCGCATTTATCAGCGCTACCACCTCATCTTTTACATAAACACAGCATTTTCCCCTTATGGAATATAGAAGGCAAACTATGCAGCTTTTTTGTCTTTGAACACTTAGACTTACAACAGAGAACAAGGCTAGGAGATTAATTTTAGCTAAGGAATGAACCCATTGGTGTTACTGGTCATGGAGTTATCCATTGCTGTCATCTAGATATACTCCAAAAATCTTTCCTTGCAGGGGGCTGAACTCAAGCGGAAGACACGTCACTGATTTATATTTCACTTATTTACATCATATTTTCCTTCCTACGCCTTCATTTACATCTACAGCAATTTTCTCTGTCCCTCTTTCCATTAAAGTTTAAACAGATAACTATTCCACAAAGAAAGTTATACATCAGAATATAGACCATTGTATGTGTATAGATGAGTGTGTGTACATATTTATATATAACCCCTGATACAGAGTGAAGCCTTTCTTAGTGACCCCAGACAACTGTGAAATACCATACATTCTTATGGGCGTAATGAGCCCCTGTCTCCACAGTCCAGTCTTGCGGTCTATATACAGGCAACACTTCCCATTCTATAAAATAACACAACTTCACTATAAAAGGCTACTACTGTAAACAGGTCTGCAGGTGTATGTGTGTGTGTGTGTGTGCGCGCACATGCGCGCACGCATGTGTAACAGATATGCCATGTGAAAACAAAACAGACTGACATCAAACTAAAATTAGTTAATTCATAATTTTGATAGACAACAGGATACATCTATGGTAGGCACTTTGGTATATCTAGCAATGTAGGTATATTCTACACCTAGAATTAAGGTTCGGTCAGTAATGTCATTATAAAGCTAATTTTTTCAGGAGATTATTATTCTGACTTAAAAGTTCTTTCTCGGCTGAGAGATTTTCTAGATCCTGACTGAATAATATACTTCTCATGTCTAATTGCATATTTACCCAAGATCATGAGGCTAGCAGCTCTGAAGGAGCTGGTCTGGTTTCCTGTATTCATAATGTACATTTTTATAACAGTCTGAGAAAGCTTACAAAATGGAAAACTAATTTTATACAAACAAATCTCCCTGTGATTACCTTAAGGTTGTAGTGGCACAAACTGATAAACTGCAGGAAACTCACTGGTTATGGTGATATTCTGGCCGCATTTCTCATTTGGCTACTTTCTGCCTGGGGTGCATGAATTACATTGCTCTTGCAGCAGACTATGGTAATGTTTCTCTGGAACGCCAGTATTTCACAGGGAATCTACCTAAAAGATGGCGTTCTGTAAGAGTGTTACCTCGGGCATTTGGTACCTTTGAGGCAACTGTAGAAAGAGTTTCAACTCAGGATTTTTTTTTCAGTCTCTCCCTTTTCTATTCTTCTTTATACTGTATTTAGTATAATAAAACTACCAGTAATCTGTTTGGTGAGCCTGAATTACAGATGACTTCATATGACTTATTAATCAATGTAATGACAATGAAGTTAGGAAACTTCTTCAAGTGGTTAGTTATGAGACCAGGTTCTAACACGGGAGGTCATTGTCCTTGTCATAGCTTCAAAAGGTCACATGTCTGGTACTATGGGTTACGGGAATAAATAGCAAAAAGGATTAATAAGTGAATCTCCATAATAAAATATTGTACTGTTTATAAGTGTTCATTTCTACATCAAATGAAAACTCAGATTTATATATCATGATTTAGGACAATCTTCTTTTATACAATATTTATAGAATTCTCAGCTCTAAACAACTTTGTTTATAATATTCTCTAGAATGACTTTCCAATAACATATTTCTATATAAATATTAAAATGTTGTTTTTTACATTTTCTTTTTACTAGCCTTACTAGGCCAGAAACGCACTGTCTAATCTTAATAA
The DNA here is from genome assembly GCF_000455745.1 of Alligator sinensis. Classification (NCBI taxonomy): domain Eukaryota; kingdom Metazoa; phylum Chordata; order Crocodylia; family Alligatoridae; genus Alligator; species Alligator sinensis. The sequence goes on from NW_005841905.1 coordinate 3,984,722, forward strand.
TGTCTTTCAGGCTTTAAAAAAAGAAAAAGAAAAAAGGAAAAAGAAAAACCGTCAAAATATTTATCTTAAAACCATTTCGCTGCAAGGACAAAAAAAAAAAAAAAAAGGACAAAAAAAAAAGAAACATTTGTCTAAAGAATTTAGCATGCATTTAGAGGAAAATATTTATGTCCTTGATCTAATTTTCTTCTAACTTTAAAACACCATGGAAGAATTATTAAAAAAATAGTATATATTTACACAATGCAGTATATCTTGATGATATACAAAGCAAACAGGTAAACAATGGAACAACCACTTTCACTTTCTGAAAGGTACAACAGCCATAAAGTTCAATTTAAACACAAGAGGTTACTCTACTGTACTATTGCACATTACAGTAACGTGTAAAATAGTTTAGCAAATTAAAATACAAAGTTTAACAATAAGATTGGCTAAGTTTACATAAAATGACCAAGTGTTTTAAAACTACTGAGGTGTGTCTAATAGCTAAAATCAATGAAGCTATAAAAATAATATTGGTACATCTGTGGGAACAATGCTTTTAAAATATATAAAGGTTGGCAAAAGTCTGCTGGACGAAATCCTGGGGTCCATGGATGCCTAGGGTGCAACATGTGGCCTTGTACCTTCTTCTGTCAAATCATACCTAAAAAGGTTCTTCTGGCAAATCATACCTAAAAAGGGGAAGAGTGAAGGAGTTATTTAAAATACAACTATGTTATTTGGAAAAAAGAAATGACATTTTACTCACCATTTTGTCCAACCTTTGGAGAGTTCATCAGATGCCAGAGGTATCAATAACTGAAAAGAAAGATAAACAGTGCTTAAGGAAATGTGTGTGGATTTAAGGCAAGGTACAGATGGTTAGTTTCTACTGGGAGAATCACAATTCTCCTGGTAGACACCAAAAGCATACAGATGTTCAGGGTTTTTCCCCCAGAGCAGAATGGCCACTCCAGGAGTGGTAGGTAGTGGCAGTAGTCAGGGTTAAATTGGTCTCAGGAGACCATAGGTGCCAACTTCGTTTTTTGCTGGTAGGTGCTTTTTTTCCCTCCCATTTCTGCATCAAGCCCTACACATGCCCAGAAGAGGCAGTGCAATACTTCAACCTGGCTTGCCCTACATGGCTTTTGGGTGCTAAGCACCTGTTAATATTTTTCAGGGTGGGGCTTTAGCCCTGGAACACGCACAGAGTCAGCACCTACGCAGGAGAGTTGGGAGACTAAAGACCTATACACTTTTTCCAGTGTAATTCCTCCTGGGGCGCATCCACAAAGATGCACATGTGCCTCTTGCAGCATCTCAAAAGAGAGACTCCTTTGAGACACTGCAAGATGCACGCTGAGAACAAAAACCGTTCCCCGTGCTGCAAATTTGCAGCACAGGCTCAAAATTTGATACCTGGAAATTCAGGTATCAAAAAATACTCCAAGGAAGAAAAGCAGGACAGGGCATGGTCCCAGACTGTGGCCTGAGGCAACCAGAGTCCGGGTCCTCCACAGAGACGCTCTGGTAGCCAGCCAGAGTATCTTCTATGGCTGGTCCTTGCTCCAGAGCTGAAGCACGTTGCCTGCTCGTGTTGGGTAAGCAGCAGTGCAGGTAATGGGAACCTGGACCTGGGCTCCGTGCCAGGTAAGTAGGGAGTTGGGAGGGGTGGGGCTGAAGGAGGAAGCAGGGGACCATGGGGGGCCCCGCACCCACGCTGCTGCCACATTGCATGCATGCGGCCTGGCTCCACAGGGCACCATGCAGGGCCACACGCTGTCTGGCAGCTCGGGGCTGCTCATACTGAGTGGCACCGAGCCCCAGGTGACAGCTGCAGTGCCCCTGAGCTGTCTGACAGTGCGTGGCGCCCTGGCAAGCCAGGCTGCACCCAAGCGATTCAGCAGCGTGGGTGCCAGGTGTCCGGGGCTGAGCCCCACATAGGGGCTGTGCCACAAGGCCCCAAGTACCCCAATCACTGCTGCCACTGCTGGTAAGCTGTGGGCAGTGTGGGAGGCTGGAGCTGAGAAGGGGAGTGATTAGGGGAGGGCAGGAGCTGAGCAGGGGAAGCAATCAGGAGGCTAGAGCAGAGTGAAAGAATCCCTGAATTGTCTCCAGCCCCCTCCTTGTTTCTCTGCTCATGTCCAACCTACTGAGGCAGGAGACTGGAGACGAGCTGGGGGGGGCCAGTGGGAGGGCTCCGGGTGGGGGGTGCTGGGACACTGAAGGTGAGGCAGTGCATGTGCTACGTAAGGGGGCTGCACCCTGTGAGGCAGGGGACCCACCCCTCCTAAGCAGCCCCTCCACATAGTCCCCCCACCCCTTCTGCAAATCCCACATCCCCCCATGTGATAAGGAAACCAAAAGCAAACATCAAAACGTAGATATTTAGTATTTATTGTATTATGACGATAAAGACACTGGTAGGCTTCCAAATTGCTTTAAAATTGTAAATATAGCAATAAAACATTGCCCATCTAATCGATCCCTCTCTCTCTCTTTCTTTTGTTCTAATTGTGGACGAACATGGATTTTGGGGTATTTTAAAAAGTGAATTTGGGATGCTGCTTCAGCAGTCCATTTGGCACAATGAGTAGTGTCCTCAGATACCAAGTGCCCAGGCCTCAGAAGCTCCTGAGGACAAGTAGCCCTGAGCTGCTGGCCAGGACAGGTTTTTATACTGCTGGGGCCAGCACAGGTGCTGGCTCCTGCCTCTAGCTGCCCCTGGTGGCAGATCCAGGAGGAGCCAGGCAGCGTTATTTTGCCCCAAGTGGCACAATTTGCCCCACACCAAAATGCACGTCCAGGCATGTGCACTGAGGCAAAAAGCCCCAGTTCAAGTTTGTGCCACTTTTATCTGAGCTGCTGCAAATGCATGTGCCTGCATGTGTGGACATGTACCTGGGGTCCAGAAGGAGTAAAGTTGGGGAAAGGCTTCCTGCCTTCCTGTGCCTGGGGTCACCTCAGTCTTGAGAAGGCATGGGGTGTAGCTGCTTCCTCCTTCCCATAGACTGGGAGGTGAGGACAGCAGCAGCCACCACTCTCTACCTCTTCCTCAAATGGGGCGGTCCCTGATTTGGGGAGGAGGTTGAGGGCTTTGCTGGCTCTTGCCGGTTTATTCTCGTCACCCCCACCACACAATTGAATAGTGGGATGGTGATTTAAAAGCTAGCAGCTAGGAAAAGGGTTTGGGGGGCTTTTAAATTAGTGCCCTGGTGCTCAGCTGGGCTGTGGGTCAACAAGGGAGAGCACCTCCAAACACCCACTCCTGGTCCCTCCAGCTTTTAAATCACTGCCTCTGCTGCTACATTGAGTGGTAGGTAGTGGCAAGTAGAAGCCAAAGGGGCTGAGATCCAGGCATGCAGTGACTTTCCCCAGACCAGCTCCTGACTCCATCTAACTTCCTCTTGCTGCCCATGCCACCCAGCTGACCTGGAGCTGTGTGGGCAAAGCAGGCTGCTGTGCTATGGTGGTAAGGCTCAGGAGCTTTGCCACCACAGTAAAACACCCACAGCTCACTCTGCACTGCCCTCGGTCAACCTAGAGTATGTGGGGTGAGGCCGGCGGCAAACCCAGAAGTGCCACTGGCATTTCCCTCCCACATACTGGGGGGGGGGGGGGGGGACCCCAA
>NW_005841905.1:3988368-4026220 GCF_000455745.1 Alligator sinensis
CCACTTCCTGGCTGGCGAGGGCCAATCTCGGGGGGGGCGGGGGGCGGGATGTGCTCCCCCACCCCCCATGCCCCTCCTACGCATTGCCTATGTCTGGATCAATCTGGAGGAGTGCAAGGAACTGGGGCTGTTGTCCTGCAAGGAAGAACCAGAAGGGTTCCCACCACAGAACGCCACTTTTTTTCAATCAGCTGATTGACGGGATTGGAGTGAAGAATAGGGGGCATACTTCTGGGGTGACTGCCAGTTGCAGCAGCTGCTGCTTTTCAGCAGCTTCCTACAGCCGTTTGACAGCTGGCCCCCTTCCCAGGCAGGGGAGAGGACAGGCTGTCAATGGGCTCCCCTGAACTCAGGAGTCATTTGGAGACAAGCCCTCTAGTGCCCCCTGGCTATGAAGCTCTCCAGCCATGGGGCTGGAAGAATGTCTGTACAGTCCAGCTCCCAGGCTGTTTTTGTACCAGAAGAAATTCTTCTAGTTATTTTTCTACCAGAATAAATTCTTGTGGTACAAATGCATGTTTGAATGCAACCTAAGTCTAAACATTGCTCTTAGAGGTCAAAGCCTGACAATGTTGTAGACTACATGGTATGCAACATTGCCAGTAGAAAGCATCTTACATTTGTACTGTAATGCAATTTCTGGAGAAGACTAAAGTTGTTGGTTTTAAACAATAATTTAATGCCTTAAGTAAATGTGACATGGCAGCTGCAATCAGCTGATGTAGCTGTGCTAAAAGCCCCCTCGTTTAACTGTAAGGAAGTATATTTTGATTAAGTGAGAATTTGTTGTGGGCACTTTGATAAATGCCTTCACTTGCCTCTTCCTTTCTCTGGAAAGAAAATCTGCCTAATGATTGTTTCTGTGGCAGTATTTGCAGAAATAATCCTTAAAAGTTAAGTGGCTAGATCCCATGAATTATAATTATGGGAGAGTATATTCTGGGATTTCACCCAGGTTCTACTCTTTCTTATCTGATTGGATAACTGAAAAGTCAGTTTTCCAGAGCACTTCAGTTTTTGTTCTTCTTAGCATATGTAGTTTAGCAGCAGCATATATTATCCATCTGATTATTTGGTGTCTATTCTTTTATTTCCTCCACAACTCCCGCCATCTCCAGCAATTTGCTCCTTTTCTCAATGTCACTGTTTTAACAAAATGATAAGTCTAAACTGGGTTACTTACTGAAGTTAACAAGAGCAAGTTCAGGTCCATGGAGAATTTTATTAAAAGTGTAATAACATTTATCTGCTTGTCTTCAACTTACCTTGCCAAGCAGCCCTTTGTCTTTGGACAAGAAGCCACCACTGTTTTTCACTGCTACATCTAGTGTTCTCCTCTGTACTTCAGGAAAGGAAACACTGAAATCGAAGCTAACATGAAAAATATCGATATAGATAGAATTTGGTACCTGAAATGTGCAAAATCTTCTGGACTTTCCTGGTTCAGTTTCTACTAATAAACACCCACTGCTGACCTATTCCTAGAAACCATTTTTTACCATCCCAAAATAAAAGCACACAAATGGGCATGTGGTAAAAGAGAGAAGATAATCCCTATACTTCGATGCTCAATTAAAATGTTTGGTATTGTGTGATGCTGTCCCAGACCATTTCCAGAGAATCCACTGCTAATAAATGGATCATGGGCTGGCCTTTTTGGGGCAAATAAAAAATAGACTTCTATTCTCTAGGTTGAAGCACTGTTAAACATTTTGTTAACAGGACTTGGTACTGCTACCAGCAGATCTGTCATTCTCTCATCCATGGTAGTGCACATACAATGTCCCCATAGAGATTCTCAAATCCTGCCATATTGCACAGAAGAATGCAACTTTTCCCTCTGCTTCTGGAACCATCTGTACTAATGGAGAGTAGGGGCAGAATCTGTCCTATAATGGCCATACAGGTACATTTACAAATTTGTCACTGTAATGACAACTTCTGATTCGCTACTTTGCCCTCTCAGGCAAGAAAACTCAAATGTCACCTGTGGTAAGGAGGATAAAGATGTGGGTCTCACGGAAATCAAACATGTATTATAAAACCAGCCTATTGGCCACTTTTACATGTGCTCTGGGGGCGAGGGAGGGGCGGTGCTTTTAAAGCACCACAGCGTCTTGTGTAACAGTAAACCCACACTTGAAAATGGTGGTGGGGGTGCTTGAACAAAAACTCATCAAATGTTCGACGAGCTTTAGCTCAAGTGCCCCCGCCACCATTTTTAAGCATGGGGATGCTAACATGTGAGACGCAGGAGGCTGCTGGAGTGTGATAATTACCATGCTCCAGCAGGCTTGATTAATCGAGTCTGCTTTAACACACTGTAATTACAGTGCATTAGAGCAGTCTCTGTGCTCATGTACAGGCACTAATTATGTTTTCCTTGTTTATGTGTAAAATCAGGGCTCTGGTAGAGTCATTTTAACCCCCTTTGCTAACATATTATAGGGAGACCAGATGTCCACCCTTCTCTGCCACTCTACCCCCTCAACCCCCAATGGGACATACAGCCTCCTGAACTGGCTGTAGACAATGGCAGACACCCAGCATTTCCCTCTGTGGTAGCAAACCCTCCTGAGGGCTGAGCTACTAAGACTTAAGTCACTAGATGAAGGTCACTTGTATGAAGAATACCACCTGGGGCACTTTGTCAAGGACAGCACTAAGGAGGGAAGACTTGGTTTCCACATTGCCTCTATAAAGTCAGAAGTATTACTAGCTGAATAGAAAATGAAGCCTTGCAAGAACCGCATCATTTTGCAAGGCTCTTTCACCTCCGAACTGTTGCATTAACAACTATGTTCATTTTATCACAGACTGAAAATAGAAGAAAAGATGCTCTTTAATATCCTCAGCCTAGAGCTACCCTATACTTCTCAAGGAGCCCACACGTAACCTCAATTTTCTTTGTCTTTTCGCGATTTACTGTTTATAGGTTTAAAGATGTGCATGTCCCACCGGTCATAAATGGTTATGTCTGGGATGAGGCATAGTCATAGAATAGTTAAGACATTTTGCTATGGCTCCAGAGAGGCGTGTTCAAGCCCTGTTGGGACTCACACAGAAGACTACTTATGCCCAGTTAGTTTTCAAGCTGGGATGTCAAATGCAGCCACACATGAAGGTAGGCAACAGCACACAAGTTAATGGTGCATCTCGATCACATTATCCCCAGGGGCTTCTAGGATTCAGTCCGTTGTTGCCTGAAATCCTTCATTGCACTGCCACTTACAATTGATATACAAGTGTACAAGTCCATCACTCTGTTTAGTCCATTACTGTTTAGTAAAGTGGAAGCACATTTATAGCATTATTTTATTTGTAAGTCTGCAAAGTATTCTATCTAGATGCAATATACAGGAACAGCTTGTTATGCTATTCCTATATTCTCAAAATGATTATTATCAAAAAGTTGCCCATGTTCTCAAAAAGTTCTCAAAAGAGCTATATTCTCAAAAAGTTTGTTTTAAATATGTATCTATTTTAACACAAAATCACTTAACGAGCACATTTGTCAGTCATCAAAAAAGCCAGAATACACAATTAAATTGTTTACAGTTCAAGTGAAGTCAAATAAGAAATTCAAACTGACAGTATGCAGAAGAAGTTTTAGATAAAATTAATATTAATTTATATCAATGCCAATATTTACAGAGGTTCCAGATGTTCCCAACACCTTTGTAAAACTGGGGCCCATAATCTAATCAAAACCATCAGATACTGCCTATATTAGGAGGCTGTTAGCAACACTGGATTGACTCTAGAGATATTGTGAATATTGTAAGCTCTCCTTGAAAACTAAACTGCAGCAAATACTTCAACAAATATGTTAACTGGAATTCCTCTTGGCACGAATAGATGACACTGTTTCAAAGGCACAGTTACCACCCACCTAGAGTTGCCAATCTTATTATTACTGGAAATAAGTTGGCTAGCAGCAAGGCACATTTCTGAAAGCTTTTGCTTCCTTGAATAGGGCATTAGGTATCATATGCCATATCTACACTCCTGTTTCCATCAGATCCTACTGGCAAAACTCTTCCAATGGAGAAACAAGCAGGCCAAATTCTGTAATTTTTGTAATACAGAGTAAAGAGATTACAATTTGCCTTCTCATTTGAAAATTGCCCGCATATCCCAAGTTCATGCATTGGAAGTTTAATAGCTTTATATATTACATAATGTAATACTAGTAAATGGAAACTTTTAACATACGTTTGATCGAACACTGGATTTAATGTCTTCTTTGATACATGTGTTTTTCGTCTTCCCGATCTTCTCTTATCAGGCAGTAAGTACAATCGTACATAGGGGTCTGATCCCTCCTCTGAAAAGGCGATTAGATTTCTGTGGCCAAAAAAAAAAAAAAAAAAAAAAAAAGAAATTCTCACCAAAAAGGAAAAATAGTAGAAAATAAATAAGAGATTGTTAAATAAGAAAAAACAGTGCATTTGCCTCCTATTTATATATATTCGTGTCTGTCTTGCATCTTCATCTTTCTTTTTGTCAAATCAAGAAAGAGATACTGCTAGGTTGTCCCAGCACTAAGTGAGGATATGAGATGGTATACATATTTTAATTCTGTCATTATTAGGAAGAGGAATTGTTTAGGGACAGTCAAAGGTGATATATATAGGAATGGGGCTGTGAAACTGAGTAACACCTAAAGAGTTTATACTGTGGAAAAACTCTCTTAAAAGATGCGGTAAAGCCTCAACATGAGAGATTTCATAGGAACACTGAAAAGGAGGGCTGGGAAAAGACCTCAGGAGGTCAAGTCCAGCCCCCTGCTCCAAACAAAATCACCCCAACTAAACCATGCAGTCAAGTGTCTGTTTAACCTGATCTTAAAAATGTCAAAAGATGGAGATTCCACAACTTCTTTAGGCAGCCTGTTCCAATGCTTAACCACCTTCATAGTCGGAAAGTTCTTCCTACTCTCCAACCTAAATTTCCTCTGCTGCAGCTTGAGAACATTGCTCCTAGTCCTGTCCCTTATGGCCACAGAGAATAGTCTATCTCTATCCTCTCTTTAATCATCCTTCAGGTATTTGAAGATTTATGAAATCCCTATCAGTCTTCTCTTCTCTAAACTAAACTATCCTAGTTCTTTCAGCCTGTCTTCATAAGTCATGTTTTCTAGGCCAGAGACATTTTTGTTGCTCTCCCTGGACTATTTCTAACCTGTTCACATCCTTCTTGAAGTGTGGAGCCCAAAACTGGAAACAGTACTCCAGATGATGACTCTCCAGTGCTGAATACAGCTGATGAATCAGTTCCCTTGATTTTCAAGTGACAATCCTGTTAGTACCATCCAGTATGCTATTGGCTTTTTATATTTTTTTGCAACAAGAGCACAGCTAATATTCAGCTTATGGTCCAGTGCAACTCCCAGGTCCACCTCTGCAGTACTGCAACCTAGCCAGTCATTTCTTAGCCTGTACTTGTGCATTCAGTTATTCCGTTCCAAGTGCAGGACTTGGCATGTGTCCTTGCTGAATTTCATGTGATTAATTTCAAAGCATTTCTCCAGTTTATCCAGGTCACTCTGGATCCTAGCCTTACCCTTCAAACTGGGTTGGACAAAAAAAATTAACAAAATACTGACTCAGAAAAAATCCTCTATTTAGAGGTAGCTTTTAAACGATGACTTAAGCTCAACTCCCCAGTTCACGGATGGAACTAGCATTGTGATTTGGTAATCGATAGCTAAATAAGGTTCACACAGATACGAAGGATGAAATGAGTTATATTTGTGATGTTTAAGAGCTGAAAAAGTGCTGTTCTCTGGCTACCAACTCCAGTGGTATTAACTTGCTGAACTACATCAACACTTTTCTGACACGTGACAGTTAGCCACAATTGTTTATTAGAGGGTCCTGTTGTGGCAGGTTCTGTGTAAACTAAAATACATATAACCTACAATATAATGAGACAAGACAGAAGTTGGGAAAGGAAAGGTGAGATGAGGTGATTTACAAAATGTCATACAGAAGGTAAATGGTAGACAGAGCTGGAAGCACCTTTGGTTCTTGAACCCAGTCCACAGCCATATTCCTTAGATGTACTGCTTCCCAAAAACTGCACAGCAACTCTTTCATGTAACTTTCAGGCATTGCTGATATCCAGACATTGCTGTTAAACTATAATTAGTTAGGCAATATCCAAATAGCGATCCAAATAGAGATTTGGTTACTTAACTGTTGTTTTTTTTTAACTGATAAAAACTTTTTTGGCATTTGCAAATTACTGTGGTACAACATGTGATTTAAAAAAAAAAAAAAAAAATCAAAAGGTGCTTTGGCCAACAGCTGAGTAAGTCTGCAGAGAGACATGTACAAAGATGCAGTTTGGTTTCCTATGCTCACCTGCAAGAAAGTACCACCACCATTAGTTTGTTTCTTTGTGAGCTATGACGAATTGTTAGCTGAATCTGCCCTAGTGGAGACTGTCCCAAAGTTGTCCCGCTGCAAGTAGAAACAGAACATTCCAGTCAATATCTGAATATATACAAAAGAACAGATTACATGAATTATACATGCAGATCCATGTCACTGATGCCATGCCGATTTATTTCATTTTTTTGTTAGGCAGAGCTTTCTAAGGATGCATATGCAAGAAATGCAGCTCTAAGGGAAAGAATGAAGAGCATAATTAGCCTAAAAATTGCACCAGTGCTCTGCCGTTAGGTTTCCATTATTCGTTTGACTGCCATTTTCATCCATCCAGGAAGAGCACACACCAACTGCTGAAACTTCCTTAGCCTGACGAAGGGTTTTTGAACCCGAAAGCTTGCTTAATAAATATTCTCCAACTATTTGGGTTGGTCTAATAAAAGATATCAAATTCACCCAAGGAACCTTGTCTGCCTATTTTCATCCTGATACATTTTACCTTGCTTATAAACTTTGCTGTCAAAAAGAAGGAGGAAGTACTCATGATAGTTCTGAACACCTGATGTTCTCCAAAAAGACTTTGAAAAAAAATCACCACGTATGAATTCATTTTCCTGAAGAGGAAAACTGAAGCAGCATTAACACAACTGATGAGAATAGAGCAAGACTATATTCAGGATCACAATAAGAGAGCAATTTTAGTGGCACAGAATCAATTAAGTGACACAGCAGGATGTAGAGCTGATGGTTGAATCCAGCTGAAAAAGAAACTAGATAAATTCATGGAGGAAAGGTCTATCAGAAGGTTTTGAACATGATAGATAGGGTGCAGCCTTTGAATCAGAACTGAATGCCTGAAGTTGCTGTGGGAGAGGAGCAAGGGGTGTCCTGTTTCCCCTCCTCTTGAACATCCGTCCATTCTCCACCACTGTTAAAGACAGGACACACTAGGCTAGATGGACCTATGGTCTGACTCAGCAAATAGCAGTTCCTATGTTGATTTTAGTTTTCATCTCTAAATTCTATAATAATACCAGTAAAAACCCTCCCTAGTGATAAATAACAAACAGAAACTGACACCAGGTTGTACTCTTCCTACTTGTAATTTACAGCTGGATATATGTTAAGCTTCTAAACCAGAGGTAGGCAAAGTTCAGTGGATTCCATTTCCCAGCAGCTCTGCACGCCCAGGGAAGGGGTATGTAGGCAACAGATCGCAGATCTGCCCCCGCTCCAGACCATACTGTCAACACTGCAAGATCCCAGGCCTGGCTGTGGAGCAACTCTTCACCCAGCTGCACACCCTGCCAGCACTGCTGCAGCTGGTCGCCATGGAAACACTGGCCCCACCTGTCATGGCATGGCTGCTGAGGTCTCCATGGAAATCAGCTGTAGCAATGTAGGCAGGGGCTGCTGGGAAATGCAGGCAGGGGCTGCTGAAATCCAGCCACTGGCCAGATCTGCCATTTTGCCCACTCCTGTTCTAAGCTAATTTGATTTTAAATGCTCCTGCCATTTCATTTTAAATGCTAAACAAGCATGTGGCACTAACATAGTCCTTTTTGCTCTGCTTGTTTAAGAAGAAAGTTCTGACTGATTGTGCGTTAAAGGTATAAGGTTCAAATTTACTTTTATGTACATAACTTCTTTATGTACATAAGGTCATATTTAATTAAAAGGAATGTAGCATGTTTATTTGAATGCTTCATACCTGAGGGAGTGGTAACTTGGCAGAGCTTCAGATGAATATACTGCATGTTCAACACTCCTGAATCTATAACACCTCTATACATAACTTTCTATTCATGTCAACTATGCATTGTGCAACTGTACATAAAAATGCCTCTGCTTACTTAAGATTATACATACAGCACATCTGAAATGTTAAATAACTTCTGAGTTATCTAGGAAATATCTTCAGTAGAATGAAAAAAAAACAGACTTATTTTTCTTGCACAGTTTACATAGAAGTGACTACACACAAGACTCCACTAAGGTTCCCAAACAATTCAAACTGGAACACAAACACAAGAAACTTCACTTCCATTTTTTGGAATAATAAATTGGAAGCAAACCAAAACACGGGTTTGCAAAAAATGCTTCATCAGGCATAAACTTGTCAGTGGGATCAAAATATGGCACTGTATTTTACCCTGTCTTAAATAATAAGCTGTCTTTATTTAAACAGTTGAACTAAAAGCTGATACAAAAATACTGGGTTAGTTCACACAATGAAAAAAAAGGTTAATTTAAAAAAAGTTCCTACAAACTACAAAGATGAATGAGCAGGTATAAATTTCCACAGTAGCACAGCACCAGCCCTGTGTATCGACTTAGAGGGGACACAAAACTGGTGGCCACTACCATCCCATCATGCTCCTACTCTGGGTGCAAAGGCTGCTTGTTATGTATCTGGGTTGTCATCCTTCTATGTATTACAGAATGGCTGCAGCACTGTCTTTACTGAAAAGTACTACTTCTTTGCAGCAACATAAAAATGAATGAATAATAATAATAATTAAAATACCCAAGAGAGAAATCTAAACAACAACCAAGGCCTGTTTCAGTGATCCTAATTAATCAAAAGGGAATTAATTATTCACATAACATTCTTCAGTTGTCATCCCTCTGGGCAACTCTAAAACCAGTTACGTTGAGCCTATCTGCTTTCATGACATTAATGCCAGTAGGCTCCAGAGGGGTCAGCAATTCACCACTCTGTAATGGACTGATATCATACTGACCAAAAACATGGTTTTGCTTCTCGTAACACTCCCTAGCTAATAAGAGATGAAGCTGGACTTCATTTTATCTTGTACATCAACAAAAACTGTCAGGTAAGTTCTACTTGCAGAATCTTTCTTACTAAGAAGTTATGAAGCAAAAAGCACAGAGACTGATTTTTTTATAAACTAGAGTTGAGTTTGCAGTACTAAGCCATTACAGAAATGATTTCTGAACTGCAAATGGAGCAGGTTTTTTGTTTGTTTGTTTGTTTTGCTTTTTAAAATACTGCTGCTAACGTTTTCAGATGCAATGAAAAAAACAAGTTTGTAAGATCCTACTTTTCAAGTTGTCGTAGTCTTTGCCGTAGTTCCTGTGTGGCAATGGGCAGCGATATGTCTGAGGCTATACTTGGAGTTGGTTCTTTGACTGAGAAGTGGCTGGGAGAAGAGGTGAAGTTGGAGACATGGAGACTGGAGGAACTTCGGCTGAGATCTGTTGGCCACTGGGGACTGGCATTAGGAGTTCGGCTTTTTTCACCCATATCAGTTTTTTTATCGCTGTCAATCACTGGGGAAGCTTGGACAGGCTTATTTGAATCAGCTGGTGGAGAAACAGGGACCTGAGGCTTAAAAGAAGATTTTCTTGTGTCTTTGGAAACAGAAGGCCTCTTTACTTGGGCTGAGTGTTGGTGATCTGGAGATCTCTCCTGCTTTTCAAGAGAAAGTACCTAGATAGTAAAAATATACATAACATTAAAGATCTACCATGGTACAGAACACAGGAAATAAAGACTTTTTATATTAGATTTTTGGTAAGATATACTGTATTTACTCAAATATAACACAATCCCTCCAATGATTAGATTCTATATATGGAAAATTCATAAATTTCTTATAGTTTTCCAGGCATTAAATCTAATTGTTGGAGGTTTGCCTTGAAGCCTCCCTCCCACTGCTAGAACAGGGGAAATAAATTTTGGGGAATCAGATAGCAGCTTTGCCTTATCCCCACAACTTATTCCACCTACAGCTCCTTTCCCCCACCCCACCCCCCACCAGACCCTGCTCTCCTTGAGCACGTGGAAGTTAGGGGCCAATTTGAAAACACTGATTTTGAAATAAACATGCCTAAAGTAATTTGCATATAGGCAAGTTACTATGGGTACCCATAGACTTAGGTGATTCAGAATTGATTAATTCTACCTTCTTTGAAACTACTGCAAATTGTAGCACAGGTACTCCATAAACATGCTTTAAGGTAGTGCTTTAGCACCTACTTAGAGAACAAGTACAAACTATACATGATGCTAGTCCAAAGTCAAATGGCTCATGATTTACCATATAGTTCACTGGGCTGGGCCTCAGAGTCAACAGCATTTTAAGCCAGTGACCCCATGGCTCAGCATTGCTCAGTATGTGTGTATACTCCAGATACCCCCCACAAAGGACCCATGTGCTAATTGCTGCCCCCCACACTCATGCCTGGAACCAGATGTTCTTGTCATGAGTCCTGTGTTTCTCCAAAAAATTATATTCTATACTCTAAAATTATATTAGATAAGGCACAGGGCAACCTGGTTTGGCTCCACACTAATCATAAGTGATAGGCTGAGAGGAGGGGGGGCATCAGAAGAATTCTGGGAGAACTGTTTGGGGCCCTGTTTCATGATGTTTGCCAGACATTTAAGGCTGGTAAAGAAACAGGAATCATTGGAAATGGGAAAGAAAGGCACAACTCAGCTGTGGGAGTGAAGAGGAAGTAAAAATGTATTCAGTGTAGTGGCTCATCATGACCTGAGTCAATGCTAAGGGGGACTGAGCACAATGGGCACTACCATATATCTTATTCAGATGGGCTGCAGTAACCTATCTTTGTACGCTGCTACTTGACAACAGCCCCAAAAGGCCCTGCCAACAGCTGGGAGGGAGGAAAGAGAGTGGGGAGGGGAGGGAGGACGATGCGGACCAGGCAGACCCGGATCGCGGGGTGGGGAACAAGCCCAGACCCAAAGTGGAGGTAGAGTGGGAATGGGCCTGGACTCTGGGGGGGAAGCAATGCCAGACCCGCAATGTGGGGGGGGAGGGGAAGGTGGCTGGACACAGGCCTCTGTCCACGCCCCTGCCCCCTTGTCATTCTTGACGGGGAAATTGGCTAGTCTAATATATTAAAAGTCTTAGTCTGTCTTAACGCTTTATTTGCACTCTGATTGGTTGTCTTGGCAGCCAATCACAATGCCAACTGAAACAACCAATCAGAGTGCTCCAAGAGTGTTCTGGACAGGAGGCCACGGTGGAACACTGCCACGATGGTGGGGATGGAGGGGACACTGCTGGCCTCCCCCCCCCCCCCCCCCCCGTGGGGCACCGCTCTGCCCCCCCCCCGAGGTGGTGGCAGCATGGGGTGCTGGCCAAGGTGGATGGAGGGGATGGCAGGGCAAGCTCCCCCCCATTCCTGGGAGGCAGCGGTGGCATGGGGTGGTACGTGGCTGCACTCCGTCCCTACCCATCATTCCTGATGGGCAATTGGCTAGTATAACTATATATATCTACATTTATGTATTATTTTTTTTCAAAAAAGTTTGTACAGTTACAGAAGAAATAAATATTTTTGCAAAAAAAAAGCATGCTTGCCCAATATGGGCCATTTGCTTTATGGACATGCACAGTTTTTACTGCCTTTAATCAACTTCATATTTGGTTTCCATTACTGAGCACATGCTGCTTTTGGCAGCAGTTTAATGTAATGTAGTTTGAGGAACTCCCCTCTCTTCCCCCCACCCCCCATGGTGACTGGGGGAAAAAAGCTTGTCTTATAGTCAAGTAAATACAGTAGCGAACAAAGACAGAAAAGTATATCATAAAATGAGTCTTGTTAATAGAATGAATGAACAAAACCTTTCGTATTGAAAAGTACAACCTCCAAACCTCTGTGGAAACTGGTTTGAAACTAATAAACCATCAAATATTCACTTTATTCCTTTACTTAGCCTTTTTATCAACACTAGCCAAACCAGAGAAAAAGATCATGAAGATGGAAATGCTATCTACTTTTCCACTCTATCTAGGAAGCCTTCTCTTAGCTTTCATCCTCATGTCTTTGAAATCTTATCAGAATTTCTCCTCGTCTACCTTCCAATTTCTCTTTAAGCAAAATGCCTTAAGTCATTATGATTCATTTGCAGCAAAACTGATTTTTATCCCTGTTGTTTATATTTAATTCAGCATAGTGTTTTGAGCATATAGTATATATAAAAGATATGACGCATAATAAAAGTCGTCACTTTCCTGAATAGTAGTCTACTGTTACTTATGCATCTAGCAAGGATAATTTCCAATTCAGCATGTCTCGTAAGAGGGAGTTCCCTAATATAAATCTGAAAGCACATTTACCCACCTGTTTTCACCTTTCTCTTGAAGACACTTTTTAAATCCCATTGACACGTCATAGTAAAACCACAAAGTACACTTCTAATGCAACTTTTATTTTACTTCAGCAACACTGTTGCCTGCTATCCTGTAACATTCAAGAATATCAAGCAGCACAATACTTAAGAAAGGTCTGTTGTCCTCTTTTTAAAGCCAAAAATAAAACACTAGAGTAAGTGTCAAACATGCTTCCTCAAAACTCTTAACCATATATAAATTAAAGGAGAAAAATTATAATACCCTGAGTGCAATCTTCATGTTTATAGTGCTGTTTGGACCAGAATTGTTCAGATGGAACCGCTGATGCATAGTTAGATCTTCCCTTTCGAGCAGCTGGGTTAGAGGAAGCTTGAAATTTCCCAAGGAGCACTGATGCTGTTCATCCTTGACCTACAAGCAATATAGATGAAGTTATACTTAGCTTTATAAAAATACTCAAAAAAACCAAGAACGCTGTGGTTTTATTGCAACGTTTTTACCAAGTTCAGATACAGTTTATTCTTAACCCAAATTTAACTGGCTCAACAATTATAGGTGTGCCTCTGGAACAAGAATCAGCAAAGAACTGCACTAGTTTGATATCCATACCCTTTAGTTACTACTTTCATTAGAAGATAAAAGTATTCTAACACAAGGCAGAAAAACAATCATAGTTGTGTCTAACTGGGCTCCCATAAGCAAAGAATTCTCACAACAATCAGGGAACAACATTAACCAAACTAGTCTTTAATTACTCTATTTCCCTTCATTGCCCAAAAATATGTAATAATTGGATAGAGTAGGGCACATCAGGTTGGATGAAGATACGGGAGATATGCATATGCTAAAGGAAAAAAAATGTAGCTTTTATAAGTTAATGGTTGAAAAAGCAGCTTGTTAAGGCTCAAACAGTTGTTTCAAAAATATTAATTTCCAACATAAAAATGTGAGCCATCAGCAGACAGTTGTGGCAGCAAATATCAGTTACAAACACTTCTTTCTCCCTTCCCGGCTGTGGATGCTATTGTAGAAATACACTAGCAAGAAAATATGCATGAGAATGAGGTATGTTTACCTCTACTTCAAGTTCTTGCCGTCTGGGATTGTGGATAAAGAAAGTGAAGTGTTCCTCCCATACAGGTTCATTGGTCTTGTATCGAATCTGAAGAGGAAAATAACTAAGTAAAATGCATTTCTGTTAAAGTTGGCATCAAATGTGCACTCATATTACACAGATAGTTTGTACAGTTCATGTTTTGAATGTGACTGACTAAAAAAAGGTCCAGATAGGTTTACTACAAGGCACATATGGTACAATATGGGAATTAATATATATTTAATAAATAAAATTAGTTTTAGAAGTAAAGTGGAGTAGGAATTTCACATAGTTTTGGTGAACCATATTGTGTGAAGTACAATTCCAGCTACTTAGCTTCTAACCTTTTATGGTGCTGACCTATGAAAAAATAACCTTATTGTAAGGTTCCAGGCTGCGTATAGTACATACTCACATAAACCCTGGCCTATCTGCAACTAACCAGCAATTGATTTAAGATAGACAAGACTTTAAACAGATGTTTAATTTTAACTTGTATTAGGTTCAAACTATTGACAAAGACCAAGGCTTTCATATATAATACATCAGGCACCACATATGTGGGGTAGTTTTAAGTACTCAGAGTGATAGCTTACCTTACTTTCCTGTGCGTTGTGTCCGACTGATAATAAGACAAGTGGATTGGGATTGCTGTTTATTTTTTTTCCTGACTGATAAAGAGAAAGTGTAAATTTTATTGTTAAAATAGGCTATTGCATTTCCCTCTACTTAAATGCAAGAATTTAACACCTCTTGCTCTTGGATATTTTTTTTTAATTGTCAAATTTTGAATGCACTCTGTCATCTGTATCTCTGCTACTTTCCCTAATTTTTAGTGGCTTGAAGATATTTACACAGGCAGAAATTTTTTAGCTGATTAACACATTCATGATATGAACTCCCACAACAACTGACAGGTTAGTTTAAAGCAGAGTACTACAAACATTGGAGTTTTAGACTCCTTCCATTTCTTTGAATGAAACTGTTGGAAAAGTGCAATCTCTCACACTTTAATAAACATTACAGTCCCCAAAAGCTGATGGAGCATCATCAGTACTGCAAAATGAATGTTGCGGTCTGCATGCAGATGGGAGACATGGAGAAAGCACAAACTCAGGATGCTTAATTTGTTCACAAAGAAATATTATTATTAAACTAGGTGCAATACCAAATCATCCATAATTCTCCTTGTCAATGGGGAAACAGAAAGATGCACACTGTAATGTACCTGATGTATATTTTTATAGTTTACCAAATACTCTTTATTAGAGAATCAACCATCTGTCATATCTAAGCCTTGCTCACCAGCTGTATAGCATTAGACCAAACTGTAAAAATAAACATTGATTTAGAATAAAGCTACTACATAAAAGTAAAACATTTCTTCCCATGTTTTCTAGAACACATTTTATATTGGCCTATACAAGCCAAAAAGCAAAGATAGACATGAAAGTTAATCACCTCAAGCACCTGTTAATGTAATTTAGAAGATTTAGAAGTACAGCATACATGGTTAATGTATTTTGAATGTTACCCCATAGGAGATTAATTAGACAAATTAAAAAGAAAAGTTAGCTGAACCCCAAGCATGTAAGGCCACCAAAATGAAATGAATGAATGACTAGGCTCATTTTACATTTTTAAATAAATCATTAAGAAATAGTTCATGATTGATAGCTCTCTAAAGCTACAAAATGTATCTTTCTAAATGTAACAGTTCACTTGATGTGATCTGATTTTTAGTGGTAAGAGAACACTCCTTCCTTGGACGCTGATGCATTTCTTTTTTAAACTCAAAGCATTTTAGCTCCATCCAAATCAGCTGAGGCATGCATTTTTTAGGGAATAACAGGATAATAAATTCAAGAATGTCACTGGAAGATTAGAATAAGATTTCTTTTGAACCTGTTTCACAAAATGTTGCCTGAAGTTGTCTTTTCTTCATGAAAAGGAGCAATCTACAGAAATATTAACAAAAAATATCATATTGTGCCTAGTAATCACTGTTTATATTCCTGATGAAAGAAGTGACCCTACATATATTTTCACACAAAATACCTTAGTAATATCTGTCCTTGATAAGATTAAGTTTACTGCTCACAGGACCATTCTGTCTCCAAGTGCTTGTCTTCATAGGGTGGTGAGTATGCAGTAAATTAGGATATGAATTTACAGTGTCCTAGCTACTCCACACAAACTATCCATAGGGACCCTAATGGCACAATAAGTATTATGTAGCTTGCCTCACTTAGAAAGTAGTAAGTATGCCACATTACAAAAAGGCACTCTTCCCTCACAAGAAGAGTTTGGTATAGGGTAGTTATCTACGGTGCTGTAAATTCACACTCGAGCTCTCTGCACAGGAACTTCCCCTTGTGGACAAGCTGGCCAAACAAATTCATAAATTCATAAGCCTCTTTAATTTTGAGCCAATTTTAATGCTCTTCTTAAATTAACCCCCAAGTCCCTGGACTTTCTACACCATTTATCCAAGCACATGGTATCCACAGATGTTTAAATACTTACAACTCAAAGATTTATTTATTTTTTAATAAAAATTGATTCAAGAAAAAGAATACACATTATTTTTAAAAGCTTCTTTCTGTGTAAAAACAGAAGGATATTACAAACCAGATTCATTCAAAATATTTTACAGTGCATTTATACAATAACTTGAAAGTTGAAATGTATCTTTTGAATTGAGAAAATTAATATTTCAGGTTCTGTTTTTAGATCACTATAAAGTTATGGTAACCAGAAGCTGTAGCTTTCAAGTAATAGTGTCAATGTGTACAGTTGTTAACAAGATTAATTCAGGGGGTTCTTATTAATTGGAGCTTAGTTTTCACTACAACTCTTTAACATACCAAGTTTCCAGTTCCACTACTCACAAACATAGTGCTCTTGACCTAGAGCTAGAGTGTTCACCATCTTGTAGAAAGGGGACTGGAAGCTTCCAGGAAAAATATCCAACAGAAAAATTAATCTTTAAACCCAGCTAAATTAATAGACTTTATTGATTACTCATCTAGAGATAGACAGTAAAGTATCATTCAGCATGTAGATGTTTTACTTTCATGTCAGCCTTGATCGTGAAATATACTTTAAGGTAGAATTTAAGATTTTCTAACCTTCTAAAGCAGACTATGTATCATTTACTTAATTTAGAGTCCAAGTTCTTACAGAAAAAATATTCTATTAATGTCTTCACCACATCAGTTACTTCTTGGTGCTCAGAATTGGATACTCTGAAACTAAATACATTAAGAGTGGAAATTCCATTGCTTGTTGGAAGATGTGGAAATTTGTGCATTTCCAATTAACACTGTGACCTTAAAATGGAGAACTATATTAGTTTTACCTTTAGGGCTTTCTGAACAGCAGCCTTCTTCAAGCCATCAGGGTTAAATTCTAATGGATTTTGCTTTTAAGTCAAGAGAGAATGAACATAGGAAGGGTTAATAAGACATGCAATTAAGTTATTTTATGAGGTTAAGTAAGTAATCACATGACAACAAAGAAGAGAAAAAAACCCAAACAAACTAAAAAACCTTTCCAAACAAAATGATAAAGGAATCACTTCCAAAAGGAAGCCTAAGAAAGCTTTTTGTTCTTTTGTCTTCTTCCAGTGCTAATCTGCTTTTAAACAGTCATTTTCAATCCACTGCTCCTGTATAATTTTGGCTTGTTTTGATAAATATATAGGCACCAATGAGTTTTATTGCATGGGTTATATGGTGTGCTGACTGTCCTAAAAGCCTCTTTTTATTGTCCTCCTTTATTATGGGAAGAATATATTTTCTAAAGCATCACACCACAAAACAGAGGAAAAGCAAGTTGGTTGGGTGAGTCATGGAGGTAGTGCTTTTACGGGGAAATCAATCACTTAGGCCAAAATACTGGTAAGACACAGATTAATACAAAATGTAAGTAGTTTTAGTCCCTTTCCTTGTTCATTTTGTTCTTTGCCACCAGACAACTAGCTCACTTACTTTTTGGAATTCAATATACTTACTAGTTTAACTTGAAGATGTACAAAATCTACCAGAGTTTTTGGATGCTTGCCCAGATTTAACAATATAATTACCTTGTCCTCTGACCGTTTTCCATTAACTAAAAAAAAAAATTCCTTATTTTACCTCAGTAACAATTATGTTGAAGGGAAATGCACATATCGCAAACCAGGGAAATTTGCAGTAATTTAGGAATTAAGGGTTTTAAATAAAGGAAACAGAAGCCTAGCAAGTGTGCCATAGCATCCCATTAATTTCCAAGCAGAACTTCCTCCTGATTGCAATGCTGAATTCTGCTGGAAAGTTCAGGAATGTGGCACGTCAGGAACCGGCGCAAGCTGGTTTTCAAATATGCTATACTTGAGACAGAAAGCAATGTTACCAGTACTTTCCACGAAAAAAAACTTTCCAAAATCCAAATGCACAGATGATCCACATTAAAAAAAAATGGCATCAGTCTTTAACTATAAATAAACTATAAAATTATTTTTTTGTTTTAAAGTTGCTAGCCACATCCTAAAGTTAAATGGTACGTACTATAGTATTCCTGGTATTCAAGTACAGGAGTCTGGGTTCCAGTGTGCATAAAACTTTGAAAGAAATTACTGGAGACCAATATAAATCATGATTAAAAGAATTGTGGAGTGTCATGGAAAGAGAAAATATTTAAATTTACAAAATTATCAGGATGATACAAGTGAGTGGTCATAAACACAATCCTCTGAATATATTGTACTCTATCGTCACTCACTCTAAAATCACATTATGTGAGCAACCTAGCAACCTCCAAAGTTATTCTCAAAACTTAAAGAAGTTTTTTGAACCCCTACTTGAGGTACCATGACCATACATGTAAATGTAATATTCCAAAGCATTTTTTCAAAATAACCCTCATAGAACTGTATCTATATTTTCAAGCCCTCCTAATTAAAAACACTTTCACTCCTCCTTGAAGTTTGCCTTTTGCCTGCATACTGTTGGTTCTCAACAGCTCCTGTACCTACCTTCTGTGAAATTATAACATCACAAACCCCTCAATATATTATTCACTATCCATAATATGTTTTGGATCTTATGAACTTTTTCCATTCCTGCATTCTGTTCCAGGAAGCACCAAAGCAGCAACTTTAACTAGGGCAATGCAGAAGTAGAAATAGTGTGACACAGAGGAACCACATTATTTCCATGGTTCATGTTGAAACCCTTGCACCACTGAAATCAATGGCAAAACTTCCATCAACTAAAACATGGTCAGGAACTTATCCCAAATAACCGTGATATCAGCTAACAGCATATATTAAGTGCCTGCATGGAGACTGAAGTTGTCAAAGGCACTATTCTTAATTTAAAAATTATAACACTAGAGATTTTAATAAAAATGAATAAAATCAAAGTGGCTCTTCATGAGCCATGAGTTTCATAAACTAATCAAGCAAATAAATTCAAAAGTTCCAGGTCACTTTGAAGCTCCCAACACGTTTTTCTAGTCTAGTCTCAGTTAACATCAAAAGAGAATTACTCAGATGAATATGTACTAACGTACTAATGAAAATCTTTTCCCATTATTTTCTTTGAACTACAATTACGAACAAGCCATACAGAGGATGCCTTCTCTGGAAAGAAGCATCTTCTGAAGATTTCTACTCTTGAAATGTTACAAAGAAAGAAAGAAAGAAAAAACTCCATAGTGTATCACTAAATATGAACTAAAAGGATTCCGTTAAATTGAACAAAAGTAAGCTTCACTCTAGATCAAACTATTTAAAAGCTGAAGCAAAAAACAAACCTATATAATAACTGATAAAGCCAGACTCTTTTAAATCCTAATAGAATGGAACATCTCCTGGGCCCCAATCATAACCTTGTATCTCTACAATCTTTCCCAAAAGAGAAAAAAAGATATCAAAACACTACAGTAATTGCTATAGCTGAAAAAACTAGTGGCGCATTTATTTTGGTATCTTTCCTCTGACACTGACCAATGCCAATGACTTCCCAGGAAAGTGTAAACTCTTGTTATATGCCACAAATTATTGGAAAACTGTTTTCTTCCTGACCTCAGATATAGGTCAGTTCATATTTTGAAGCATAACTGATTAATAAGTATCCTCTTATAACTCATATCTGTGGTTTCAAGTGTGGTTCCAGAAGCCCTGACAGCATCCTCAGTTGATCTATGGTAGACACTGACCTGGAAATAGCTGCATTAAATGCTACCCATGTTGTACATTATGCAGATTCAAAATTTGAAAAGCAGGTATATTTTTGGTCCTGTGTATATGTCAGCACTCAGCACAGGGCATGTTAACACTACTAAGAAGGCATTTTTGAAAAAAATTCCCCACTAAATACCTTTGGCACCCAAAGCATTTTTTTAAAGGAACTTTGGCTTATAAGTCGCCTACAAGACATAAATTTTCGCAGTGTCTGAAATGGAAATCCTCCCAGGAAGATTTGTCCCAATATGAAGTGACACACAAAGATCCACTAATAAACCACCAAAATGGGGGATTCGCAACAAAATTTAGCCACAGCATTTCCTTTATGGCCAATTTTAAGGTTTATTTATGGCATTTTACAGCAGGGGGATGGCAGCCACAACTGCCTTAAAATTTTAGTGCCAGGAAAACATCCTGCTATAGTATACTGTCACAACCCAAAGTTGTGGGTTTTTTTGTTTGTGTGTGCTTCGGCATCGCTAAATCATGTTCCCGCCAAACTGCAGCTCTTTTGCACGGTGGAGTGTTCTGTTGTAACGGAGAACCCGCGTGCAGGAGCTTTTCCTGCCAGTTCTGTAGCTTTCTTTGCATAGTGCATTTCTTTTGCATTATAGTGATGCACGATGCAAAGGAGTTCCTGCCATCTGTATTTAGATTCGTGCCACATTATTGGCCGGTTCTAAATGTAGGCATACGTGGCGGCTAGCTATTGGCTTGCTAGCCGTACAAAAGGCATGGGTAGTTTCCGCCCAAGTTGGAGAGAAAGAAAGCACGTGGAGTTCGGGAAAGGAGCGTGAAGATCTCTAAGCGCTGCTGATCCATACGAACCCAGCTTTTTCCTTAAGAGGGCAACAGAGGTTTAATTTGTCGAACCCACAGAGCTTCAACAACTCCGGGGGACCTATTTACTGAACCCTCGGAGCCTTAACAACTCCGAGGCACATAACCTCTAGCCTCTCCCCATCGCCGATCGCAGTCCAGACGTATCCCTGTCCTAAGGACCCAATTGTCGAACCCACGGAGTCTTAACAGCTCCGGGGGACCTGGGAACCGAGTAACACTCACGGAGATACAGCTGCTCTGTGGGAACGAATTCTTGAACCCGCGGAGCCTGAATCACTCCGGGGTCAAGGAACCGAGTTTATTAGAGTCCTCCACCGAGAACTCAAGCGGAGCTGTGCCTGGAAAGCTGACCAGCCTACACCGCGACCACCTTGGGTGTAAGTAAATAATTTTTTCAATCAACCATTACGCCTCCGTGACTGATTCTAGCTCGAGCATACCAAACCGCGCCGCGGTTTTTCTCCAGCCCCGTGTACCCGGGCTGCTGGCCACAGCCTGTGTGCACAAAGACGGGCCTGGCTCGCCCCCGGCTCGCACATGGTGATCCAGGTGGGATCAGGAGAGGGCCCGCACATATACATTTACATGTTTGCCCACATAGGACAGGTACTAACTTAATGCGCTGTAATCGGCGCTCCTGCACATTAGTGCACATGAATGATTTTTTAGTGAAGTTAAAGTGCATTAGACTAAACATACTGCACATAAGCGCATTAGCAGGGGTTTTGCACACCACGCTAACAAGAAGTAGAATTAGTTTTCTGCGCATTAAGCATCTCATGTATACATGCCCATAGAGACTTTTAGGCTAGGGACAGAAATTACACAAACTGGTATAAATGATCAGAAACCAGTTCAAATCTGTAACAAAACAGAAGTTCAGTGCACATAAACCACTTTCAAAATGGTCAAAACCAGTTTAAGATAAACCTGGATGGATGTAGTATAAAACTTAACTGATTTAGGTTAAATCAGTTTATTGAACTTCTGTCCCAGATCCGCTCTAGATTCAAATTAACAATTAGATAACTTGGAAGTACTTGCTTATAATTCATAACACTACAATATAACTTAAATTTATGTTAGTGGTATTAAATTTATGTTACTGGTATATAGAACTGACTGCCACAGGAAAACTTTAGCAGAAAGGACACAGCAATTAACTTCTTTCGGTTCATCAATGAGTTTGCTGAGAATTGAACACCAGAAACAGACAGCAGTATTTTAACCCTGAAAGGCTGTAACCTGAAACGTCAGGTTAAAGAGCATATGGCTTACCCCTCAAGTTCAGATTTCCTGATTGTGAAGGCACAGATGACTATCAAGTTATTTGTCCATAGTGTTGTTTATAGTTAAAGACTATTAATTAAACTACAAAATTAAAGACTGTCACCATAGTTTTTTTCTGAACCCTACATACTTCTATGTAAGTAAAAAGTACTGAGTAACCGGTAGAAATAGAAAAGGACCAGGAATTTGCATAACAAAATAAGCTAATGACGTGAAATAGAATTTACAAAGAATTTAAACTTTCAGCAACACAAAGTACTATATACTTTTTATTATGAAATTTGAACAGGTGAGGTGAGGTTGCAAGTGCTCACATGTCATTTAAGAGCAACCATAGGGAGATTGGCTTTAAATAATTTATTACAGCTTAATTTCATTCCCAATACAAGTCAACACTTTAACCACAATATTCTGATATAGCACAATTTTTTTTTCAGTGCAATGAAGCGAAATAAGACCTTAATAACCTACTTATCTTGGGTTTTTATCATTATGTGTAATTTACTTACCCAATATCATGCTGATCTATAAAATTAAAAATCTTTGAAATTGAAAATCTTTGAAAATCTTTAAAATACAATAAAAAGGTAGCACAAAAATAATGCACACTCATTGAAACCATGCAGCAAAACAAAATGCATGCTCCATTATTCTACTAGAGTGAGTGGCTTTAGTAGCACTAATCCACACTCTGGCAGATTAAAAAACATTTATATAAAATAACACCAGAGAACTCACAAATAGTGCTCTATAGAGTGAGGTAGTGTTTTCACAAAAGACTAGTCCTGATGCTCTCCTCTCTTTTAAGTATCCACACCCAAAGCTTCCCTCGTAGATACTCTTAGGCAGATGGAAATGGAAGGAGAAAGCAGAGAGTGATAGCATTGTGGCAGAATGAATGCATAAGCATCTTTGCTACATAGGAAAGTTAAGGAAAACAGTCAAAGGATTCCAGAGCAACTGACAGATATAACAAATATGCACACGTTTGTCACCGTACATTGTTTCATCAATTAATCCAGTTTCTTTAGTGCTGCAAGGCAGGCCTTTAAAAAAATTGTATATTTCAAAGTACATTGTTCTTATACAGCATTCCTCATTTCCTTGGTTTACTCTCTATATCCTATCTTTAGATTTTAACATGAGACAGTCTGACCAAGTAACTGAAAAGGGACAAGTCCTCTATACCAGTTCAGTTACTAGTCTTGGCAGACAGGGTATAAGTGTAAGGTCTTTTTCTCAGCCATGACCCATCTGTCATGGCTGTAAGTGCTTCTAACATGGATTATCCATCACAACAACAGAAATTTAGCTCGAATACCAGCACCCTAAACCTGGAATGTATTGGTAATACTAAGGATATTGGCTGTAAACTAGTTTTTAGGTACCAAAGTAATGATTATGCTACAGGATACTTTAGTGAAAACATTAAACTTAAGAAAAAAAAATCTTAATTTTTCATCTACACCCATTTTTACATTTTTTTTAAAAGGCATAGTTTTAATTTAATCAGCAATACTTCTAGTCTGACTTTCAAATGTTTCACTCCCCATTGAAAAAAATGTGGCTAGAACTAGAGATTCAGTATCCTAACATTTACACCACATTCCACAAGTAAATACGTGCCTAGTTTTTGCCAGCATGAGGATGGACACAACTGGAAGGGTATTTGCTGTTACTGTGTAATTTTAAAGCAGAAAGACACACAAACTTTTTCCTCTCATCTCAGAAAAGACCCATCTAGAGCTTTCAAGAATTTTACTAAATCAGACTAATGGCTAAAACTTGTAAGAGTTTACTTAACAGCTCTATGATGGCTTGGAAATATTCTTGTCTATAGTACCAACAGAAGTATTTTCAGTCTCTCTTTGTGAGGAAATGTATTCACAGCAACTTTTACACTCATCTCTAAGCCCTCTCCCTTTCTGTTTTATCTTTTTTGAAGCGAAACCAGGATTGAACACACATGGAGAGCGTCAGTCAGGGCCTGTTTTCCCACTTAAAATTAAAATTACCTGAACAAATGTGCTATAGTTGCACTCAACCCCCCCCCCCCCCAAAAAAAAAACACCCTGATAACATTCCAGTACCAAAGAACCCAGCTTTCCTACTGTATTACTCCTTAAGACTTTACTCCATGGTGCCACAGATAAATGCTACCAGAAAAAATATAAACAATGTGAATTTAGGAAAAGAGCACCAGATTAGGACCTAAAAATCCTGAGCTCTATTCCCAGCAATGTCTCTGGCCTGCTGGCTGACTTGGGGCAGATAATTTCCCCTTTCTGTGCCTCAGGCCACGGACAGACATAACAATCATACCAGTATCAAACTGTTCCAATATAACTGTAAAGTCTGCATGCTGCTATCATGATATGCAAGACAAAACCTGTGGGACTTCAACACAGTTTCATTCAGGGTTAAATTTATAGTGATTTATACCTATATAGAAGCACCCAGACTTAGTTATATAGGAATAGCTGACATACGCTCCTGTGAGAACTATTAATCAAGTGTTAGATACTATTATTATTATTATTATTATTATTATTATACAGTCAGATGAAAATATTGCTCCAAAAAGTGGGCAGATCTCAAGCCTCTACTGATGTTTAATAATTAAAAAAAAAAATAAAGACTTTAAATTTATCTGATCTTTCTGAGGGAAATCAGACTGAATTAAAGGGTCCTGCTACACATTCAAATTAAAGCTGGATAGAAACCAGCTACAGAGTTATTTCACATTTTCAAGCACTAAGTTTGTAGCTGGCTGGTTCTTTTTATAGCTGGATAGTCATTTTTATCATGTGATAATTACTTTACATGTGTGGCTGATCTCAATTTACTGCATTATTAACTATTTAATTGCATAATATATTATGTAGTATGTAGCAGGGGCCACAGATTTACATGAAACAGGAATATGAAGAAGGCAAAGATGACAATCTCTAATAGCATCTGTTTACTTGCTGAAGAAGGTACACTATTATGGAGAATTAGGGCTCTATGGAAGAGGGAAACAGAAAAATCTAAACACCTAATTTTAGTGAACATATTTTGTTGCATTTTGCAGATTTTTTTAAACTGAAAGATTTGCTTAATTACTGTAAAACCAAGTATTTGAGCAATTTTACAGGAAGGTCAGTACAATTTACTGAGAGCAAACTAAGACAGTAGACAAACACTTTTCTAAAAGTGCAGGAGTATCCTGAAATAAACATTAGGCAATAACAGATTACCTGGTCCAGATGATTTTGTTGAGCAAATGAGAAAAACTCTCTCAGTTTGTAGCTCTCAGTATTACTGAAGTTTAACAGGTAATATACAAGATGAAATCCCACGTAATTTGTAGGGCTACTTAAAACTTCTACTACATTCTACTTAAAACTTTCATATTGTTTTCAACTATTACTTTAGCTTTAGTCCGTATGAAATAAATGATGAACTAATGTAGCTTTTGAGAGGAGTCATATGGGAAGAAGCTAGAACTTGCTCAACTTATTTCATTTACATTTGTTTGATGTTGCATTTCAGGTGAGACTAACTTAAATATTCCCATTTTAAAAACGGCATGCTTTTATAACTCTTTTGGTTGGTAAACCTTATTTGACAATATAAATGAAATCATAATACACCAAGCTGAACTACAATAAAAACCAATAAATGCCCTGCATTTGAAAGATTGTCTAAAACTATCCCAACCATGCATCCATGGTCTGATATAAGATATCACTCATAAAAATCCTTGCCTAATGCTAGCTTTTATGTTTTTACTTAGGATGTGTTTTCCACTACCTTTTAAAATTGTGACAAACTCTTCACTAATCTGCACTCAACTGTGTGATAGCCTGTGCTTGCTGCTCTTGGGCACCCTGTGTATACATACAAGTTTAAAATGAAGACAAGTGTTCACAAACCTCTATACCTGATGAATCAGCACCCAACAAATAAGCTTGCTTGAACTCAGGGTAGTGGAGCCATCCACTTCTTTTGTCTAGGCTGATACATATTTGTTGTTGTTGGTGTTTTTTTAAAACAGTATTAATAAAATATGCAGCCTTGCTGAATCCAGTAATGGTGCATTTAAAAAAAAAATTACCTTGATAAAACAGCAGACTTTATGAAATATCTTCACATCATATAAAAATGTGGATCTTGTATTGCACACATGAAAACATGAACAAGAATAGAATATGGTATGTGTGTTAGTAAAGCAGCGCAGCATACCGTTAAGCAAGATGTGCTATAAGAAAGTAAGAGGTGCTCGAAGCAAAGGCTACTATCACAGTATGACTTACTGGAAGATTTCTTGCTGAATCCAAATACAAAATAAGCAGTGCAGAAGAAAGCCCATCATTGGCTTGGTCTTTGTCAGCTTTAACGCTTGTGAGCGCCTAAAATGAAAGATGCTAAAATGAAATGCAGTAAGCATGTTTTTGTAAATTGAACAGAAATACAAAGTTATTTCTATTCCAAATGCTAGCCCCTCCCCCAATAAATATATACCTGCATATGGTAAGACAGTACCCATGAAATAATCAAATAAAAATGCTCAAGAAAGATAAAAAGCTTGCAATAAATAATACAGTTGATTCATAACAAAAATTATATAAAATATAAGATTAAATATGGTTTCCATATATTCCTGGATACCAATACCTTTGGATGATTTTATAATCATCCTACATTTCTATCCTATAAAATACCTACATTTCTTATGAATTTAGATGCTATTTTTTTTCTGTAAACTTTCTCCCTGTTGCCTAAAAAAGCTTCTGAATTATTTTAAATACAATCATCTGGTGTAAATAAAACAAATATCCAGCACACATTCCATTACCCTACCTCCTATTCTTTCTCTATATATGCAATTTGCTGAATAACAAAACTATTTCCACGGGCAGAAGTTAGTAACCTGTGTACTTATTTCCATATCAAGAAATGTGCAAGTTCTAGTTGTTACCCTGTGAGGTTATTTTACATTTTAGGCAGGTTTTTTAGCATGCTGTTAAGCCCTCAAAATTTAACTGGTGTCAAGTCTTTAATGCCCCCCCTCCCCCCCAACATACATTGGCAGTGTTTCTTATACTTAACAGATGCCACAGAATATATTAAAAAGCCTTTTTTAAAGACAGAATTTGTGCATATTTCCATTCTTGAATCAAGCAGCTTTTGGCATACGATGAATAGCTATTTAGAACTTTCATTAGCCGAGATTTCTGCCTCAAGGAGTACATCAGAAAAAGATCACAAGGCATCAATATCACACTATTATTTACGTTTCAAGGGTGTTGCTTGTAGCCATGTTGGTCTACAGAGATAGGTAGACAAGCCTCTTAGGGTAAATGTGATATCTTTTATTAGACCAACTAAACAGCTAGAAAATTGTTTTTTTGCAAGCTTTTGGGCACAACACCCTTCTTCAGGGATTGGGAGAGTCTGCTCTTGTTTTATGTTCTCTTGGATGGGATAGAAGCCAAAATCCATGTCTCTGAAAATGCGAATGCATGGCAGTGAGGATCAGAGGTGATAGGAGACAATAGGTATGAGACAGGTAGACAGGGGCTGGGAAGGGGAGAATGTTGACCTGATGACAGAACGTAGCTGGTAAAATGTCAAGAGGTTACCTGGGGTTATCAATTGGATGGCAAGTAGGTTATAATGAGCCATAAATCCAATGTCTATATTTAGTTCATGATTTTTTGTACCTAGTAGATTTATAAAGTGAAGTTTGTAGGCTCATCTCCAAAAGCTGTTTCATAAATTCCCTTTGAGGATTAGAACTGAGAGATTGGAGAGAGAGTGGTTGTCTTGTGAGAAGTGTGCACTCGCAGGTAATTGGGTATTTTTGTCTTTGATAGATTTTTGGTGTGTGTTCATTCTAGTCCGCAGTTGTTGTTTGGTTTCTCCTACATATTTTCCATCAGGGCATTTAGTGTACTGGATAAGATGTATTACATATTTGGAGGTGCAGGTGTAAGATCCAGGAATGGTGATGGTTCTGTTGAGGGGTGTAGTTATTCCCACTCCGGCTTCTATTCCATCCAGGAAAACACAAAATAACAGCAGACTCTCCCTATGCCTGATGACAGGTGTTTGTGCCTGAAAGCTTGCAAAGAACAATTTCCCAACTATTTAGTTGGTCTAATAAAAGATATCACATTTACCCAAAGAACCCTGTCACATTATTATTTAAGTATATTTGTTTGAAAGCTGTCATTTAACTCTCTAAACAGGAGATGCAATAACTCTCTTGAAGGAGGGAAGATACAGATGGATCTGTAGAGCAGTGGTTTTCAACCTATTTTCATTTGAGAACCCCTAATAAATTTTGAATGGAAGTGCAGACACCGTTGAATTACACATGTGCATAT
Organism: Alligator sinensis; assembly: GCF_000455745.1. Taxonomy (NCBI): domain Eukaryota; kingdom Metazoa; phylum Chordata; order Crocodylia; family Alligatoridae; genus Alligator; species Alligator sinensis. The sequence goes on from NW_005841905.1 coordinate 4,016,730, forward strand.
TCACATATTTGTGATTGATAATAGTCTTGTTTCACAGACCCCTTAGACATAGTCTTTGGATCCCCACAGGTCTGCTGACCACAATTTGAAAACCACTGCCCTAAACCAGAGAATGCTCTGTTTAGATAAATACATTTTTCCCTCTAAAAATTTTCTATAGATCCTAACTTATTTCTTTAACAATGGCAGGTCAAATTCTAAGCTAGGTATGTTGTATTCCCAAACCTTATTTGAGATGAGTTGATCTGCTTTAAGCATAACACTAAGGGCAGCATTCTCTGTGGAAGTTTGAGTTTTCTAACATTTTTTCTTCTTGGAGATCCACCAGCATCAAGAGAGAGAGAGAGAGAGAGAGAGAGAGTGTGTGTGTGTGTGTGTGTGCGTGCGCGCGCGTGTGTGCACAGGACACTGTTTACTACTCATGCCTATATCGTTTAGCATTTGGCTCATCATTTATTTGGTTTATATGCCTCATATCTAAAATTTAAAAAACAACCTATCCAAGATTTATAAATAATAATAATCAGCTTCTATGGGATGGTTAGAAGAGAAGCTTTTACTATGTGGAGTTGTCCTTAAACTGAATTCCAACCATGACCAGTTGCTCAACAGTTATGTACATCTACAGAATCTCTCATATTTCCATAGAGCCTTAAAATAAATTTTAATCTCTGTGGAGTTAGTAGAATAAATCCACAAGGGAATAAATCAAATGCCTGTTGCTACTAAACAGCTAATATCTTGCAATCACAGATTTCCTTTTACCATAGTTTCATGATATTTGTTACTGAAACAACACAGATATATGACATTATATCCCTAGACATAAAACTGAACTGAAAGATTATAAAGTATTAGGGTTAGGAAAAATGGATTTTGCCAATCTTCTTAACTGTAGTGAATTAGCTTATTTAAAACATTAAAAAATAGAAACGATGAAATCAGACTGGGGTAAAGGAACACATTTCCAACTCTTATTACCTTGTCAAGATTCTCAGCAGTTGACATCAATGTGAGCCACTCCAGTTTTAAATGTAATTTTCCTTTGGAGACTTCATCCAGAGTGAACCACTGCCAACACAATAAATTAAGCAAAATGATACCAAGTAGAGTACTACCAAATGATTAGATATACTAAAAATTGGCTATTTTTAAAAAATTGTAAACAGCTTAAGTCGAGAAGAACTACAATCTGCAGAATCTGAAAGGTCCGATAGATTCAGATGTGTTGTGTCCCATAAATCAACTGCTCAGCACTTCAATATCAAATGACCAGCTTCTTAAAAAACAAAACATTTTAAGAAATCTAGATGATCTTCTAAAGTTTTTAAAAGCAGCTCTGGAGGTACAATATAATGTAGCATTATCTTAAGTCCCTATGTTGGATATAGGATAAAAAATTCCACTGCGATTAAAACATTACTTCAGCATAATAGATATAATCTTGATGAGTTCATTATGTTTAACAGTAATTCATATAGACAAAAAATAATTTGGGTTTCTATTTTTTAGAAAAGAAATAAGTAAAACAATTTCTGATACCTTGCTTGTGTTTACCAGTAAAATGAGGCAGGGTCAGTGTCGCAGGGCACAAAGGTGCCTGCTCCTTTAAGGGCAGAAACTGCCTAGAGAGAAGGCCCTAGCAGTCAAGCAGGAACCTCACAGCTGCAGGTTACCATGGCAGCAAGAATGAGGGAATTAGCCTATACCTGACCGGAAGAGGCAGGGCCTGGGGCACATATAAACCCCTGGGCTAGGACTAGAGGGCAGTTCTTTGTCAGCAGCCAAGGGGTAAGGAGCTCTCTTAGAGGAAGCTAAGTAGAGATGCTTGACTACCTGTTCTGCTTCTGGTAGGATTAAGAGGCACCAGAAGCTCACCAGGGACCCTGGCCTGCAAGGCATTTAGTGCTGGGGGGACGGTTTAATGCTTTTAAAGGGACAGAGCACACCCCGAACTGCGTGCATTATGTTATAGCCCAGGGGCCATATTTTGATTGCTGTTTGTAAACTGGTGGATCGGGCTGAGGCTATTGGGGAAGGAGGCCTCATTGGGGGCCCACTACAGTGTGGGGACCCTGGCACCAGTGTGGGCACCATGACAAGGGGGTGAGCAGACCCTGGCGACAGTGTGGGCGCCGTGGCAGGGGGGTGAGCAGACTCCGGTGCCAGAGAGGGCGTAGTTTCTGAGGCCGGATTAAGTTGAGGCCTCAGCACAAGGAGATAACATTTATATAACATCTGCGAGGCATGGGGCATGATAAAGGGGCAGTTTTGGAGTCACAAATCTAGCCCATAAGGCTGGGGGAGTACCGTAAGACCCCTCCCGAGTGTGGGGTCTAATAAAGGGGTCCAGTAACTGACAGGGTTTAGGGGAGACTGTCAGGACTGTGACTGAGCAGCAATTCAAGGGCAGCCTCCCAATCCATCATTCATAACAACAAGACATGGCAGGAAAGATTAGTAGGTGCCCACAGGGCGGAGCCAGCATGGTCACGGTGCCCTAGGGACATCACAGCCATCCCAGGGGTGGCTGTATTGTGACAGTCAGATAAAAGTAGAAGGGCTTCATTCTGTATCTTTCATTCATTCAAATAGCTTCTATTTTTGTAAGTAAACCCATTGAGGTCTTTAAAAAAAAATTCAATATGACTAAGCACAGTACTGAGGTTAATTCATACATGTAAGGTATGCCATGTTGGTCTACATGAAAAGGTGAGTAAAAAAATGAGTCCATAGCACATCTTAAACAGTAACAGACTCACCTCGTCTAGAAAACGCTCCTTCTCAACTTCAATTAGATCTATCATTAGGCTAAAAAGAGAACAGTACTTTAGAGGGGAATAACAAAACCTAGAACAGGACTTAAAAAGAAAACATTTACCCTGATGAGTTCAAGTTTTCCAACAGACTTTCAGTCTTTTTAAACTGTAATTCATATAACATTTTTACCCACATGCCATGCATTTTCTCCAAATTTGGGGCACTGATTATAGGCAGTGAAGCTGATTATTCTTTGCTGAAGCAAGCATGGAGTTGCTGCTACAAGATGGCCACAAGCTTCTCTTTTAGGCAGAAGCATGGGGGGCAGAGTCCCATGTTAACGCTTTCTAGCTGCTCTCCAAGGAAAACAGTTTTTGGCTGAGCAGCTGGAGAGCTGGTAACACTGGCCTCCATCCCTACTGCTTGCTATTTCAAAAGGAAGCTAGCAGCCACCTTGCTGAGCTGCTTGTCTAGCTCTACAACGTATCTCTAGACAAATAATTTTCTAGATTCTGCCCTCCAAAAATAAGACACCTTTTTATTTCTGAGGTGAGCGGTATGCAAGAAAATATGGGAGTATATTTTACAAAACCCCTCATAAATATGCAAGAAATTTAAACAGTCAAAAACAGTTTTTTTCTTTTTAGAAAGAGATCTTCTGTGGCATTTACCTTCCCAGAAAATCATCTTTGTCTGGGTCTTCATCAAAGAGCTCAATCTCCAACTCCTGTCCTGGGTGTTCATACACTAAAGCCTAGAAGCATAATCCTTATTAGTTTATAAAAACATAAGAACTTGCCCAGTAGCCTTTATCACACAGTAGCAGAGTCAATGCTGAACTGGTTAGGACCAGGATTTTTTCTGCTGTTCCTTGCTCACTTGTAGCCTCCAGCATTTAAGGTCTAAGAAGTTCTGATTCAGAGGCTGTGCCCTTAACTCCCACGGTCAATAGCTACTAATGCACCTTTTTCTCCAAGCATTTGTCCAATCCCTTTTTGAATCTGGCTAAACTCTCTGCTTCCACAACATCTTGTGACAATGAGCTCCACACTTTAATTACATGTTGTGTGAAAAAGAACTCCCTTTTATTAGTTTTCAACTCACTACCTATGAGTTTCATTTTATGACTCCTAGTTCTTATATATAACCTGTACCACTGAGTTTACCTAGTGAATTCTGCAATATAAACAGAGCAATAATGAAACACTCTGAACCACAGCATTGCTAAGGGTTTGTCAACATAAAATAAAATTAATTCATAAATATTTCACCTGAATTTGAGACCAAGTCAAATTTGTAAGCTGGCTGGACACTAGATACTAAGGACTGAACACCAATATTGATTTTTATGACACACTATAATTTACCTGATTCCTGAAATTCTTCCCCCACACTACAGGCTATAATGATCTTCCTCCCCTTTTGGTACTTCTTGATCTCCCAGTAATCACTTTTCTTTTCTTCTGCTGTTAGTCTGCTAATCCTGAGAATTTCTCCCCCTCCAATTTAACAGCTCTAGCCACTGTTCTTAACAATCACTGTGCTTGCTTTCCTCCTCAGACCTAAAAAATGGCCTGCATTTGAAAGCTGTCTAACTTTATCGCAACTATGCAGCTGGTCCAATGAAAGTTATCACCCCCCCCAAAATTCTTGCCTGTTGCATAGAACTATTTTGGCATTTAAATGCTGGGAATGAGTGGCACTAATATCCTAGCAGCATTAGAAATTGCATGCAAAGTTCGGATGAAGTCTAGATGAAACCTCAGAATTTTCTGGCTTTAGACAAACATAATTAAAATGAACTGCCTGTTTCTGTGTATGCAAATATGTATGCTACAGCATTGCATCCTAATTTAACACTATTTCACTTTTAAAGTAGATAAAAATTGCTACTTTTGTATACACTGAAGGCAAAATATAAAACAACAAATATTCCTCTCAAGGAATGGGATTCATCTGGTCTACTCTGACATTCATACTATTTATTAATATATTTTAACAGAACATCCAGAATTGATTTTTAGAAATACTGAGACTAAGCCCACAACAAACAGAACAATCAATAAAGCATTTCCAAAACAATAACTAGGATTTTAGCAGATGACATCCAGAAGTTTCTTTAGGAAATCAACATAGTATTTTCCATCAGCCTGAAAAAGGTACCTCAGTAGAAAACAACTTTATATTGCGTATGTGCATGAAGTATATGTGTATAATACATCTTCCCATGGTTTGTACCTCATAAACTTCATTCCATTTTGGATTCAGATTTTCTTTGATGACCTTGCTTTGGAAGATCTGGTTGCCAACACGAACGATTCCATAAGGGTCTGACTTTCCTTTGACAATTCCTTTTAAATATGTATCTTTCCCTTCCAGATCCTGAGCTTCAATAAAGTGTATCCTTACAACACCCTGAGCAAAGCAAGAAAAACAGTTTACCTACTGATCTAAAAATCTAGGTTTGTTAATATTTTGAATAGCAGTTTCTTTAAACTCTTTTAAAAATGTCCATTATTATTCCATCAAGAATAAAACTTTCATTTGTCTTTTCAAACATTTATATAGCAATAAATAATTTTATCAACCTAAAAAAGCAAGAGAGAGACAGAGAGACAGAGAGAGAGAGAAAAGAAACCACTATTTTGAGGGTCAGGATAATTAAAATACTAATTGTACTTTTTGTAATGCCAGTCTGCAAGAGCTTATATATGGGACCCAGGAGAAGATGTATAACCAGATCTTCCCCCATACATCTTTGGGAGGAGAAAGGGGGCAGTGATTTCTCCCTTTGGCACTTAGCCGTGACATGAAGAAATTTCATCTTTGGCATGAAATAAAATCCAAGCTGCAATGTAGTAAGCGTATTACTGTTACCAGCAGATGCGTCAAAGCTAATGTCCAGTTTTTCCACTGAAACTATGCACAGCACATTTTATTCTTAGTTCTTTAAGAGAAAACCATGAGCAATGCAGTCAGGTATAGATTTGGAGTCCAACTTACAGTTGTCAAACATTAACTCTTTACAAACTTTCTAAATGGAAATTTAACATAAAGTAACTTCTGTTGCATATTGAAGCAAGAGAGATATACATAAATAGATAAACGTTTGTCTTGAAAAAAAGTGCTTACCTTTGGTATAGGGAACCGCAACTGAGCAAGTTGCACTTCACTGACCAATGGGACTGTGATTCGATTTGGAAGCACCAGGTAGTTTGATATTATATCCAATATAATTGTATCTGATAAGCCACTGTTGGAGAAAACATATCTATTATCTAACAAGACAAATCATTTTTAGAAATATTCTATTAAATATTAACATACTGAAGTTGCTTGAACATGAATACCTGGCATCCTCTCAACAAAAAATTCCACCACAAAAATAATCACTCTTAAAATACTAATGTATTGCATGCAAAAATACTATACTGAGCCTAATTAAAAACACTGTGCTTTAGACCATTATTGTAGCCTTTTTATTTACAACTCTAGGCTTAAGAAAACAATGAATTTAACATCCGTTAATATGGAATATCTTCAAGGAAAAATTCTGTGAATAGTAGAAAAATGTTTTTAAAAAAGCACATTCAGTATTTATTTCCTACATGAGTCTGGGCCTTTTTTTGTTGCTCACCAACTTAGCTACTAGGCAGCAGTGCACCTCTTTCCTGTGGAAGTTTTCAGAGTAGTTTTCCTTTCACTTATGTTCTTCCCAATATTTTTCACTTCAAATGGCCACCAGGTGGAAGCAAGAGATCCAAAACAGTGGGTAAGACCTAAAATGTGTATATACTTCATCTCTTTCCCCTAACAAGTATAAATAACCTGCACCTCTGCAAGCACCATCCAGAATAAATGGCTACTGAATAAAGTATAAGTCTGTTATCTCCATTACTTATTGATGAAGCATATGTTTACTGTTCTGTTTTAGTTTTTAAGTGTTCTTGTCATGATCTAAGTGCTTTTAAAAGTAAGTTCAGCCATTATTCGATAGTAACAAACCCAGCTGTCATTTGCATGAGTTCAGAACAATTAGCAGGATTTTCATTAAAGAAAAGAAATTGTTTTGTGTAAAAGAATGAAGGATAGCTTGAGGCAGGCAGAAAACTGATGTTTTACTTGCAAGGGAGAGTGGCACTACACCGGTTAGGAATCATTAACAAAACTCTCCTAAAATATTCTGATGAGACAGTATTAAGCTTTGAGTAAAACTGGCATACTTTGGGGAAACCATGGTCTCACTAGCAAAAAATTGGACAGAATTCACCACTGGTGTAGCAGGGTATGAGAGTCTGCAGTAGCATTAAATGGCACAAAAGAGTAAAAATACCCGAGCCTTTTCTAAACTACATCTTCACTAGTGGTAAACTGAGGATTTCAAGTTTTGCCAATTTATGTGCCTGAAAGATGCTATTTTAAAGTCTCAGTGTAGACAGGGCTTAAGATATAAATAATAGTTTCAGTAGAACAAAGGTCTGGCGACTCACAGCATTACACACAATATTACCAATTAGTTTAATCAATTAGTAAAGTTTCCTAAAATCGAATCTGTACTCAGGAATAGTACTGATTCAGCATTTGGCATAATTGGACCAGTTCTGGTTGCTATGGATCGATAAAGTCAAGCCAGCATTTACAATGACTGAACTAACCAAGGGATAAATCCTGGAATTCCCTTCTGTGCAGTGTACTAACTTGTCCAAGTGCGGAATTGGGGCTATTTTCACATGCTGACAAGGCCCAAATCATATGCTTTTAATTACGTCTCCCCATTTGGATAAAGAGTTTGTAATTGGCAAACAACAATCACCTCTCTGCCACTGGAACACACATATTACAGTAGTCAGTTCAGTCACTCTTATCTCACGCAAAACCAGCCATCTTTTGTCATACACCTGGATCGTCACTAGTGCAAAACTGGACAGTCACACCACTGCCCACACACATAACCTCAGAATTGTATTTCTCTGCTAACACATTTAAATCTAAAGACAACTGCAACATCACAACATTTTATCTGAAGCAAAAACACAGAACTGAGATCCTAGCACTATTATTCCTAGCTTTGGCTGGATTACTTTCAATCACTTTATTAATAATTGTATTATTTTTCTTGAATTGCTGAACTAAGTATCTAAATAAGATGAACTTTAATGCTACTATTTAAAGACTTTGTCCTCATGCCTCCAATACTTTTTCTCCATCAATGAGCAAATTAACTAAAGGATTACCCCCTCTCAGCCCCGTCCGTAGGCACAATGATCTCTACCAGAAATCTGAGCTCCAATTTGAAGCGGTAGGGGTGGTCATGTAATAAAACTGATCTTTAAAGCATCTTAGGGAAATGTTTTTATCTCTGTTGTGCTGGTGGTATATAAATCTCTATAAAAGGACTAAAGCTAGACATTTGTGACATTTTAGCCAATAATAATAACATGTTATCCAACTCAAGCAAAGCAAGGCAAAAAAATATATAATGGCGAGAGTGCGACAGGGGTGTGTGATTACACAGTTAACTGTAATGGGTAGAGATTTACTGGTTAACCTCAACTATTTACCATTCTGAGCTTGGGCCTGTTGAACTGAGACAAAACTGGAATTGCTACATTTTTCTTTACTCCAAGAATATTTACCTAGGTAAAGAGAATGCAAGAAAGCCTTCTGTCTTGTGCCAAATTATTCATTACTTCGGACTGCAAAATATGCCATATATTTACTGAAACAGTTTAAGTTCGTATAACAAGCCAATATGCAGTCCTTGCTATAAAAAACCCATCATTTGCTGACAATCATTCCATCATATTTCCCCTATACCTCAAATAAGAAACAAACTGTATGAGGGGAAAGTATTTCTTAGGATAATATATCTTTTATTGGACCAACTACATAGTTGGAATAGAGTTAGACAAGCTTTTGAATGCAAGACATGCTTCATCAGGTCTGAGCAGTAAAAGCAGTAATTATAGCATCTGTTAAAATATGACTGATTTAGCAGCACTAACCTAATTGCTGTCATAGGGAGTCAGGAACTGCAAGTCTGTCTCAGAATTGTACTCTGAGAGTGGCCAGCTGTAGATGGTTTAAACGTATTGCAAGAAAACTCATAGGGGACAATTATGAAGTATCTTGCCCAGTAGTGAAGTTTCTTCCTAACGCCCATCAGTTACTGATTCATATTTACCATGAATCATAGAAAATGAGGCTCAGGAAATCATTTAGTCTAACTCTCTGTTCAAGACTAGATATTAGGAACATTTTCTAACTATAAAATAGTTTAGACAGGAATAATTCAACCTTGCTGCAATTTTAGCACATTACTGCCTGTCCTTTGACACAGAACAAATACTGATCATTATTGTTTTTAACATACTTTCTGTATTTAAAGACCTATCAAATTCCCATTTAGTCGTCTCTTTACATTAAATAACAATTAATGCAATTAATCTGTTAATTGACATACTGCTGCACACTGGAGGAATTAAATGGCATGACAAAATGTGGAATATTTTTGTGGCTGTTTTCCTAAAATATGCACAATATTTTTGTGGCTAGTTTCCATCACAGCTTAAACAGCACTTGGTATGTATAGTGGCATTTCATTTTAATTGTGGAAAAAAACTGATTTGGGGGGTTTTAAATCATAGAATTTGCAGGGTTTTTAATCAAAAAATTCAATTTTTAAACAGAGAAAACCAGGATTCCTGGTTATCAGGGAGCCGGTGCTCTTT
>NW_005841905.1:4026230-4041104 GCF_000455745.1 Alligator sinensis
CTTTCCCTCCCTCTCCCTTGGCAGGAGTGAAGGACTGTGGAATATTGGTGGTGCTTACCAACCAAAAGCAGCATACAGACATTAGTGTGGGAGGTGAGATATTTTCCTGGTTGGAAGTTATTTCAATTCTTGCGGAAGAGCCAGTTCTATTCCATAAGAAACCCGCTGAATGGATCTACAATGCCCTTTTTGTGCCAGGAGAAAGACTTTTCTCTCAGCACAAATATAATGCCTCTCCATAGTCAAGGAGGCTACAACCTTCAAAAGCTCATGTCTCTCTGAACAAGTTAGTCTATAAGATGCCATCTTGCCCTGACTTCCGCCTTACTCTACAAGGTTATTTTATCCTACCTGTGAATATCCTCTCTTCAAACAAGCACTGCATCGCATATGTCAGGGGCATCAAAAATACAGTCTGAGGAGCCCTATCACTTGACCCGCAATGCTGTATGTGGGTCTTGGATTGGCCCCAAAAGCTGCATCCCGCACAGCCTGGCCCCATCCTGGCCCTGCTCCCTGCAAGAGCATGCAGAGCTAGTTTACCATGTGCTATACACGATACACAGGGCTGGACCCAGCACAGGCACTGCACATGGTGCTCGGGGCTGGTCTGGGGCATGCAATGCATGCAGGTCCTGTGTGCTGCATGGTCTGGGGCTGGCATGTCCTACATGTGGCACCCACGCCAGCCCAGCCCTGATCACTGGCTCCAGTGCACGGGGCTAATCTGTGGGTCTGATTTGGCCTGAGGACCAGCCCTGCACACCTCCTTAGGCTAGATGAGTTCAATACTCCTGTTGTAAGTTCAGGGCTGAAGTCCTATCTTGTAGCCACAAGCTAATTAGCTTTTGAAAAAAAATGGTATTTTTTCTATCAGTTTAATATATGTTGCCTTTCAAATCAGCCCAAACACAAAGTCATACCCCACAACTGAATGGGACAAAACTTGTTGGTGCTACTTAGCAATACAATGCTTAAATAAGTACTTCAAACAATTTCAAAACAGAGAGTTTCTGGCCTTCCTGAAACAGTTCAGAGGAAAGGGAGAAAAGCCTCTAACAGATGTCTCACATTTTCAGATATTTGCTGTGCCTGTACTGTTCCTGATTTCCTAAGCATCCTAAACTCTGAAGCAAAGAAAGTGCTGCCTCCACTGTGTGCATCTTTAGCAAAACCTGAAGAAAGAGGGAAATTAATGGGTGAGGGTACCTGCCCCAAGTCAAAGAACAAGAAATCCAACAGTATTTGAAAGAGTGGAAAGGATACCCAAACTACCTTGCACAAAAAGCTTATTATATTGCCACTGTGTTAAAATCACTATTTTAACATGTACTAGAGACATAAACACTGGCAAATATTTGTAACGGTTGTGTTTCTGAGCAGTGTCCAAGTAAAGATTTTATGAGCACAGAATAAACAGCAGAAAGACCCTACAGCAGGACAATGAGATTTCTCTCTATTATGTACAGAAGCCACTGACAGTGGGGATGGAAAGACCCTCACCACTAAAATAGAAGGCTTCTGACACTGGTTTCGAGGCAAATACCCTTCACTGAGGGAAAGTAGCAGCCAGAAAGACCACAGAAGCCAACCAGTAGAGAAAATCAAAATTACATGCAGTAAGCCAGCAAATTAAAGCCATCATTCAAAATAAAACTTCCAATGCTCATAACCTGCAGTGCACTTTTCACCCCACACTACTCAACTTGTATAAACATACCTAGAAAATCAACATTTTTGGATGTGAGCTGGCATGCATTGCTTGCTTCACTAGTGTATTACATCCTGTGTCCTAGCTACTAAAAATTTACCCTTTGCTTTCATCTCAGTTTCCCCTATGGACCACCATTACGAATTAGTTCATACATAATTAATTTAACATAAACAAACTGTTCAAAATAGCACCATTTTACCGGAATTAAAAGAGCACACTTGCAACACTTGAGCCATGTTAAGTCGCACCCTATCTGACTAGAAAACGTCCTCAGTTAAGAGGTATTTCTGAAAGACACAAGACAAAAAAACCTGACAACACTTCTTTAAGGAAAAAAAATGTCTGCTGAACAAAAGGTTAGAAAACAGTTGACCAGAGTGAGAGAAATGTGAAAAGCCCAGCATGGAGATATAGTAAGAGAGGCAAAATAGTAATTTTAATTGTAAAACTAAGGTGTCACTATAAACAGTGTTTGTGATTCATTATTTTCTTTAATTAATTTCTTAAAAATCAATGATCTAATCATTAAAATGGCGTTTTAATTTATGAAAATCAGCCCAAACACAAAGCACTTTGTAATTTAAAAGAATATTTTAAAATGAAGATTAGATACCAAAAAAATAACTGAAACTTGCACCTTCTTACTCAACGGCACTGTTCCTTATACATATTCAGTTTTACCTGCTGACTTTTGTGACATCTGTCACTAACTACTTACTTCTCCTATTTCCCCTACAAAATTAATATACTTAAGAAACAGGAGCTGCATTCTGGTTTCTCCTTAACCAATCAGTTGTAGTTTAAATGTTAATATAATCCCAATTAACTACACTTGTACAAACCCAACTTAGGCCTCTACTGCCCAGTCTCATCCAGACAGCCAATTCCATATCATTTTCATTCCCAAAAGGGAAATGAAAGGAGAAACCATGGGGAGTCCTACTCTTCCTTTAAAAAAGCCAGTAGAGGCTCTCCATGTTTCCCCTCTACCAAGCCAAGAGAAAGGAAGCAACTAAGAGCTTTCAAAGTTATGGAAAGATATTCATTCTACTTCTCATTGGTTGGTGAAAAAGAAACAGAGAACCCAGTATGGGAAATATTTGTCTCCTTTTCCTTGTGGAGCCATGGAGGCCATTCAAACTGCCTGGGACTATTGTCTGGCAATAGTCTAGAGCAGATGTTCCCACTAGTAAGCATTTGCAGATCCAGAGCTCATCAGCACAAACTCACAGACTGACTGGATAATGGCAGACACTTGCCAGCCATAATATCTTATTCATCACTCATTTCAAACACTAAAAGCTGGGCTTGGCAACATTTTGCATCTCTGGACCACAAATCTCCACCCCACCCCACCCGCATTTCCATCATGGCAGACACATATGATGAACATTCCTCTGCAGCAAGAGGAAGTGCAGGCAAAAGAGAGCAGCAGGGAGGGCAGTGGAGAAGCGTGCTGCAGAAGGGATGGGCAGCTTGGCACAGCTGCATGCCAAGCTGGACCTTCCCAGGCTGGATCCAACCTCTTTGTAGCCTGGATCTGTCCTGGGGGACATAGGTTGCTGACCCCTTGCTAAAAGAGGTTCAGACTGCAGACAGACTATACATAAACAACATGTGAATGTCTCTTTCTGATCAGGCAAACTAAACACAAATACAGAACTAAATGTATTGGTAAGACTAAACACACATCAGTACAATTACAGTTCCCATAGCAACTTTACCTCACCTCACAAATACCACATGCAGTGCATATATTTGTGAACAAGTTTGGTTGCTGTGGGAACCCTACGGGAAAGTCTGGACCTATTTTCCCCCTTTTTGCTTTGGCATATTTAGAATGCTTTATTTACATTTGACATTTTCTATTTTTCCAAGCAAACAAATTCTAAGAGATAAAAGAACCTGAAGTCTAGTGAGCTTAAGCATTGCCTATATCTCAACAACAGCAAAAGATTCTTCAAAAGGTATACTCTAGGATGACAGCATTTTCTGCTCCACCAAGAGAGCTTCCTTCTTCAAGGAAGCCATCTTAAGGTGAACTCCAAAGTTTGGCATGATTAATTTAGTTAATGGCATTCTAGTTTTAAACTCAATGGGTACTTCATTTAATGCCTACAAATACAGAATCATAGAAAATTAGGGTAGGAAGGGACCCCTGGAGGTCATCTAGTCCAACTCCTCGCTCAAAGCAGGACCAGCCCCAACTAGATCATTCCACCCAGGGCTTTGTCGAACCGGGCCTTAAAAATCTCCAAGGATGGAGACTCTACCACCTCTCAACATAATCCATTCCAGTGCTTCACTGCCCTCCTACTGAGAAAACTTTTCCGAATATCTAACCTAACCGTCCCTTGGTGCAACTAGAGACGCTGCTCTTTGTTCTGTCATCTGCCACCACTGAGAACACTTTAGCTCCATCTTCTTTGTAACCCTGCCTCAGGTAGTTAAAGGCTGCTATCAAATCCCCCCTCAGTCTTTCCTGCAAACTAAATAAGCCCAGTTCCCTCAGCCTCTCCTCAGAAGTCAGTGCCTCAGCCTCCTAGCCATTTTTGTTGCCCTCTGCTGGACTCTCTCCAATCTGTCCACAGCTAGGGGTGTGCAAAGCGGGCCCTATTCAATTTGGATTCTGCCAAACCAGGGACAGCGATTTGATTCATTAATTCGGATCGCTGTCCCCGATTTGATTCGGGTGAATCTGAAGATTTGATGCTGATTTGGAGAATCAGTGATTCAGACATAGACACACATTTAAAAGTTTTTTCTACATACCTTGAGGTAGCAGGTGTGGCTTGTGATTGCTGCAACGCTGGGGCGCATGGAGCATCCTACAGGAGTGTGGGGGGACCCTCCATGTGCTTGGCGGCAAACCTGGAATTGGACTGGAAGTAGTCCACTTTCGAGTCCGCCAGGGAGCATGCTGGGTCCCCCCCCCGCCCCGCACCTCCCTGGCTCGGCAATCAGCTGCAGGGGGACCCCAGGTACCCACCCAACCCAGAAGGCACCAGTCACCAAGCCGGGGAGTCCAAAAGTGGACCAGAAGTCTTTCTGGTCTACTTCCGGGTCTGCTGCCAAGCACGCTGGGGAGCCCCCCATGCTTCTGTGGGACACTCCATGCACCCCAGCATCACAGCACTCGCGAGACACCTGCTACCTAGAGGTATGTAGAAAAAATATTTAAAGCTGTCTCTATGTCTGAATCCCCGAATCTTTCCAAATTTCTCCAGATCGATTCTGAGGGTTCCCATTCAATACAGAGCGGTTAAAGGGTCCTCTGATTGAATTCAGATTTGGAGATTCGGCCACCAAATCAGGCTGAATCTCCGCCAAATCAAATCAGGGACCGAAGCTTCGCACAGCCCTATCCACAGCCTTTCTTTGGTGGGGGGCCAAAAGCTGGACATAGTACTCCAGATGTGGCCTCACCAGTGCAGAAGAGAGGGGAATAATTACTTCTCTTAATCTCCTGGCAACGCTCCTACTAATGCAGCCCTGTTAGCCTTCTTGTCAACAAGGGCACATGGCTGACTCATATCTATCTTATTGTCCACTATAACCCCCAGGTCCTTTTCTTTAGAGCTGCTGCTTAGCCAGTTGGTCCCAAGCCTGTAGCGGTACATGGGATTGTTCTGTCCTAAGTGCAGGACTTTGCACTCGTCCTTGTTGAACCTCATGTGATTTCTTTTGTCCCAATCCTCCAATTTGTCTAGGTCCCTCTGAATCCTACCCCCACCTGCTAGCATATCTACTACTCCCCCCAGATTGGTGTCACCTGGGAACTTGCTGTGGGTGCACTCTATCACACTTCATCCAACCCAGACTTCCTCAGCTTGCCTGCAAGAATGCTGTGGGAGACTGTATCAAAAGCCTTGCTAAAGTCAAGTTACACCACATCCACTGGTCTCCCTGCATCCATAGAGCTCATCATCTCATCATACAAGGCAATCAGGTTGGTCAGGCATGACTTGCCCTTGGTGAATCCATGCTGACTGTTCCTGATCACTTTCCTTTCCTTGAAGTGCTTAGAAATGGATTCTTTGAGGATCTGCTCTAAGATTTTTCTGGGGACTGAGGTGAGGTTGACTGGTCTGTAGTTCCCTGGAACCTCCTTCTTCCCTTTCTTAAAGATGGGAACTATATTTGTCCTTTTCCAATTGTTCAGGACCTCCCCTCGATCACCACAAGTTTTCCAAGATAACAGCCATGGCTCTACAATCAACATCATCCAACTCCCTCAGCACCCTTGGATGCATTGCATCTTGCCCCATGGACTCGGACATGTCCAGTTTTTCTAAATAGTCTATAAGCTGTTCTTTCACCACTGAGGGCTGCTCACCTTCTCCTGAAACTGTGCTGCCTGGTGCAGTAGTCTGGGAACTGACCTTGCCTGTGAAGATCGAGGTAAAAAAGGGATTGAGCACTTCAGCCTTCTCCTCATCATCTGTCACTAGGTTACTCACGCATTCAGTAAAGGACCCACACTTTCCCTGATGTTCCCCTTGTTGCCAACATACTTATAGAAACCTTTTTTGTTACCTTCACATCCCTTGCTAGCTGCAACTCCAATTGCACTTTGGCTTTCCTGATTCCCATCCCTGCATGCCCGAGCAATATTCTTCTACTCCTCCCTGGTCATCTGTCCAAGCTTTCACTTCTTGTCAGCTTCCTTTTTGTGTTGATATAAAGCAAGGCTTTACATCTTGATGTAAAGCAAGGCTACTTTTACACTACAGATGGGTTGCTTGCAAACATTAAAAACAAACAAGCAGTGCTTTACTTCAAACTCAGCACGTTACCATGCTGAGCCCCCGCGCATGCCCAGAAGAGGCAGCACCTTTGTTGGACCCAGCTAGCCTGATGTCTCTAAAGATGGGGTGCTTTAGTGGGGCTTCTTTGGCCTTACCTAATAGCTGATTGAATCAGTTTTAGCTGAAGTATCAAAAAGGCCCACTGAAGGGCCTGATCTATACAGATGCTGCAAAACCGGATCCAAGTAATGCACTGCTGCTTCTGGTAAAGTGCGGTTTGTTTGTTTGCTTGTTTTTTAATTTCTGAAAGCAGCCTTTTGTAATTCAGGATTCAAGAAGGATAATAAAACAATTTCAGAATCAAATGACATTTGAAAGTTTGTCTCTCTCATTTTCAGTTATCAAACTTGGTAAGTGATAAGACAAAAAAACAAGTAAGAATCTCTTTATAAGTAAGGACCATTTTTGTTGCATTATCTGAGAGAAAAGAACTTGTTTCTTTATTTCACATGTTTGCTTTAATCTTTAAGGGCACTTTTACACATGCTTCAGGGTGGGGTGGCAGCCCTTTAATTAGAGCAGCTCTTGGAGTGTCTCATGCATCACATTTTGTGTATCAGCACATTGAACAAGCTTTAGTTCAAGCACCCCCACTGCTATTTTGAAGCACCAGGACACTGATACACGAGACATGGGAAGCTGCTGGAGCACGGTAATTATCACGCTTCAGCAGACTCAGTTAATTGAATCTGCCCTGATGCACTGTAAGTACAGCGCATTGGAGCAGCCTCCATGCTTGTGTACAGGCACCCTAAGAGTGGAGTTTTCAGTTTTTGCAATTAGCTACTTCCATTTTGATTCCAAGTATCTGGACCAAATCACATGCTATTATTTCTTTCATTAGCCACTCTACCCATGTTACAACAACATGTTAAAAGCCCTGAGTAACTGTCACATGAAAGAACTCAAGATACTAACTAACGAAATCAAAACTGTGATAACATGACATCTTGTTTTTCACCTCTTCCTCCTTCATTTTGTTAGGAACCATAAACTATAAATTTATGAATTATAAACGCAGGAATTCAAAATATTATAAACTCAGGAATACAAAAACCAAGCCAAAGTTCTTTCTCCTGTTTCCAGCTAACAAACAGAAATCGTTTTTGCTTGTTTACTTGGCTGTCACTAGGTAGAGTAAGCAAGCTTTGAAAAGAAAAAAAAACTTAGCATTTCAAATCAAGAAACAAATCAAGAATACATTTAAATATAAGGTCAGTCTTTACTGCACTTCTTGAGATAAAATAACTTCTTTTTATGTTTCTCAGATAAATCATAACCATGGATTACTTTAATCTTGAAGAGCGGAAATTTAAATAAAATATATTGTCTGTCTCTCTCTCAATTCTTATTCACACTGAAGTAAAGAGAAAAATTCAAGCCTTTGAAGACACAGTGCGTGCATGCACATCTCTCTCTCTCTCTCCTCCACTCCCAGACTCTTGAGATGCACGGAAACAAATTTTCCATCCCGTGAAAAGTTAAACATTTTCAGAATTGAAAAACCATAAGAAGTGTCAATGCTGGGTCAGACCAATGCTCCATCTAGCCCAGTATGTGGTCTGTGACAATGGTTGTAGTACATGGGTGGGCAATTATTTTGGGCGGAGGGCCGCTTACTGAGTTTTGGCAAGCCATCGAGGGCCGCATGACAGGCAGCCAGGGGCAGATTAATATTAATTTTCTAAATTTTTTAGGGGCCCCGTGGGCCAAATAGAATGGCCTGGTAGGCCGCAAGTAGCCTATGGGCTGCACTTTGCCCACCCCTGCTGTAGTAGATGCTTAAGACCAGTGGTCCTCAACCTGTTTAGAATTAGGGGGCCCCTCCAAAACTTTTTTGAATTTGGCAGCACCCCCAGTTGACAGCCACCATTGTACTGCCTCAGCTTACCTCAATGATTCTTAAACAGGGTTCTCCTGCCTGTGTTAGGATTATCTGATAAACATAAAGCAGGCAGGAGCAGAGGCATAACTAATGAGTTTCATGCCTTGGGGAAAACTCCCCTGTGCTAGTGGGGAGGGGGAGAGGAAGAAGGCAGGTAGTCTTACATGTCCTGGACATCCCTACTAATGACTCCTCCAGCTATGTGATGAAAAGGGTTACCCCAGCCCACTCTGACCCCTCCCAATAGGCAGTGTAAATGACTGCAGCTGGAGCATGCGCTTCTGCCACAGCTTATCCCCATCTGACCCCACATGTTCCTCCCAGCTGGGCAGGTGGGACTGTTCCATGCCTGTCTGCGTAGTTCCCCAGTGGTTTGCTAGGCAGGCTATCAGGAATTGCCTGCTTGCTGAACCTGAGAACCAAGGAAGCCTGGGAGCCCACCAGCCAAAGGAACTGGCTGCCTGGATATATAATTCTCCATCAAATGAACACTTAGCGAGTGGAGCAGTCTGACAAGACAACCAGCTAGGGGAATGGGGCTGCTCAGCTTCACTTTAGAGAGCAGCATAACAAGCTAGCCACTCAGTGTGGTAGCTTGGGCTGGTTTGGAGCTGAAAATTGAAAAAAAAATGGACAGAAAACTGATCTCAAGAAATGTCTCAAACACCTCTACCAGCTTGCAGCTGTACAATACTGCAATTCTTTTTACCATGAACTTTCCAGTGTTATACAATTACCACAGGGTGCTAAACTTCAAAATATGAACTATAAAACACTTAACCTACATTAGCCAATTTATTAGCAGTTCCAACATTTTTGTTATTTGTAAAGAAAGCAGAACTCCTGACATACTGTTTTATATATGCTTGCTTACTTCAGTCCTGGAACATCCAGCAGATTAGTCAGTCCTGTCCAGTTAATTTCCAGAAGCTATAAACAGGAGAGAGAAACGTAATTAAAAACTGCTCTGAGTTCCCAGTGTTGAAGAAACAAAGCTGAAAACATGAATATTGATAACTGGACACGGGTGGAAAACTCATGGCCAGCTTCCAGAAAGTTTCTGTTTTAAAATTGGCCACCCATAGATCAAACAATCTAGCCACTTTAAAACTAAAAAGCTCAAACATTAAAATCTCAATATGAAATGTATGCATGCACTATCAAGTGGCTTTCACATATATTAAACCAGAAATATGCTATAAATCACTGGCCTTCTTTGCTCATAGACACAGATGGTAACCCTACACTCATGTCTTGACAAAATGAGTGATGAAACACAAATAGAACAAGTTTCCTCAAAAGAACTCTTAATACTCAACTTTGCCTCAATTACTGACTTTCATTTTTATTTACCTTTAGCTCATTAAGGTCTAACCATTTATGCCAAGTTTTGGGGTGGTTTTTTTTTTTTTTTACTTAAGAGCAACAAACCCCACACAAAGACAAAAATCTACCCTGAGTATAACCATCAAAAAATGAGGCTAAAAAGTGAACACCACATAGCTTCAAAATGTCCTACTCTCTTATAGGCAGACAAAGTTCCTTGGGTGAATTTGATATCTTTTATTAGACCAACCCAAATTTTTGGGTTGGTCTAATAAAAGATATCAAATTCACCCAAGGAACCTTGTCTGCCTATGTCCTTAGACCAACACGGTTACAACCCAAACCCCTGCTACTCTCTTATACGCTCTTCATTTGAATGGGCATGTGATGAACCAGAGGCATAAAAGCAGTCACTGTTTGTAAATGCACCGTGTCAATTTGCAAGATAAGCACCATGCTCTGAATCCTGTTTGACTTATTACTATCCATTGCAAATCTTTTCTTAATCCAGGCAGTTTGCTTGAGGGTTTATACCTTTTATTATAAGTACTGTATGCTATACACATGTAGATGATGTTTTCTGTAAATATCTAATGCTACTTTGAATCCTAAAAGATCTTCACTTCAGTGAAATAATGAAACAGCTTAATATTAGAAGTGCCTTGTCCCTGAATATATGACCTTTTTTATCAGTTACAAATAAGCTGCCTTTGCATTTAATACCCATTTGGCTCTTGTGTTGCAAAAGTAAATAGAAGTGTTCCTAACAGATACCTTTGTAAACTGATAGTTAAATAGATGCAATGCATGATTATTTAAAGTTCACACAAAAGGTAAATAATCTACAGATTCACTTTTCAGTATAGCAAAATTCAACAGTGCCAAAAGCTTCTTCTGTACTTCCCTCACAAGAAAATGCTTCATACTGGCTTTGAGTAAGAATAAGAGGTTTTAAAAAATGACCTATGAAGAAAGGTTGAAGGCATTATTTCAGTTTCTTTAGAAAAGAGAAAAGTAAAGGAGAAAATGGGGACATACCAGTCATACAGTATTTAAAAGGCTGTTTTAAATGAGGAAGTGGATCAATTGTTCACCCACTTCAAGAAAGACAAGAATAAAGACAAGGCGGGCTTCAGCTTTTTGGACCACGATCCATACTTCAGAACAAGAGACATGCTTGGATGGGATGGGCTTCACCTCTCCCCCAAAGGGAAGCACGTGCTCTCTTTCAGGTTGGCTGATCTCCTCTGGTGGGCTTTAATCTAGGTTGATCGGGGGAAGGGGAGGACAAGTACGGAGGGAGCCATGGAACAACAAACCAAAAGACACCCACAAGATCAGCCCAGGAATGTAGCAAAGATCCTATTAGACAGCAGTTTAAGGGGGGACCAGGGACAGCCACCGGGGGTATTAGGTGTATATACACAAATGCCAGAAGCATGGGAAATAAGCAGGAGGACCTAGAGCTCTTGCTAGCGAGCAACAACTTTGGCCTAGTGGGACTAACTGAAACCTGGTGGGACTCTTCTCAAGACTGGGTGGTGGGAATAGAGGGCTATAGGTTGTATAGGAGAGATAGAGTAGGGAAAATAGGTGGGGGAGGTGCTCTTTATGTCAAAGAACAGTACACATCTTCCCTAATCAAATTAGGGTCAGAGGGTGGTCAAGCAGAGACTCTGCGGGTTAGGATCCAAGGGGCTCGGGGTGAAAGGGATCTGGTGGTGGGGGTCTACTACAGGCTGCCGCACCAGGACGACAAGCTAGACTGGGAATTTTCCAAGCAGCTCAAAGAGGCTGTGAGGTCTAGAGATATGGTAGTCATAGGGGACCTTAACTACGCAGACATATGCTGGGAGGAGCAGTCATCTAGATCTAACTGCTCTTGCAGGTTCTTAACCTGTATTCAGGACCTCCACCTAACACAGGAGGTAAGGTGTCCCACCAGGGGCAACACCTTGCTCGACTTGGTGTTGGCCACAGGGGATGACTTGGGTAGGGGACCTGCGAATTCAAGGCAATTTAGGGGACAGCGATCACCAAATGATAAAATTCACTATCCAGTGAAGGGCAGGTATTATATCCAGCAGGGCATTAAAAAAGCTGACTTTAATAGACTCACGGGATTGGTTAGCAGGGTGCTAGGAGCTAAGAACTTAGATGCATTGAGGGTCCAGGATGGTGGACATTCCTCAAGGAAACCATTCTTTGGGCTCAGAGTGAGTCAATCCCATGGCAGAGGAAAGGGGGGGAAGGGGGCCAGGAAGCCCCTTTGGCTAACCAGGGGCATCCAAGATACCTTAAGGGCAAAAAAAGAGGCGTACAGGAAGTGGAAGCAGGGGACAGCTAACAAAGAGGAGTATACTTCTTTGGTCCGTACCTGCAGGGAGTCGGTCAGGAAGGCCAAGGGAACTCTAGAACTCGGGCTAGCATCAGGAATTAAGGACAATAAAAAGTCCTTCTTTAGGTATGTTGGGAGAAAAAAGAGGGTGCGGGGTAGCATAGGACCCATACAGGACAGGCAGTGGGGCTTAGTGACAGATAGTAGGGACAAGGCAGAGCTCTTCAATGAGTTTTTTGCCTCTATCTTCTTAAATGGGAATCTAGATGAACCCTCAACATATATCACGGACACCAACAAAGGGAACATCAGCCGACACGGTAAAAAGACACTTGGAGGTACTGGACACATTCATATCACCGGGACCAGAGAGACTCCACCTATGGGTAATAAAGGAATTAGCGGGGGTCATAGCTGATCCACTGGCCAGGATATACGAGGTCCGGTCAGGTTCCGGAGGTTGAAAGAGGGCTAACATCGTCCCAACGTTTAAGAAGGGGAGGAACGAGGACCCGGGGAACTATAGACCAGTCAGCCTTACCTCTATCCCTGGGAAAATCCTAGAAAAAATTATCAAGGAGCACTTCTGTGGGAGCCCACTGGCTAATGTGATGCGGAGAGGTCACCAACGTGGGTTTTTAGCAGGCAGGTCCTGCCTGACTAATCTAGTTTCCTTTTATGACAAGGCTACCAATTGTTTAGATGCAGGAGTCGAGGTGGATGTTATCTATCTGGCCTTCAAGAAGGCCTTTGACAAGGTATCCCATACCATCCTTATAAATAAACTGAGGGGATTTGCCTTGGATGATTACACAGTAGACTGGGTAGCAAATTGGCTCAAGGGTTGTACTCAGAGGGTGGTCGAACATCTGACTCAGTGGATGGGTCGGCGTCAACCTGGAAAGGTGTGGGCAGTGGAGTTCCTCAGGGCTCAGTTCTGGGGCCAGTGCTGTTCAACATCATCCAGATCACTGATGAAGAGGGAGTGGGAAGCACCCTGTCCAAATTCACAGATGACACAAAATTATGGGGTGCAGCTAACACCCTGGGGAGGAGGAACCACATCCAGGCCGACCTAGACAGGCTGGGCAAGTGGGCAGACAGCAACAGGATGCAATTCAATAAGGACAAGTGCAAGGTACTGCATCTAGAGAGGAAGAACTGCCATCATACCTACAGGCTGGGGGGCAACCTTCTCAGCTCCACTGAGATAGAAAAAGATCTTGGAGTCACTGTTGACTCCAGGATGAACATGAGTCACCAATGTGATGAAGCAGTTGGCAGAGCCAATCACACCTTATTGTGCATCTGTAGGTGCTTCACAAACAGGTCCAGGGAAGTAATTCTCCCCCTCCATGCAGCACTGGTCAGACCGCAGCTGGAGTACTGTGTCCTGTTCTGGATGCCGCAGTTCAAGCGGGATGCGGACAACCTGGAGAGGGTCCAAAGAAGAGCCACTCACCTCATTAGAGGCCTGCAGGAAAGGCCCTACGAGGAAAGGCTAAGGGACCTTAACCTCTTCAGCCTCTTCAAGAGAAGGCTGAGAGGGGACCTTGTGGAGGCGTACAAATTCATAAAGGGGAGTGCAACATGAAGTAGGTGATGATCTGTTCACCAGGGCACCCCCTGGAACAACAAGGAACAATGACCATAAGCTACTAGAGAGAAGGTTTAGGCTGGACATTAGGAAAAAGTTCTTCATGGTCAGGGTTGCCAGAATCTGGAATGGGCTCCCAAGGGAGATGATGCTCACCCCATCCTTGGGGGTCTTCAAGAAGAGACCGGACAGGCACCTGGCTGGGATCACATGACCCCAGGATTGGTGACTCTTTTCTTGCCTGCCAGGGGCAGGGGGTCAGACTAGATGACCCACGGAGGTCTCTTCCAACTCTATGAATCTAATCTATAAACCAGGTTAATTTTCAATAAAGAAGAGTTAAATTAGATGTTAGAAAAAACTAAAAGCTGGTAAACAGCAGAATAAGAAAACTGTGGAGCTTGGGGAACCTCCTTCACTGGAGGTTTTTAAGAACTGCTGGGTCTGGGTAAACTCTATGCTGCCTTCATACAGGAAGTCGGACGAGAAATTTTCTTGATGGTGTACACTTGTAAGTGAACAAATTCACAGAATTGAATTTCCTTGTCTACTGCAAGTGCCCTTCACTT
Organism: Alligator sinensis; assembly: GCF_000455745.1. NCBI lineage: Eukaryota > Metazoa > Chordata > Crocodylia > Alligatoridae > Alligator > Alligator sinensis. The sequence continues at coordinate 4,040,468 of NW_005841905.1, forward strand.
TCTTAAATATAGTCTATTAATTTAATATAAACTAGCTGACTGCTAAAAAAAATCCACTTAGTAATATGCTTGCACAAGGAAAATAATACAAACATTTCTATTTCCTTCTTAGCTTTTAACTAATTACAATCATTTTCTTGATCTTTTATTAACACAGGGTAAATGTTTGTAAGTATTTAGGCTGCATATATTCATTTTTATAAAGTTGACACTCCTGCCATTCTTTTCAAAGAACCAAATTATCAGTAATTTAATAGGCTATTTCCTCTGTGAATATAGTCTCCAGTGCTCACAGTGGGTGTGGTAGGTTAACACTATATGGCTGCTCTCTCAAGGCAGACAATGAAACATACAATACCTTGCATTTACATACAACATTGTTTCTGAAAAGCGTGATGTGCTCTTATGAAGATGGGTAAGCATTAGGGCTATGCAAAATGGCAACGATTTCAGATTTGCCATTTCAAAGGGACAGTTTTTCATTTCACTGTTTCAAAGTGCTGTTCTGTTTTGTTTTGCTGAAACCTTTAGCTGTTTTGATGCATTTCGGTGTTCCACCCATAAGCTATACTGGGGAATCACGAAAATGCCTATAACTTTGTAATTTTTTCCCTGATTCGGATGAAAACAGCAGGAA
>NW_005841905.1:4041139-4044483 GCF_000455745.1 Alligator sinensis
GGGGGGTGTGAAATGGGCCATATTCAATTCAGATTTGGATTCGGCCTGAATCAGGGACAGTGATTCAATTCGTTGATTAAGATTACTGTCCTGATTCAATTCAGTTCGGCTGAATCCGAAGATTCGATGCTGATTCAGAGAATCAGCGATTCGGCCATAGAGAGCTTTAAATGTTTTTTCTACATACCTCGAGGTACCAGATGTGGCTTGTGTACTCTGCGATGGTGGGATGCTGGTGTACTCTGCGATGGTGGAGCATCCCACAGGAGCGGGGTGGGGAGTGCCCACGTGCTCAGCGGCAGACCCTCCACACATCCCCTTGGCGATCGGCCACAGGGGGGCTATGGGTGCCCCCCCGACCCAAGAGACACCAGTCACTGAGTTGGGAGGCGGGGTGGGAGGTGGGGACGGGGTCCAACGAGCACTCCCCAGTGGACTTGGAAGTGCTTCTGGTCCACTTCCAGGTCCACTGCCAAGTGCATTGGGGACACCCCCCACGCTCCCGTGGAATGCTCCATCCACCCCACCATCTCAGCGTTCACAAGCCGCCTGGTACCTTGAGGTATGTAGAAAAAACATTTAAAGCTGTCTCTATGTCCGAATCATTGAATCTCTCTGAATTGATTCGGAGGGTTCCGATTCAATTCAAAGAGATTAAAGTTTCTCCCAATTTGATTTGGAGATTCGGCCGCTGAATCAAGCCAAATCTCCACCGAATCGAACCAGTGACAGAAGCTTTCCACAGCCCTAATAGTAGCCCCTTCTGAGGCCATGAAGCCTGTCAAGTTTCAAGAAGATAGGTGCAGGGGTTTCTGGAAAACTGCACCTCAAACTGTTCAGAGCAAAACTCATGACATGTGAGCGTGAAGGCACAGGGGGATGAAAACAGCAGGCATGGTAGACATAAAGCCTACCAGCTTTCAAGGAGATAGGTGCAGGGGCTTCTGGAAAACTCTAGGGACCCTAGTTCATGACAAAGTCCAGATGGCTGTGATACCCCTAGGGCCCTGTGATGGTGCCAGCTCTGCCTTGTGGGTGCCTTCTCTTCTTGCCTGCTACCACATCTTATTGGAAAAGATAATAGATAGGGAGGCTGCCCTCATGTTTCAGCTTAGTCACGGTCCTAATGAACCCCACTAAACCCTGTCAGTTCTTGGATCCCTTGCTGGGACCCCCCAAAGTAGGTGCTTCAAGGTGCTCAGCAACAGGAGGAGCAGACTCAGCTGGGCCACTTGCCTCTACAACCTCTATCTCAACCTCCTTTGAACTGTCTTCTGGGGAAGGAGACCTGGCTCTAGGGGAAACTTGAGGGGTGTGGAGCACAAACTCAGATGATTCCCTCTCCTTCCCCAGAATTTCCCTTGCTATGGCACTCAGATCCAGCTCCAGCTCTTCCTCTGGCACTGGAAGACTCAGGCTGGGAATTGAAACTGGGGTGAAGGAGACTGTAATGCTGGTGCTGCTTGTTGCTGTCATGGTGGTAGTGCTCAGGGTTGTTGTTATTATGGCAGGTGTTATTGGAGGGGATGCAGACACTACTTCCATGTCCTTGGTGCCACTAGCAGCAGAAGCAGCATGGCTGCTAGTTGTTGGAAAGAGGCTGCGTCTACGTTTTGTGGGGAGCGCGGAACTTAGAGCTCTCCCTATGCCCCCTCTTCTGCCTTGGCCAGAAAAGCAAAGGTAGAAAGAGGCCACCTGCCTTTCCAGCACGCTTCATGTTTGGCATGCTGTAAAATCTGTGTGTTTCTGTAATGTAATGTAATGTAATGTAATGTATTTATTTATGTAGTATATAAATATATATTTTGTAATATATGTTGCGCTTTCCTGAACAGTCAATGCAGACTGTCAGGGAAAACACAGATTTTCTTTTGTGTGGAGAAAGAATTACAGAGAATAACAAAAACGAAAAGAGGATTTTGGGGGAGGAATAAATTGAAAGGAACGGATTAGGAAAGGGTATTAGGGTATTTCAGAAAGGACTGGATCCCACTTGCTAGGAACAGACTAGCAAGTAGGAAGTGAGAGCCTTCCAGACGCTCCATATGCTGCTGGAGGACACAGCTCAGTAAACTGCCAAAGCTCATTTCAAACAATGCTTTTATGCTCCTTCTCTGTCTCTCCCCCAGAGTACAGGGATTGGAAGTGACCTCAGGGAAGGATCAGCTACACAGTCAATATAAGAGCAGTCGTTCCTCCCCTTCCCGCCCCCCCTCCTTAGTTTGTATTTCCCTGCAAGCCCAGTTTCGAAACTCAAAAGTCTTCGAAATTTTCAAAACATTTTGAGTGCCCTTGTTTCCTTTTAAATCTGTTTCAAAGCCTTGCATTTCGTTTTGGTGTTTCGAGCCGAAACGCATTGAAACACCTTCGAAATGAAATATCCATCGAAATTTTGCACAGCCCTAGTAAGCATTATAACGTACTAATTGAAGTAGCTTGCCTAGTTTCATGGTGAATTAAACAAGAAAGTTGGGAAACGAAACGTCAGAATCCAGAAACCTTTCTTCAACTTCTAGATTATTAACTAAATTGCTCAAGAGCAAGGCATTCCATGTAGGTAGATGCAGTAGGAAAATGTGTAACAAGTACAATCCACAGCTCAAAGCTTAGAGGTTTAAAAAAAATGTCCCTGAGAGGCCCCTGTGGGGCATGGAAGCAGTGAGATCTTAAAGGAGAAAGCAACTCTGGGATCAGAGCCCAATCACAGCCCAATTTTTATTCACCAGTGGTTTTTGTGCACCTTTACTGGAGCAGAGCTTCCAGGAAAACTGGGGGCTTTTGAGACGACGGCTCTATCTACACTAGCTTTAATATAGTTACTATCGATAAAAACAGCAGCCATGGCAGATTTGAGTATGGGGCTAACAACTCAAACGTATTCCCAGGATCCCAGGCAGACTTGCACAGCCCACACAGATTCAATGCCTCTGTGCCTTAGGCCCTGTTATCTGTACTGACTACATTAGAGCTACCAGGGGTATGCCTACTCACATTACAATTACATTCATTTGACAACATAAGCATTGCCCAATTTTGAACTCTTTATTCACTGTAGACAAGGAATAAGGAGGATCAGAACTGAAATAATAATTAAGCATTAATATAAAATTGACAGTCTATTTTAAGACAAACTGCTGTAAAGATGCTTGTAAGCCTCAATACCTTTCCCACCTACAAGGACAAAGTAGGTGACAGAGCAGAGAAACAGCATAATCTGTACATATATTATGCTATGATACACACAAACACACACACATAGATATCTATATATCATAGATTCATAGATGTTAGGGTCGGAAGGGACCTCAATAGATCATCGAGTCCGACCCCCTGCATAGGCAGGA
>NW_005841905.1:4044777-4098673 GCF_000455745.1 Alligator sinensis
CTCTTGAATTGCGGTGCCCAGAATTGCACGCAGTACTCCAACTGCGGTCTGACCAGCGCCCGATAGAGGGGAAGTATCACCTCCTTGGATCTATTCGTCATGCATCTGCTGATGCACGATAAAGTGCCATTGGCTTTTTTGATGGCTTCGTCACACTGCCGACTCATGTTCATCTTGGAGTCCACTAGGACTTCAAGATCCCTTTCCACTTCTGTGCCACCCAGCAGGTCGTTCCCTAGGCTGTAGGTGTGCTGGACATTTTTCCTCCCTAGGTGCAGCACTTTGCATTTCTCCTTGTTGAACTGCATTCTGTTGTTTTCTGCCCACTTGTCTAACCTGTCCAGGTCTGCTTGCAGCTGTTCCCTGCCCTCCGGCGTGTCCACTTCTCCCCATAGCTTTGTGTCATCTGCAAACTTGGACAGAGGACATTTCACTCCCTCGTCCAAGTCTCTGATGAAGACATTAAAGAGTATCAGTCCAAGGACCGAGCCCTGCGGAACCCCACATATCATATGTGAAAACAGAACAAGTGGATGCATTTCAGTCAGAGTCAGCGTGGGGATATAGTCAGAGACATACAAAAGTATCTTAAGTCTGGAGCAAGAGAGGAGGGAAAGCCAATGGAAGCTCTCCAAAAAGACATTATGGATATGACTCATTGAGCACGCATGTGCAGAGGCACAAGTTTCCCATGGGAAAAATAGCAGCAGCATATATTTGTGCCTCTACTGTTTGTGCCCAGGCATGCCCCTGCACGTATGCTCTGGTGTGCAGCAAAGTGACCTGGGTAGGGTAGGGGAGGCTGGGGTCCTGGAGGCCTCCTAAGGGCAGCAGCCTTACCTGGGGAACTGGGGGCCTCTTAGGACAGCAGCAGTGCCAAGCCAGCTGCTCAAAACCTGGCCAGCAGCCAGAACATAGCTGTGGCTGGCCATGCTCCCTTTCTGGCACTACATGCTGCTGCCACATGCGCCCCACCACTTTTTTCAACAGCAAGTTTGGTTTTTTTTACGCTGGGTTCCTCCGGTGTCAACCCTCCCCCCCACAAATGCTGCAAATTAGCAGCATGGTGAATGGGTGCACGTGTGCCACATGCAGTTGGTGGTGCCTCAGACTGCTTTGAGATGCTTCAACCTGAACATGCGCACTCATCAGGATGTGTCTTATGGATGCGTCCAGACAAGCACAGACACTTGTTTCCCTGGGCATGAGTAGCAGTGTGGAATGCCCATGCCATGTGCACCACAGCAGCCTTACCTGGGCCGCCACGGCAGGAAGCCTGGCCAGCAGGTGGCACATGGCTTCAGCTGGCCAGGCTCTGGTTTTGGGCAGCATGTGCTCCTGCCATGTGCTCTATTTTTAAACCAAATTATTTTTAAAAGCCATTTAAATCATGATCACTGATTTAAAATGGCTCCAAGACAATAAACTTATGTTTAAAAATACAACACTGGAATTTAATAAAAATGAGGAAACTTGAGGTGTGAATGGGAAAAGTCCTGATTGTTAGGAACCAATAACTTCTAAAGCTTCCTAAATATACTTTGTATGGGCCATTGCTAGTTAGTTCTCATAATTTAAGTTCTACTAAATTCAATTTTCCATCTGCCACAGAAAGGTCTTATTTCCCAGACTCTGGCTGTGTACACACATTCATATCATCCCACGTTTGTTTTCCCGAGAGAAAAATGGACCTGTATATTTCAAACAGAGAAGCAAAGAGCCTTGCCAGGGGTTCCTAGAGCATGCAGTCCAGAGAACTTTACAGGCTTTTTTTTTTTTTTTTTTTTAAATACGAATGTAGGCAGGGATCATCAGGGAAGGGATCATCAGCCTTCCCTTCCCCAGTGCTGTGTTCCAGCCCAGCTGCAACTGGACAGAGGGAATGCTTGTATGCTTCCTGGCTCCCAAGTGCTGCGGTGTGATTCAGACAGGGAACAAGCCAGCAGCAGAATATGCCTCCTAGGGGCGCCTATACACAAGCCAGGAGGCTGCTCTGATGTATTATAATCACAGTGCATTGGAGCAGACTCGATTAATGGAGTCTGTTGGAGCATAGCAATTACTGCGTACCAGCATCTCGTATATCAGCATCCCTGTGCTTCAAAATGATGGCAGGGGCGCTTTAGCTAAAACTTGTTCAATGAGCTTTAGATAAAGTGCCCCCGTTGCCATTTTAAAGTGCAGGGACCCTGATATACGAGATGCTCCGGGCACTTTAATTAAACACTCCCAGAGCACATGTCAAAATGCTCTAAGTGCTTCATCAAGTGGTGTATGGTACAAGTTATTGCCATTCCAAAACCATGCAAAGACCTCACACTGGTGGCCAGCTACCAACCAGCTGCACTACTGTCTGTGTGCTACAAGGTCCTTGAGCGCCTCATTTTACAATGGCTATCCCTGGAAGTAGAGACCATCCTTATGTCAATCAAGCCAGATTTCACAAGAGCCTTACTTTGCAATGCCCCTTATGGAGCAACCTCCCTGACCATGATCAGTTTGTAGAAGCCCTTTGTATCAAGGAACGGGAATCATGGGAACTCAAACAAGTTCCTTGTGACAAATCTGCTGGCTTTGAACTATTGCAGCAAGAGTGATCTCTGCTAAAGAGGTTCAGAACAGGCCAAGGCCCCTGCGCAGAACACCTTCCCTGCTGGGGCCTCAGTGCTAACCCATCATGCATTTGTGGAGAGATGCAAACAATTTTGCACATCACTGAGGAGTGTCCCCTCTATAAACTAAGAGGTGGATTGATAACTTTGAACTCAGTCAACAAGGAGACTATTGCTTAGCGTTGTGGATTTGCATTCACTAAATAAATAAATAGGCTTTTCCAGCTGGAAGTAGTCAGGGGGAGTGTTCTGCTCCCTGTTTGGCTGGGACTGACACCCGCTTTCCTCCTGCTGTGGGAGATGGAGGAAGAAGCAGAAAAGCCCAGTGGCTGCCACTACAGAAGTTGTCTCCCAAAATATATTCTCCAGGGAGCCACTTCACTAGGTTGTACCTGAGGTTTTTTTCCCTACCAGAGTGGCTACTTTTACCATGGGAGAAAAATTATGAACATCTGGACACTCATGGTTTCTCTCAAGACAGCAGGGACTCTCCCTGGAGAAAATGAACATCTGTCTAAGCCCTCTGAAAAAATAGGTAGCATCATTCAAATTACTGTTTAGTGAAGGTTTTTTCCCCCTACTTCAATATTGCTTGTGCAGGACCAGAGAAAAGGTCTGTGGTCTCCAAAATCAACCATGAAGGGAAATGTTCTGTTGCTGTTTCTTTAGTTTCCCAGTTAGCAGCATTTAAGATATTACATGTAATAAGTTACAATACATTCACAAATCCCAGGTAGACAAGAACCTACATGCTTTTGGATCCAATTTTTTTGTCTTCAAACTGTACAGTAGTTTCTTTATCCCCCTAATTTTGACCAACTTGTAATTTGATACCAAACATAGCCAGATAGTTTTAGTTTACTGACTCAGAGAAAGAGAGAGAGAATATATGTTTGCAAGAGTAATGAGAAGAAAACAAGTCTTGTATATGCTTGCCTGTCCCCAGAATTCAATGGAGGAGAAGTTGGTGGTTTAGAATAAGAAGAAAAAGATTACAAGGAGAAATCCTACAATGAGGTGAACTCCGGAAATGACATTTGAGCATGAGGCTGGTTTGTTTCTCCTCCTTAAACCTCTGAGTGCTTCACAGAATTTTGTGTAACCAGCACCCTTTTTTTCCTGAGTGTGCAAGTGATTTAAAAGCTACAGACTTGGCTTTGCTAAATTAATGGATTACATTCCCATAAAGAATGACAATGCCAAAGAACCCTGGGACCAAGTCTGTGCTACTGACTGTAATGGTCCTGATGAAGGCAGCAATGTTTTTGGTGACGTAGGCACATGCCCTGCTCGAGATTATATTAAATTATGAGGGGGGCAAAGGCATTTTTGCTCTTCGTACTATAAATATACTACACAACATTCCAATATTCAGACATAGATCTGTACTTTTAAATCAATCCTGCATCAATACCCAAAGATGATATTGGCTGCAATACTTTTTACTGGAATCTACTGTTACTGGTCCCACTTTTCCTAGTAGAAGAGAAAAATAATGTGCTCTCCCTTTCCACAGGCACTGAAGATTTTGAGCTCTTTTTCAATTCTCTGCAACTTCAGGTAGCATTGAATCTCACTGGAGAATTTAGATTGTTTCAGGTGACAACGGAGATGCATCCTTCCAAGGAATTTTGAAGTCAGACACTATTCAAATGCATTTCACCTTGTTTCAGTTGTGGCTTCCTTACCTTCTATACTTGTTTCTTGATGGACTTGAATGCAATCAACTTAAACGAACTACAACTTTCCCTTAAAAATGAAATCTGAGAAGGAAATGAGTTGCAGCTGAGGTAGCTCTGACTTTTATGCAGTCAGAAAAGCAATGCAAGTTTCTACTAGGTGTTCATGGGTACCACTGGTGAAAATATCCTAAACTCCTGTGAGGACAGCATATGTACTATGAATGACATCCATGTGCACAGAGTCTTGAAACAGCCAATTCTATGCACATTTGAAATGTTTTGGAATACATGAGGGTGTTTTAGGACATAACGGCAACTTCAAAATAAAACCATTTAGGGCCAAATGATCATTCACTGGATGACATCACTTCTCTACATGATCAAAAACTATAGGTGCCGATGCCATCATCAATGTTCTCTACTATTGTGTAATTTCCAACTTTGTTGTAGACATACAATTTGGGCAGCCATTTTGCTGTTATTTTCTGAAACATCCTTATATTACTACATGGAAAGCAACTAAGTCCTAAGTCTCTTTCCCCCCGCAACCCTTTTTCCAAGCCAATGTAGTGAAAAGCCCTGTGGATACAAGTATGCATTAATCTGCTCTTGAAAAACCCAAGTAAACAAAATGGGAATATACAATAAACGGTAAATGTAGGAAGTACAAAACTTAGCAGGTTGTATCTGCTGTTGCCAGAAACAGTAATCTGTCCAGTGATTATCCAAATAAATATGAATATTACACATGAACATTTAATACATCTGTTGAGCACTTCTTTGACTGACTATCAGAAAGGGCTTTACAAAGACTAGATTATGGCAGTCTCATTTTTCAATAGAAAGAAAAAGTGGCAGAGTTGAGAATAAGACTCCTGTTTCCTTTCTCCCAGTTCTTGCTCTACTAGGGACAATGCCTTTCCTTGGTCGTGACATGTTGCCAGATAATGAGTCTGTAAGGGGGTATTTATGATACGGAGATGCCAAGGGATCAAAAGCCTAATTGTGTAATGAAGACTTTTAGCAAGGGAATGCAGAACTAACAACTGGATTGAAAAGGCTCCATCCACCTTGGAGAGCAGAATTGACTAGATTGCTTGGGGCATACTTACATATGGAATGCTAGTATTGGTGATAAAGTAAAATATTCAAGAAGTATTTGGTCTTACCTTCAGCTCTTACATTAGACTAAACAAAGAGGCTGTTGTGGATTCTTGTAGCCAAGTTTAAATTTCAAGCTAACCACTAAAGTTTTTATTTTCTGAGTACCACAAAAGCTTATAAAGACCCATACCCTCTTTCTGGAGTTATTTTCAATTAGAATAGAATTAGTTATAATTTTATACCTATAATTACATGAAAACAAAAATATGATACTGTATGGTGCAATGCATGTATTTAGAAAACTCATCACAGATAATGAAAAGTATCAATATTATTTTCTGAATGTTCATGGGACACATGATAGGTATATGATCTTGTAAAATCTATATTAACTCAAAAGAAAATGTAATGAGGCTATCAAAAATTTCTTTGCTTTTAGAACAGTGATGCAGTAAAATAGCTTGTCTAGAGAAGCTGTGGAATCTCCATCGTTGAAGGTGTTCAAGAAGAAGTTGCATAAGCATTGGCCAGGTGTAGCTATGCCCATGGTATTTACTATGGGTATTGTCCATACTTCTGGGCTTTGCTGCTCATTGCCACATGGGGCCAGAAGGAATTTTTTTCTCTTCTTGCTACTTCAGGTGTCAGGTCACCTTCCTCAAAACCATTGGGTGTTGGCTGCAGACAAGACTAAGGATATGGACTGGGGTATGCTCCTTCTAAGACTTAATCCTGGAAATTCCTGGCTAGAGGATTTGCCCCTCTGCTCAGTGTCAGACTGATTGCATCTTTGGAGTCAGGAAGGAATTTTACCCCATAGTCAGATTGCTACAAGCTCTGTAGCAGAAGGATGTTGGCCACCATGGTCCCTTTGCTTTACCTGTGGCAGGCTAGGGCGTTATATCTTGTGGTTCTGTCAGGGCAGACCGCATTGTTTTTCCTAAGAGGCTAGACAATGGATTTGCATAGGATGGTTTGGATAGGGGTGATCCTGCCTCAGGCAGGCAGTTGGACTAGCTGACCTCTAGAGGTCCCTTCCAGCCCTACTTTTCAATGATTCTATGAAATGAGTAAAAAGTTTCTTGCAAGCCCAGATGAAGAACACAATTTATAATGAATGGTTATAGTTTGAAAAAAAACCCAAAAAAATCAAGGCAAGAGAGGTTAAGCGACTGTGCTGTTACTCATCAAGTCTTTGACAATACAAATAGTTAGAGCACATCTCCCAAATTTTTAAAGGCTAACACTTGCTATCACAGAGGACAGTTGGGGGTGAGGGGCAGCAGTGGGGACAATAAGTAGGGGAGCAGGTGGTAGGGGACAGACAGTGGCAGAGTGGTGGGGGGGCAGCTGGGGGGAGCACTGGGGGAAAGGAAGTAGGGGGCGGGGACAGATTATGTTCTGGGGAACAGGAAGGAAGCAGGGGGTGGCTACTCCTCCCCCTCACGCCTGGTCTATGACAAAGATGGGAACAGCTACCCCCAGGCCTTCTCCAGACTGGCGTGACCCTGATCTGAAGAAGGCACATTTTCCTGCCACTCAACTCCTCCTGGTCCCTGGGAGGAATCAAGCAGGGGGGAAGTGCATAGGCATTCATGCTCCCTGAAGAACCTCTCCCAGAGGCAACCTCTACCAGACTGGAGATGGGTTATTTTTCTCTCAGAACAGCCATTTTTGTTCCTGGAGAAACTGTGCAAACACTTGTGCTTCTATGGTTCCTACCAGGAGAACTGCGATTCTCCCAGTAGAAATGTAACACCTGTATGTGACCAAAGTCACTACCACACAGTATCACTGGAACCAAGCATTTAGCCAGACAGATAGATAAGCTATTCACAAAGGTAACAAATATAACCATTGCTTCAGTATAAAATGTTTTGGAAGAGATCTAAAGCTTCTTATGTCAGGCGTAAGTGAACTTTTCTTTGGGAGATACTCTTCTGACATCCAGCTATTAAAGAGTTCCTTTCACACATCCATCTGGAGAAGCCAGTACCAATACCCTGTCTCTGAACCTAGATCTGCAGATACATTAGATGTAACATAACAATTCCTATGATTACGACCTAAAAATTATCAGCATTTCAGAAATGCTCAGCATTTTTAAAGAGTGGGTGCTTTTACAGATGCCTAAATATGGACAAGGGAATCTGACATAATGTGCCAAATTTTAAAAAACTTTGGCTTTGATTTATAAGCTAGATAAATTAAGTTGACTCACTAGAACTTAGGCTCTTTTCCTAGACTTTTGTTCTGTGATTATGAATGCTATCAAATTAATGGAGCTCATCCCTCAGAAAACATCAGATCTGAAAGCAGTGGTTCTCAACCTTTTGAGACTCTAGGCACCCCTTCACAGCTATTGGGAATTGAATGGCAATCCATTTCATAAACTAATGTATTAATTATGGTACTTGCCTCCTTGCACAGGGGTCACGACAAGAAGGGTAGGAGCAGTAACTTGCCTCTGTACAGGAATCAAGCAGAGAGGGAGGAGAAAGCACTTACCTCCTCACATGAAGGCTGAGTAGTAAGGAATATGTGCTTACCTCCTCACAACCTGCAGCACCCTTAAAATGATCTCAAGGAGCCCAGTATGTCACAGTACCCCAGTTGAGAATCACTGTCCCAGCAAGTCCCAACACACTTAAGCTTGGTCTATAAATACATAATTTATTTTTGCCACTTCTGCCACACTGAAAGAGGCATTTCCTTGGCTGAAATACTAAATGTACAATATACATAATAACACCTTTTAAATGTTTGGTTTCTTGTAGCAATAAAATGTTCCCTCAGAAAGGCTGCTTTAGGGCTCCTGTTCTTGTGACTTCCCAACTCAATCAATATCCACTATGAAGTTATAATATCCACACTTGGAGTTAATATGCACCAGCTGGAGGGTTTGTAAAAGCACATTTATAGAAAGGCAACACTTCACAGAGGCAAAAATTTCAATAGCTGCAGTACACAGAAAAATTGTACAGTGACCATTGCCAGTTATAACCGTGTACTAGTAACAACAAAATGACACCTACTTTATTTAATTTGCAAGGCAGAAGTTCTTCTAGACCCATGACAGCTGTTTCTAGGCTACACAGAACTTAATGAATTATATCTAGGCACAACTATGATAGGACTAGAAGCAGACCCCACATATTGCATCAGGAGCAAGGTCAGAATGGTAACAAATTCTCAAATCTTATAGTGGGGAGTGTAAGGAAGAGAAGAGACACCGGTGGCAGAGAGTAAGACACCGGGGTTAGAAGGGTGCTTGCAAGCAGCTATCCCGTTGCCGAAGCTACACAGAGCCACACAGGGATCCTTGTTCTCCTGGTGTTTCCGGAGAGGAGGAGGGAGGAATGTGAGCTCTGTGATAGAGAGAGACTCAGAGCAGACAAAGGGGGAACAACCAGAACTGGAAATTCCTGAATCCAACAGAGTGAGAGAGGGAACGGCTGAGAGCATCCAGGAGGCTGCAAGGAAGGTTCTTCAGGGAGTCAGCTCTAATGAGAGAGCTGATAGGGAAGAAGCCAAGACAAAGCAGCTTTCAGGTAACCTGAAGCTTCAGCAGAGCAGACCAGCAAGAAGGACTGAGAAGGAGGTACCATAAAGACCTGAATAGAAGGACAGAGATAAGTTAACTTTGTTTTCTCCACCTGGGAGGAGGGGAAAAACCCTCCTAGACACAGAGCAACTATCTGCACATAAGCCAGGAGGCTGTTTAAACACAAGTCAGTTCATTTTCTAAAGCCCGGATGGAGGCTAACCAGGACTAAGTTGGTGGTGATTTATTTGAGTCAGAGGCATAGGAAGGACTCTGATAGATTTGGCAGATTATATGGACTATAAGAGTTAACATCCAGTGGAATGGGAGAGGGTATAGGGGTTGGTGGAGCCCTCACTATACTAAGGCGGACATAAGGACCAATTGTGCAAGAAGCTACATGCCCAGACATTTCTTTTTTTCTCTCTTATCAGCAAGTTGTGGCAGGGAGGAGTGGGGGGGTGGCGAATTCAAGAGTGTGGGTGTGCAGAATCAAGAAGGGTACTGGCAGTCTTCAGCCAGATGGCTAAAGAGCAACGACTGCCTTAGTAGAAAAAAAGAAAAGGATAACCTTACGGAGAAGGCGATAACGATCTGAGACTAATTAATTACTTACATTGAGGAGAGACTGACATCAATTACACTTTAAGGTTCATCAGAAATGGACAGGAGGAAAAAGTAGTAAAGAAAACATGCTTCATTTAGAAACCAAGGAATAAAGTTCTGATGTTAAGAAATTCTGTTTTAAACCACAGGGTCAGGTTAAAGTAAGAAGGATCTCTAGAACGTCATTTCCTTCCCTGTCATCAGTATGAGACTCATACAATTCTCTCTTTGTTTAGACAAAAGAATGCATTCCTAAATGCATCAAAGCATGTGTAGGAGAGGACAACTATCTTAAGTTCAAACAAGTATCAGAGGTTCTACTTAATGGCAGAAGACACTGACAACAAATGCCTTGTTGCAACTGCCAGAGCCACTAGCAAGTTTGAGAAGAAAAGCTACAATATTTAGCAAATTATTTTAGATTCTTGGTAGACAACTTCTTGTTAACCAAACTGCTTTATAAAGGCAGAATAGTTCTAGGCCTTTTTTCAGGACAAATGTTACAAATTAAATAGGGAGAAAAAGGAAAACTATAAAGGCAAAATTTTCTCTCTTTATGTTAGGGTGACAATATTTGGATCTTGGGGAGCACTGGATTTACAGCTGAATACAAGGCTTTAACCTGTGGCCTAGAAGAGCTCCTAACCACAAGGCAGAATGATAGCTAAGCCATCCATTTGCATATGCTAAGTAACCGTCTTAACTGTGTTAACTATTTTTTCTGAGAAAAAGCAGGAAGTAAGTCTGTGTGGGTCTGTGTGCTGTGACAAGGTGACATTTTAGGAATGTGGAAGATGGTACAACATGAGACAGAAAAACAGACTGGAACGTGAAAAACAACATGTAATTGGTAACAGAATCCAAGATGAACATATGCGAAAAGGTGAATGGTAATTGGTGAAGAAGCCTCCAGAAGCTTCCACGTTTTGGTCAAAGTCTGCCCATTGACCAAAGAAGAGAAAAGTCAAGGTCTTAGATATGCGTTCATAGCAAAAAGGCATGTAAATGAATGAAATGCATAGGCAATTCCACGCTAATGAAGTAAACAGTAAACAGAGGCAAAGCTTGAGATAGGAGGAGAAATGGGTGGAACAAAAGGAAGAACGAAGGTGGAGTGAATGTTAATGAGTATAAACCAAAGTGTATAAATGTGGGTAAAAACTATTGTTCACTGCTGCTCCCCTGGTTTCATAGGCTGTGTCTGTGAGGGAGCTCGCCCGAAGCTGTCTCCATTCTGAATAAAGCTGTTGCGAGCAATGTGCGCTGGTGTTTGCTCCCTGCCTGCTCTGGCTAAATGAGTAACAGAACCCATGAGCGATTGGATAGTTGTCTCCCTAGTCGCTGGGCGCCACATGGAGTCGGGGTCCAACACTTTATACTAGAAGGAAAGATGGCCAAGGGATCATTTCTCTATTGCCCATGCATATGTAGCAGAGGTCTTTCTTCAGGAGAAAGAAACAATCCAACTGTATTAGGGAAAATGGAAGATACCATTATTGGTAGTTCTTGTAAACTTGGAAGGAAGTCTAGATAGGTCATGCATAAGCTCCATTTGTTATGTTGCAATAGCTGGGTTAGAAAAGGGAGGTGCCTATATTATTACAAGAAAGGAAAGACCAGATATTTGCCAGTGTACTTTCCCAGCACCCTAAAAAGCTATTATGAACCTTCAGCTTCTCTGTGCAAGGCCCCACAATCAGGAGTTACACTGGGTTAACCAAAATGAGGAGAAAAAACACAGATGTAAGCTCTCAGTGTGGAAAAGGACTGTCATGCTTTTTCCATATACTATCTGCTGGTCAGGATTACTTTAAGACAGAGGTGCTCAACCTGTGACCCGTGGGCCAGATCTGGTCCCCAGAGCTGTGTTCTCTCCGGCCTGTGGAGTTCCCCATGGGTCCAAAAGTTTGGCAGTGGGGGCGCAGTCACCTGGATAGTGTGGTCCTGCTCACTAAATCAGGGTGAGGGTTGTGCAAGGCCCAATCTTGGTGTGCAGGCCTGGTGCAGAGAGCCAGGGCCCAATTCCAGTATGCAGGGCAGGGCTGGTGTGAGGTCTGATCCCAAGGCTGGGTAGAGGCAGCACAGGGCACCAGGGCATGATCCTGGCAGGCAGGGCCTAATACTGGTGCATGGGGCCAAGTGGGGGGTAGCATTAGTAGCACCAGGCGATGGTGTGTGGGGCCAGCATAGGGCCTGATCCAGATGTAAAGGGGACAGCTGAGGCCATGTAGACCCTGATCCTGGCACACAGGGAACAGTTCAGCCTGCAAACCACCACCACGCCCCTCGTCTGGTTCACAGGGTCAAAAGGATTAGCACCACTGTCTCAAGGCAATCCTGGTACTCTGGAAACATTAACTTCAGCATCCTAATGTAATCAGATTTATTATTACTATGTAAGCACACAGTATTACAAAAGCTTCTTCATTTATTTGACTTTTCAGATCAATTAGACTATCTCTAAGCAGTATCATTTACTGAAGTGATTCTCTGGTTGTGGAGCTATTCCACTGAGCTTTGATTCACAGATTGTTAGGGGCTGGAAGGGACTTTGCAGATCATCGGGTCCAGACCCCCTGCTCTAGGCAGGCAGACAACTGGGGTCAAGTGACCCTAGTGAGGTGACTGTCTAGTCTTCTCTTCAAAACCTCCAGGGTAGGTGAGTATATGGAACTCTGGAGGGAGTTTATTCCGCAGTCCCGACACCCTGACTGTGAAGGAGTTTTTTTTTGGTATTAAGCCTGAAGCCTGGAGTTTGTATCCATTGGTTCTAGTCTTCCCTGGTGGTGTCCTAGTGAACAGCTGTTTACTGAGCTCCTGATGCACTCCTCTGATATAGTGGTATGCTGCTATCAAGTCCCCTCTCAACCTTCTCTTCAGGCTAAAGAGGCCCAGGTCCCTCAGCCTTTCTTCGTATGGTTTGCCTTGCAAGTCCCTGATCATATGGGTGGCTCTTTTCTGGACCCTCTCAAGTTTTTCCACATCCTTACTGAAATGCAGCATCCAGAACTGGATGCAGTACTCCCAACTGCAGTCTCACCAGTGCTGAGTACGGCGGGAATAATACTTCCTTAGTTTTACACAAGATGCATCGGTTGATGCATGCCAGCGTGTTGTTTGCCTTGCTGACCACCGCCTCGCACTGATGGCTCATATTCATACGATGGTCAATCACTACCCCAGGTCCCTTTCAGCCATGGTGCAAGTCAAGCTGTCACCACCAAGTCTGTTGAGGGTTGTTTGCCCCCAGATGGAGCAGCTTACACTTGGAAGTATTAAACTTAGTCTGGTTCTGGTCTGCCCAACTCTCAAGCCTGTCCAGGTCCGCCTGTATGTGTGACCTATCTTCTGACGTATCCACACTGCCCTATAACTTGGTGTCATCTGCGAACTTGGCCAGTGAACTCTTCACTCCCCCATCCAAATAATTGATTTAATAAGCATTAATCATTGATTTAATAATAATTTGATTTAATAAGTATGGAGAATATCTGGGTTTTCAAGGAATAATGTTAGTTGCTGTTGTCATTCATTTGCTTTAGTGGGGAGTTTCCAGAAGCAGAAACTTTTAATCTCTCTCTCTCTCTCTCTCTCTCTCCAATTTTCATAAGAGCAGAGTGTCTTTTCTGGAGCATATTCAAATCATGGGTAAAAATTTTAAGAAGTCCTGAAATGCCTAAGAGACTAAGCCTCATGGATGCAGGTGATTATATTACTTTATAGTCAAATTTGTACATAACCAAAATGGAGAGAGAGCAAACAGACGGACTAGAACAAATGACAAAATAAGCAGAGATGGCAATACTTGATTTAGTCGAAACACAAGGGAAAGCACAAACAGTTATAAAATTTCCCGGAAGCCATCTATTTTTTTCTTAAAAATAAAGGTGATTTTTTAAACCCTTTCTATAACACATTTTCAGGTTTTTAGAACTGTAACCTGGAATTCTAGTTGCTTCAGAAAGATGTGATATTGGGACAGGGATTTCAACATTAAGCAACATGTCACTAGAAAATTTTGAGAGCCACCAATACACAGAAGTACCAGAAGTAGATACTTTAACAACAAAATCAAATCAGAATAACCTGTTCATTATGTGATATTTTATGTCCAAGTTTAACAGAGATAAAAGATGCCAGCAGAGGAAGTCAGTTTAACTTTCAAGAGAAAGATGTAATATAAAGTTATCTCAAGTTCAGGACATAGTTATATTTAGTCATACACAAATTTACAAGCTTTAACTCACATTTCTGGACTACTAGAAAATTCTCCGTTTTATATTTTTAATATTAAATCATAGTTGAACTTTAAAAAGGAAAAGCCAGCTTCAGAATATTTTCACTCGTTTGAAATTGCACATGTAAATATATAAAATAAGTAGAAAAGCCTTTCCCCAAAAACCTAGTCTTTAGAAGGTTTTATTAGAAAGTCCAGACAGAGGGCTCTTACAATACAAAAACCACACAAACATTGCTCAAGAAAGATAGAAGGCCCTAGCACACTCACTAGATAAGAATGTTCAGAATTATTAATTTAGACAAAAGTTGCCTTATATAGTCATCAAGGCTAGCAAACAGATGCTACAGAGCAAGTGGAACTGTTGCCAGTTACTTCAGACTGGAAAATATGAGAACAAAATCCTCTGCTAGTTGCCAGCTAATTCCTCCTGTTCCTCTCTCCTAACAAAAATACTAAAGAAAAGCTTTTTTTGGCCACTGCCATCAACTTCGAGGCAGTGGACAGAATTGTGTTATAGAACTTTGCTGCTGTAGTAGTACACCTGATTTTAGATTTCCTACAGAAGTTACACACACAAACAATGAAGAATATTCAATGGGTAAGAAATCCTGTTGTAAGAAAGCATACACTTTAATAGGCAGTGGTCTAACTTGCCAAATTAGCAGTCTGCTTCTTTTGGACAATCCATATTCAGTTAGGATGAATCATTCTCACTACCTCAGTTTCAAGAGTCTGATACATTTAGGGATTTTCCTCATAATTCACCACCTTGCCAAGAAGAACCAAAATACAGATTTTTTTTCGTTTGGTTTCCAACAACAAGGAATTAAACTACTCCCAAACACAAAATTATTATTTTAAATTCCACAGTCATCAAGCACTACCATATAGCAGCATGACATGACTCCACCCTTTACCTAGAAATGTTCACCAATTTATCTAAGAAAATATTGCCTTACAAATCTTACATGTGTTTCTTGGGTTAGACTAGACATGTATGTTTCTTCAAAATGGATAGAATAATCTACACAACAAAGTCAAAGCTTTATGAGCTGCAAGGCTCCCCAAACAAACCATCTTTTCCTGATTCAGATATATTAGTATTAGTTACTCCAAGACTTTTCCTAGACTGAAAGCATTCACATATTAGCCAATTTGCAAAACTTTGCCCTGGAAGCTAGTAAGTGTTCATTAAAATATAAAAAATGAAGATGCCAATTTAGAGCAGGCTGTAAAGGAAATAGTGGGAACAATTAACTGGAGAAGTTCTAAAAGCAACAGTTTTAGAACAAGTTATAAATATAGCCACGTTTTTCAGAGACCATAAGTCAGACTTTGTTCTAGAGTGCTTGTTACAATTTACGGAAAAGAATGCAAGTCCTGCAAAAGTTTAACAGGCCCAAAAGATTCCAGTATGTCTCTCAAAAATGTTTTCAGTCAAAAAGTATAAGCACAAATAGGAAAAATCCTGAGAAATGCTTACACTTCATTTTCTGGCAGCTTTATACCATTCAGACCTGAAGATTAGTAAGCAGGTTCTTCGACAATCATTGGTTTTAGGTAATTTGTGACAGATTAAGACTAATGGGCACTTTTACACATATTCTAGTGGTGGTGGGAGGAGGTGCTTTAATTAAAGTGGCTCTGAGAGCTACTCTAATTAAAGGGCCACAGCATCTTGTGCAGCAGCATCCCCATGCTTCAAAACGGTAGTGGGGGTGCTTGAACTAAAGCTTGTTTGATGATCTTTAGTTAAAGAGCCCCAACACCATTTTGAAGCATGGGGATGCTAATACACAAGACATGGAGGCTGGCTGGAGTGCGGTAATTACCACAATTAATCAAGCCTGCTCTGACACGCTGCAATTACAGAGCACTGGAGTAGCCTCCATGCTTGTGTATAGGCACCCCATGATTGTATCTAGGATGAAAACAACTTTGATATCATCAAGGCACATCTAGAAGACTAAAAGGAAACTGAAAGATCATGTCCCAAAGCACCTTCCCTAAATTTTGAAGACAACTCTCAAACCACTAGCTAGATTTTGAAGGTTTTACACAAGAATTCATATTTATCTTAGTCTCTTAACGATGATAGTTGTGCAGCTGTGTCTCGGATCCCAAATGAAAGTTAACTCAGCAAGAAGTACTGTAAAGTAACACTAAATATGTACAACAGACAGATGGGAATAATATTTTCCACATACTGAAAATTACATTTGCTATCTTTAATCCAGAATCCCTTGTGCTATACCTAAACCAAGGTTCATTGTGAATAACTACCATATACTATATTTGGAGTGGAAATTATTACTATGAAGCACTTAGTCCATGATCTGTCAATTGACAAGCCATAATTTAAAATCAGTAGTTGAGAAATCTAGGAATTGTATGACCCAAGGCTTGGGTCCTAGCTTTCTGATGGTATAAAACCTGAATCTACAACCTGTTCAAATCAGATGACAAGTAGAAAAGGAAGTAAGATGTTCATATAATAAAAATATGGCTTCGTGACAGGTGATAATAAGGACAGATGTCATATGATGGGTCAGAGCTCAAAGAAATTGGTGAGACCACTAAGCCTGTCTCAAGCCTTGGATTAATTATTCCGAAGGAAAAATAGAGGAGTACAGCGGTATCATGTTACCATGAGGAAAGCTAGGGCGTGAATTTCCATCATACTGGCTCTCTTCTGCCCATGTGCATGCTCTTTTTCCTGTGCTAAATGTGTAGGAGCTTACCCCTTAACAAAACAGGGGAGTAAGACATCTTATCTTTACTGCAGGAAAGAATGTGCACATGGACAGCAACTGCAGAGTTGCAGATGAATTGTAAGTGCTCACCCTGGTTTATCTGTAACTTGCTTGTCTTCCCATTCTCAAAGTTTAAGCCTCAGCTTTTTCCATAGCTTGTACCTCATTCCAAATTCAAGAGTACAATTTTGAAGTTCCTCAGAAGATTTCATTTTTTATGACATTCATTTTGTAAGGCATTTCTGGATTCCAGAAATAGGAAAGCCCTGAACTACCCAAGTACACATTCTTGCTTCTGTAAATATAGGTTCTTGCTACCTACACATCCTTTTATGCTGTAATTCAGAAAGAGTTGATTTGGGCTCACTGAAGTCAAAAGAAGTGTCTATTTCCATAGTTGTTTTTGTGATGCAATACCAAGATGCCTCAAATGGACATAACTGCCTAAATAAGGGCTAGATTTCTGAGGTATTACAGTACCAATAACCTAAATTTGAACACAGAAATTAGATACTTTTAAGAAGAGATAAAAATGCAGACAAAACTGGAAATAGTTTTATGCGAGTGTCTTTGTTCTAAGACCCCAGAATAATTTTACTATTGCATATTCAGTCCAAAGCGATACTATAACTTTGGCAAGGGTATTATTTGGAAAGTTTGACTATATCCTAAGACAAGATAACATAATTTAAGCATTCTAAATATTCATTCAGTATCATCGTGATTTACTTTCTCTTCCCTTAGAAAAATCAAACAAACTTATTCACTCTCTTACTCTTCTTGTTAATGTAAAATTCAAGAAGCAGAATATTGATTCATACTTACGGGCTTCCTAAGGAAAAAAATAGACAGTGCTCCAATTAAGGGCATGTCCCCAATCAATGGTTCCAGAATAACCCTCATTGTGCCATGAATCTGGAAAAAAAATGAATGGTGTTAAATAAATTATCAAGTATATCCAGTAGTAAATAAGCATTGATGTTTTTGAAAGTCCTTCCTTACAGGTGAAATTTAGGCAGTGCAATGTCTATGTCATCCAAGACTAACTAAAGGAGTAAGTGCCATCTAGGCCCCCCGGCCTATAAGTTTCTTATATGTGGTAAAATTCAGCCTAAACAGTGTTAAATTACACAGTGTTGATATACTTTGATTTATGCACTGTGAATATCATAGTTCCCTGGATGCAACTGGAATGTAAATAATTTTCCCTTATTTATTTATTTTACTATAAACCACAGACTATTATGGAATACAGTGGATTTTTTTAGGTGAATTATCTAATTATTTTATCTCCATCTCAGTGGGTGCATCTATATGTGGAGATCTGGACTGGTTGCACATAGCTGGGAGGCAGCTGCCCCCAGACAGGGGACAACTCTCCCCACCCTGCAGAGAGCAGCACTGGTCCTGATCGCCACATAGCTGAGAGGGAGCGCCCTGCAGCTGGGACAGCTCTCCCCTCCTCACAGGCTTAGCCAGGCAGCAGTGGCCTGCTGTAAAGCATTTTCTGACTAAACAGGAAGGACAAGTGGATAAAGAATGCTTTTAAAACAAACAATTCTCTACATCAAGAACATAAACTTCCATGACTGAAGTGCCCTGTAGGAAGGACATTTGAGGTGCTTACATGAATATTATTTTTACCCTAATGACCTATCTTCTGAACTAAAGAAACAGAATGTAAGGATCTGTATTTGGCAAACTGTGCTATATATGTGCATGTGTGTATCTCAGACAAAGGTGATACTGTATATGAAAACAAAAAAACACTTATTTTCACATTTGAGAGGATAACTCCTATTTCAATTATTTTGCTATTATTCAACAAATAGTAATCACCAGGGATCCTGGTTCTCTCTGATAAAAAAAAAAAAATCCTCAATTTTCGGGTTAAAAAAAGTAACCCAAAATCCACATTTTTTCCATGTTTAAAATGAAATGCCACTAATATGTACACACACACCCCTCCCCCCCACTCCTCGCCACCTCAGTGGTATTTCATTTTGATCATGGAAAAATGGATTTTGGGTTACTTTTTAAAATCTAAAATGTGGGAATTTTTTTTAAACAGAGAAAACCAGGATCCCTGGTACTCACTAAATAATTTGCAAGCAATGAAAACAACAGACTGAAATTTTGTTTTTCAGCAAGAGCTGAAGTATATCACAAAGTATGAGATAGCTTGTAAAACAGTTAAAACAAAGAAAGATTGAACTTTACCTGTATGCTTTTTACACCAGCTCTGCAGAAGTACCTCTTGATCACCAAATCAATTTCACAATTGCCAACAAAACTAAAAAAGGACAGAAAAATATAGTGGCATTTAAATTTTACTTTTTTTAAACTCCAAAACTGCAACACTTTACTGCTGCCTCCAGCATTCTTGTTTTTATCATACTGAAGTTAAACATTCTGTATAAAACAGTTGTACTTTTCAAAAGTAATCACAGCCTATACAGAAATAAATCCCTAATCTTAAAACACTAATGCAAGCTTTTTTGAAGAAAATGGAAGAGATGCGGTATCACCTTTAGAAGTGCACCTAAAACAAAAAAATGTAGCAAGTCATAATATGAGAAGTAATAGAAGGATTTATTAGACATTTCGTTTTAGTGCGTCTAGTAATGGGTCTTGTAGTTCATGGTATGGGTTCCAGACTGCTCCACATTGAGATGCTTTGGATTATTTTATACACAGATGTAGTAACACTGTCTGAGTAAGGCCACATGACCCTTTCTATTATAAAAACCTGCTTTCCCTTTCTCACATCCTTGCAAAATTTGGGCTATAATTTTAAAAGCCAGGTTTCAGCCTCAAGCCTAATTGTTTCAGAACATTTCAATAAAAAATGACTTAGTATTTCTGTGAAGGTGTGTGCACGCACGCGCGCGCGTGCGTACACACATACAAAATCTGGCAATTAATTTTTTTAAGCAACTATGGAATCCCCATGCTTTTGACCAGGAATTGAGATTTAGCAACGGCGGCCTTTGCATCAGAGAGCTGTCTTTTGTTATTCTTGTGGAAATCCACCCAAATTTGGCTAAGTTATAAAACTGAAAACTTGTGTTGCACATACTCAGTTTTGACTCACTAGACTTTAATAACTTAATTCCCTAAAGAGTCCATCTGCACAGAGCATGTTCCAGCACAGGGCTGAGTAGGACTTCACCTCTCACTACAGTTCACAATACTAGGCATGGCCACATGAACTGAGAACTGGAATTTTCTGCTCTGAAGGAATTTTACTGGGCCAAACTAGGGCAGAAAAGGAACCTGTTTAATTTACATGCAAAAGGGTCAAGAGGAGGAAGAAGGCGGAATCAAAAACTCATAAGTGTAGACTTCTGACAGAAAGGTATGAAAGTTCCTGACTGAAAGGAAACTGGCACTTGCTGGCTACTGGGACTGAGGCTAGGAATAAACGGAAGGTAGAAGGTCAGTAGAAAAAGGACTGAGATCATGTAAGGTGCTGGGAAAAAGGGGGTGGGAAAGGATCAGCAAAGACACCAGGACTGAGAA
The DNA here is from genome assembly GCF_000455745.1 of Alligator sinensis. Lineage (NCBI taxonomy): Eukaryota > Metazoa > Chordata > Crocodylia > Alligatoridae > Alligator > Alligator sinensis. Next base: position 4,064,841 of record NW_005841905.1, read on the forward strand.
CAAGTGAAAGGAACACATCTAAAGATGATCTGGAATGCAGAAAAAACCTTGTCCCTTTTTATTTTAATCTTTCTGGGTGCATTAGGAAGGATATAGAAAATAAGACTAGTCTAGAATGGCTTCAGAACTCTTTAGTGTAGTTTTACACGACTCAGTACCATTTTTGCCTGAAAAAGCCCATAACTTTTTTGTTAAATATATTTTACTCTGATTGTGTGATAGAACTTTTCCTTAGGAGGAAGAATTTCAGTCCCTTTTCCTGCTTGGTGGGAGAATACAGTGACAGACAGGGACATGCACACACCCGTAAATGAATCAGCATACATCTATATCTTGGTCTATTTGTATAACTACCCACCATGCTGCATTCTGTAAAGGCGAGTGAGGAAAACCACTGATTGTATTATTCGTTTCCCACAGGAGTTCGTTCTATTTCAGAGCATGGAAATCCAGCTTGAAGAGTTCCAAATATATTGTCGGTGACTAGCTGCCTCCTTGTTCTCAAAGAGGCTGGACTTACCTGTCCCTTCTCACTCAAGTAAACCTCTTCTGGTCTCTCAGAAAAAGAAACACGTTTGTTTTGCAATTCGAGGAAAGGCTTCTCAGAAATTCTACCTCACGTTGCCTGGGTTTCATGTGGGATGGCTAAAGCCACAGAACTGCAGAGCTCAGAGGTGGCCAAGCTCCACTGCACCTGAAATGTGGCTATTGGTGCATGCCGCCCTTCTGGCTTCCACCCCTTCGTAGAGGTGAATGTGTGGAAAGGGGACATGGCTCAGTTAGTTCTTTTCAATCTTGCCTCATTCCTTTCTGCTTGGTGAAGGGAGTCAAAGAACTGAAGGGCACTTCAGATCCCTCCTGCAAGCAGGCTGAAATGCTCATTGTAAAAAAATCTAAAGACTTTAGTATGAATGATTCCAGTAACTTTTTTTTGCTTTACTTTAAAACTAACCTATATGAATGGAGTAGTATAGAAAGAGTAAGACTTTCATATTAAAGTCTTAGTCCAGACTAAGCAAGACTTTATGCCCAAAGTATAACCTCCAATAATTAAGTGCTGCTCCTTCACAATAATCATTTTAAAATGATGTATTCATAAAGTAAGCCTGCAAACTTCCTTGTTTAGGAAAAGACTACTTAATGTGCACTTCTTTCTCTATCAACAAGCATATTAAAAGTGATTACATTTGCTTAAAGAAATAGACTCCTAAAACTAAAACTCTATTACAAAACCAAACAACATGAGCACAGAATCGAATGACAAATTTATACACTCTAAAATGTTTTTATAAAGGATGTGTACGCTCTGGTATATTAATGATTTACCTGATCTGAAGATCCAAAACAATCTGCCTTTTATCCACATTTTCAGTGTACACTTTTACACCATTTATTCTAATTGGCTGAAACAATAAGAATAGGATTGCTATATTAAAAAGCCCTTCTTCCCAAACGTATCAAGCGATGTTATCTTTAACATAAGAGTTCAGCATTTAAACATTTGCAGCAGAAGTCACTGAAATATTTACTATTGGCATTATTCAAAGCATTACTGGAAAAACGCAATTTAAAACAGTAATTTATTAAGTATGAATATCTAAAGGGGTAGGAATTAACCTGTCATGCTCAGCTTTAAAGGAAAACTGCTTTATTATGGTTTGACAATTACGGTGGAACCTTGCCAGGAAAAAGGATTCAGCACTAGATTTCAGGCTTTACCCACATATTTTATATATCAGGACATTCATCCTGTAGTACCCCTGGGGGTACTTGGGAAGGCCCTAGGGGGTACGCGCAGGCAAGTGGGGATGGAGTGATTTTCTGTATAGGGCATTTACGTTATAATGGCAATGACTGTTTTCATGAGTGAAGGTAAGGTTCTCACAACCCTGCCTTGTGGGTCACAGTGCAAACTGTAATTCTGAAACTTGCTCAGTAACCAAGATTTCCATTTTAGTTTCAAATAAAAATTAATTAATATGTATCACTAGCAATCATGTATGATACATTAATATTTTTGATGGAAAGGCAGGATTTCAAGGTACTACACCCTGGGCCAATTTGAGTAAATGCCAGGGGTTTGTGCGATCGTGAAAGGATATGCTGGCATTGATTACACAAAGAAGTATGTGCTGTATCTTCCAACTTGAAAGGTCTCTTATAACTCTTGAATAACAAGCAGTTTTAGGAGATAGGACAAAGATCCATTTTGATATAATCTCTCTAGGAAAACATTTTGCTGATGTGCAGCTCTTATAAGCAAATACATGCATTAAGTCTGACCTGAAGCCAATCGAAATCAGTGTAAATATTCCCATCATTTGTAATAGCTTTCTATTGTGTCCTGATTGGGCAATGTTTATAAAAAGCTTTATTTAAGAAAAAACAAATCTGCACATGTCAATTTAACAAAAAAAAATGAGACTGGTAAATACTGTGTGCATCTACACGTGTGCTTCACTGTGGAGTTGACTAAATAGCTCCGCAGTAAAGCTTCGCTATCTACATGTGCACTAGTGTTAGGGCACAGTACATTAACTAACTCTGCCATAAGTCAGTACTGTTGGTGGCAGTACCATCTTACGGAAGAGTAATTAAGTGCAATGAAACACACGTGTAGACAGTGATGGGCTGGCTGGGGCATGAGGGTACTAAAGTGTGAGGGCTGCCTGCTGCACAGCCCAACACTTTAGCACTCTTGTGCCCCAGTCAGCCCTTCCACTGCCCAACACTGCCACCCGGAGCCTGGGGCTGACCCCCTGAGCCTGCTGCCAGCCCTGGCTCAAACGGCTGCTTTCCTGGGTACACATGTAGATGCTGCACCTGGGAGCAGCCGACTCTGGCTTGAACAGGAGCACTAGGTGCTCTAATCTGCATCTTGCCCCAATTTCCAAGACTACAAATGGTCCATCTGACATTTCTTGTGCTTCAGAGAAATTTCAGAGCTATTTTAAATTAAATTTGGCTGGAGCAATGTCTAATGATGTATTCTACAGAAAGAGACTGCTGGAACACAGCATGCCCTGGTCATAGCATGCCCTTTTGATGAACCAAAAAGTCATTTTGGCCAGGGAAAGCCCCAGCTGATGGACTGAGGAAGCATTCTAGTCGATTTGTGAACCATTTGTGAATCATGAACCTGTCTTTAAAATCAATTACTACATTAAAACAAGAATGTTCTCTATAAAATTATAGAATGGAAGGATGTTACTATACGATATAGATTTGTCTCCAAATTGTTACCCTCCTCTAAGTTTTTCCTACACGGCCCTTTCGTTGACAAACATGATTAATGTTCAGATCAGGCAAAATGCAGCCATTGTATAAGTTTACAAAATTCAATGGAAACAAACAAAGACAAATTCATAAGAAAGGAAAAATAAGGTGGAAGAACATCACAAGAGCCATCTGTACGTACTCAGAATGCATTTATAGCACAATTTCTTACAAATACTTCACAAACTTTTCTTTGGTTATACTTTACATTAGCTCCATTATATTAGCAACCATCCACCTGAGCCACCACGATAAGTTATTAGTGTCACGACCCAGTGATTTTGGTGCCTCGGCACTATGGAATTTCCTGGCCACATGAGAGCTCCTTTGCACGGCAGAGTATTCTGCTGCAATTGAGAACCCGCGTGTAGGAGAGAGTTCCCGCCAATTTGCAGTTTCCTTTGCAGGATGCATTTCTTCTTTGCAGCACAGAAATGCACGGTGCAAAGAGTTCTCGCTATTCGAATGTAAATTTGTGCCCCGCTATTGGCCAGTGCTAAATTATTCACACGTGGCGGCTAGTGATTGGCTCGCTAGCCGTTTAAAATTCCGCGCGACTTCTGCCCAAGTCGAAGAGCTTTGAGCACGCTGCAGAGTGCCTCTGAAGTTATCTGACTTGTGGCTGCCGATCGATAGACTGATCACCTATCGATCCTTCTTCCCGTCACCGAGCACAATCCCAGACGTACCCTTTTCCCGCCGGCTTTGAATTGCGGACGGATTAACTGGCTTGGGCCCCGCCCGCCGGAACAAACCGTGTGGTTGTTCCGACGACTGGACCACCTGCGTCGTGATTGCAAGCGGCGTGAGTAAAGTTTTTTGCAACCGATAAGTTGTGTCTGCCTCTCCATTCACCAGCCCGCCCTAATGTACGAGCAATTTCTAACTTAACTCGAGTCGGCTCTGGCCGTCCGAGACAATTAGTAGTAACATATTTAATTCACAGTCGTATAAAGATAACACACTATCCATACCTAGCCAAAATGACATGATATTAATGATCAGCACTAATATTAAATGCCTTAAACACTGCCAAAGTCTATTATAAAAAGAAAGCAATAGCACAGGGGTGGGGAAAATATGGGCCATGGGCTGCATTTGGCCCGTGGTGGGTCTTTGTCCAGCCTGCAGCAGGTCCCTTGGTCCTGCCTAGCCCAGGCATAGTACAGCCATGGCGCGTCCTGCTGTCTCCTGGGCATTCAGTGGGGCTGGGGTGTATCCACAGCGGGACTACCTTTCTAGGCAGCCCAGGCAGCAGCAGCTCCTTCCGGCTGCTGCCACCACTGGCCCCATGCCCGTGGTACTGGCAGGGACCTATGCTGCACACACCCACACGCCCTGCGCCTACCAACACGCCCTGTGCCTGCTCTGGTCTCACCCACGCAGGCTCAGCAGCAGCAGTGCAGGACAAAACCTTGCTCGGTGAGGGGGGAAAAAGTGGCCCCTCCTTGCCACTGCTGGGCTGATCCTGCTGCAGCCGCCCAGAGCCTGCACTGCACCAAGTTGCCCTGCGTCTACACCGCCATCACCACCACCTCTGTGCTGCCCAGCATAGCAGTGGTGACAGTGCAGAGCAAATATAGGGCAGCGCAGTATGGCGCAAGCTCTGGGCAGCTGTAGCAGGAACAGCCTGGTGGTGCTGAGGGGGGAAGGGCCACTTTTCCCCCCATGCTCAGCAACAGTTTCTTTCCTGCGCCGCCACTGCTGAGCCTGGGCAGGTGAATCCAGAGAAGGCGTGGGGCGGGGCTGTGCAGCGCAAATCCCCACCGGTACTGTTGTGCCCCAGCTCAAGTCTGGGATCGTGCCCGGTATGCAAAGGCCAATGAAGATACCAGGGGTGAAAGTACAAAGAAGGTTTATTGCTAGCAATAAAAGGTCCAAGCGGAATAATTCACGTAACAAGCACACCTACTACTACTTCTAAGCATCTTTTATACAGGAGTTTTCAAGCCTTCGCAAGCGTGCTTGTTTAATGATTGGTTATAAGTGAGTGACGCAAGAAGTTCTTTACTGGGCATGTCTCTATACCTGTGTTTTAGCCATGTATCTCATTTACATACATGCGTGTTTCATTAGCATACTTTTTCCCCACCTAGGGGTGTGATTTTTAGTATTTTAATGAGCCCTTTAACCCAGTACTCTGTTTCTTCTTTTGTTTTCAAGCCCCCTTTATCTAAGACTGTCTCCTCCTTATCATTGCAGATGGGCATTCTTCACATAGCATTCTCTTCTTCTTCGTCTTTGAGTAGAGGTTTCTAAGTCACTCCTTACAGTACCACGGGGCTGGGGCCAGTGGTGGTGGCAGCCAGAAGCAGCTGTCGCCACCTGGGCTGCTTAGAAAGGCAGTTCCACTGGACAGCTGCCCCAGCCCCACTGCATGCCTACAGGGTGGGAGGATGTACCACGGGTGGGCAGTGCGGAGCAGGCACAGGGCAGGCCAGGTCAGGGCTGTGTGGGTCGGTTTCCCACTGATCCGCTCCCACTGGGATGAGTCCAGAGCAGGTGTGGGGTGCGCTGGGGCTGCGTGCTGCTGGCAGTGGCAAACGCTAGCAGGGCATGTGGGCTCTGGGCTGTTGCAGGGTGGGGGTGGGTGCTAACCAGCTCAGGGAGGGCATGCATGTGTGAGTAGGGGGACTCCCATGCACATCCCACCATACCCAAAAACCTTCCTCCACAAACCCCACAACCACACCTTCCCCCACACACAATCACACACCCTACAAAGATGACACCCACCCATACTCTCACCGCCCACTAGCCCCACATGCACCCCTCTACACACACTTCTGGGGGATCCCCACTCACTGCTACATGCACATACCCCACACACCCCCAAGTTCACCTACAGCCCCCACACACACCCTCAGCCACCCTCCCCTCCACATGCCCCACAGGCCCCCAACACCTTACCCATCCACGCATATACCCACATATCCCTACAAACATCCACCCACCCCCACACCCTACATACACACACATCCACAGGCCCCAAGAAACCCCATACCTGCCCACCCATACCCCCTTACCCCCTCCACACGCCCCCCACGGGGGATGCCCATGCCCGCTACAGGGCCGGGAAGTCCGGGTGAGGGTGATCCCCTGCCCTCCATTAATGCTGACTTTGTGAAGGAACATCTTGAGAAGCTGGATACCTTCAAGTCAGCCGGCCCTGACAATCTTCACCCCAGGGTACTCAAGGAGCTGGCGAGCATCATAGCCCAGCCTCTAGCACGGATCTTTGAAAACTCTTGGCGCTCTGGTGTAGTGCCCGAAGACTGGAAGAAGGCCAATGTGGTGCCTATCTTCAAGAAAGGGAGGAAAGTGGATCCGGCTAACTATAGGCCCATCAGCCTGACTTCTATCCCGGGGAAGATCTTAGAAAAGTTTATAAAAGAGGCCATCCTTAATGGACTGGCCGACGACAACATCTTAAGGGATAGCCAGCACGGGTTTGTTGCGGGTAGGTCTTGCTTGACCAATCTCATTTCCTTCTACGACCAGGTGACCTATCACCTGGACAAGGGAGAAGAGATTGATGTCATATATCTTGACTTCAAAAAAGCCTTCGATCTGGTGTCCCATGATCGCCTCTTGGAGAAACTGGCCAATTGTCGCCTTGGGTCCTCCACAATCCACTGGATGGAAAATTGGCTCCGGGGTCGGACCCAGAGGGTAGTAATTGATGGAAGTCACTCATCGTGGTGTCCTGTGACCAGTGCGGTCTCCCAAGGCTCTGTCCTTGGACCCATACTGTTCAACATCTTCATTAATGATGTGGACACGGGAGTCAGAAGCGGACTGGCCAAGTTCACCGATGACACCAAACTTTGGGGCAAAGCATCCACACCAGAAGACAGGCAGGTTATCCAGGCTGACCTGGACAGGCTCAGCAAGTGGGCGGACAAGAATCTGATGGTGTTCAACGCCGATAAATGCAAGGTTCTCCACCTTGGGGAAAAAAAACCCGCAGCATCCTTATAGGCTCGGCAGTGCTATGTTGGCTAGCACTATGGAAGAAAGAGACTTGGGGGTCATCATTGACCACAAGATGAACATGAGCCTGCAATGCGATGCGGCGGCTAGTAAAGCGACCAAAACGCTGGCTTGCATCCATAGATGCTTCTCAAGCAAATCCCGGGACGTCATTCTCCCCCTGTACTCGGCCTTAGTGAGGCCGCAGCTGGAGTACTGTGTCCAGTTTTGGGCTCCACAATTCAAAAAGGATGTGGAGAAGCTTGAGAGAGTCCAGAGAAGAGCCACGCGCATGATCAGAGGTCAGGGAAGCAGACCCTACGATGACAGGCTGAGAGCCCTGGGGCTCTTTAGCCTGAAAAAGCGCAGGCTCAGGGGTGATCTGATGGCCACCTACAAGTTTATCAGGGGTGACCACCAGCATCTGGGGGAACGTTTGTTCACCAGAGCGCCCCAAGGGATGACGAGGTCGAATGGTCACAAACTACTTCAAGATCGTTTCAGGCTGGACATAAGGAAGAACTTCTTTACTGTCCGAGCCCCCAAGGTCTGGAACAGCCTGCCACCGGAGGTGGTTCAAGCGCCTTCACTGAACACCTTCAAGATGAAACTGGATGCTTATCTTGCTGGGATCCTATGACCCCAGCTGACTTCCTGCCCTTTGGGCGGGGGGCTGGACTCGATGATCTTCCGAGGTCCCTTCCAGCCCTGATGTCTATGAAATCTATGAAATCAATATACACGAGTAAGACTTCATTTTGAGCTATTATGCAATCACCTCTATATATACACCACATACACGCGCAAGAAATCAGGACAAAAATATATTTTTAAATAAAATTAAAATAGGTTTTTGTCAATGTTTAATTTTAATATATAATTTGTTTTTCCAGGTCCAAGATAGCAAATCCCTTCCCAATAGGAATACTTTTGGGGGCAAGGGGAAGGATTTCCAGTGGCAAAGGTCAGGGCCTAGGAGGCAGGACTTCCAGTCCCAAAATGGCAACCAGGGGCAGGGCATCTGTCAAGGGGTAGAGCTACCTTTGTGGCCGTTGACACCTCACCAAAACTCATTAAGCAGTCCCTCCAGCCGAAATAATTGCCTGCCCCTGAAATAGTAGCAATACTAGCATAGATGATAAACTAAAAGGTAAAACTATATTTAAAAAAAGATCAAAGATTCTTTATACAAAATATCTTTAACGCATGGATTTAATTTCAAATTATTCTTGAAAGCAATAAATATAGTCAATTATTTTAATATGCATACAAAATGGGCCCTTCCCCATTTTTTGGAAACATTCTCTCTATAGCAGCAACCCCAGCTCAAAAAATAAAGTTAACGCTTCTTTAGTTTAATACATTTTTATCTTGTTAAATATTTATATTAAAAGGCAGTGCCCAGAAGCATATGTACCATTAAAAGCCACTAAGAAGTATTTCTTCTGCAAATTTCTGAGCAACATGTTAAAACATGAGGCAAGAAACAGATACATTTAAGAGGTCAAATGTTAAAAGAAACTGACCTGGTCACCAATATCAATTTTTGTGAAACTGAAGGTACTAAGGTGGTGGTTTGCTCCTCTCACAGCTGGTTCTATTGTTTCTCGGAAAAGTTTCTCAATAAATTGGCAGATAAAAGGCCACATCTGTTTTACTGTCTGGGAAGAAAGAAAAAGATGATATTGAAGAGTTGTACGCTATCCATGTAGTTTCATTGGGCATCAGTGCCTTCACACATCAAAGCCGCATCCAGACATGCAGGCACATTCAGTTTGCGGTTCTGCAGTTTGCACCATGGGGACAAAATTTGCTACTGGGATTTCCTGTAGCAAAAAAAAAAATGGTGAGAAAAAAAGGGGCATGGCACTTGCTACAATAGCGTGCGCCGGTACAAATAGAGTCTCGGTCCTCCAGGGAAATGATCTGGCTTCCAGCCGCAGCATCTCTATTATTTCACTTGTGAACACAGCTGCTCTAGCACACCAGCAGCTGGCGAAAGGGCAGTTTGCCCAAAGTGGGACAATCTGTCCCTCACTAAAGCATATGTGCATGGTGTGCACTGCAGCACAAAGCAGTGGTACACTCTCTCTCTAATCTCTCAGTTCTAATCCTCAAAGGGAACTTACAAAACACTTCTCAGAGACGAGCCTATGAACTCCACTTCATCAAACTCCTGGATACTAAAAAATCATGGACTAAATGTAGACATTGGATTTCTGACACATTATAACCTGCCTGACATCTGACTTCCCAGGTACTTCTCCATTATTCATCCCCCTTCTCTCCCCCCCAGCCAGCCTGTCTCTCACCCATTGACTCCTCAATCTACAACTTCACTGACTGCCTATCTTGTCTGCACACCAGCCCAGCTTCATTCTATCCAGGAAGAGCACACACCAGCTGTTGAAACTTCCTCAGCCTGACAAAGGGTTTTTGAACCCGAAAGCTTGATTAAAATTTTTTCCCCCAACTATTTAAGTTGGTCTAATAAAAGATATCAGATTCACCCAAAGAACCTTGTCAGCTTTATTATTCTGTATTTTATTATGTTTCACACAGAACTTTAGGGTTCCCAATAAGAAAGGAACCCCCCCCCCCTTTACTTGCACATTATAAACCAGGATGCTAGAGCATCGAAAACCAGCAAAACATGACTATGCTTACATATACAGTTTCAACTGCCGACAAGACTGATCTTAATTATTTTAGTGCTGACTGAAAAGGATCACTTCAAGGATGGAATATTATTTAGTCACCATTTAAAATAGAGTCATGATTATTGATCCAAGAAAGACTGGCTCTTAGCTAAGCCAAGTTATTTTACAAGCCTGGCAGGGATCTTTGCATCAGTTAATAGCCAAAACATTAAATGTAGAAAGACAGTAAGTATTTTATCCTTAAGTTTCATCTTACCTTATTGAGCCATTCTGCTCTTTCTGTATCTGGAAAGTGGACCTAAAATGCAAACAAGAATAAAATACATAAAAATTACTACAAAGGCTCTCTCGTTGATGAAAATGCCATGTAAAAATGTTATGTCACAGAATTGATACAATGAGCCCATAATTACCAAGGAGCAGAGATTCATGTTGACAAGAATGTATAACCACAGTAAATACCTGAATTTTTACCTAGATAAATACTAGGGCTGTGCAAAATTTTGGTAGCCATTTCATTTGGAGGTGTTTTGGCCCATTTTGGTGCCCAAAATATCGAATACGAAATGAAACACAAGGCTCCGAAATATCTCCAAAATGAAACAAAACCATCCCAAATGTTTTGGATATTTTGGAATATTTCGGAATATTTCGGAGGCAGGCTTGTGGGGAAACAAACTCAGAAGTAAGAGGGGGAAGGCGCGGGGGGAGGAAGAACTGTTCTGATATTGACATCTGTAGCTGGCCAGTGGCTGTGATCTGTCCCTGAGGTCCCTTCCAATTCCAGTGCTCCGGGGGAGGGCCGGCAGCCTGAGTTTCCACAATAGGAGCACTTATCATGGCCTTTCCTAAGATTATGAACATAGAAAAAAACCCAAACAAACAAAGAGTTTTTGAACTCCTATTTAACTGAACTGTCAAGTTTTGCTCTCTGCACTACAGGACAGATTGTAGTACTGGCAGCACTTTAAACTCCAGGGTTCAGTTTTGGGCATGTGCCTATATCCTAAAAGTCAATGAGCATTTTACATTTAAATGAATATCTATATCAATGCAATTTAAAACTGGCCTGTTTTGAGAGCAATATCCCTTCGTCCCTACTTTCAAAACTGTTTCAAATCATTTTTTTTTTATTCACAGACAATTGCATGTCTCTAACTCAGAAAATTGTTTTCTGGTTGTCCAGATTTTAGATATGGAGAGCAGGTCCTCTGAAAACAGCAATTGTCAGTGAGTCTCCAGATGGCTCTGAATTCTTTATTCTTTTTGCACATATTACAAGCTAGTGTGCCTGGGTAACTTTGATAAATAGCTATGCAGTCGTAAGCTGTTAAAAGTTACCAGTATTGACTGCACCGTCAAAGTTTCTGGCACCCTCTCTCTAAGAGAAAGTAATTTTTTCTAGACAACTAAATTTATTTAGCATGGCAAGTGGCCAGTTTGTGCAATGAAATTACTGGCCTAAGAAGATTTCTGCCTCTTTGTATACAAAGACATTTTCCCTTCAATTTCCAAAACACACCAGACATTCACTAACTGGATATTTGTGCAAAACACTTTTCCTACTTAATGAGTTTAAGTACATGAAATTATTAATAATGAATGTGTGTTCCTCAGCACTACATTATGATGTTTTATTCATGCAGAATTCAAATGGATTGGAAATCTAAGCTTATTTAGAGGCAGACAGGTCTACCAATGACCTCAAGAGCAATGTCATATGGAGTTTTGTACTTCTGGTAGGGTCATCCATGGTGGGAAGGTCAAAAGCAATGTTTCCAGATAAGCTGCAATCCAAAAATAAACATAAAAGCCCTCAGTGGTGGAACAGACAAAGAAAGAATACTTCACAGTGCCTGCAAAGGTGGATGAAGGTAGCAGAGGAATAGAAACCTCAGGTCATCTAGGTTTTCCTTGCCACCAGATTAAGGTTTCCTTCCCATGAAGTAGTGTGTGGTTGCTGACGTGCAATGGCATCCCCACATTAAAGGAAGACACACAGGTAATACTGTTTCCTTCAATAACAATTCCTACAGCAATGAGTAAGTGGCAATGGGGGCAGGTGCTAGTGTACCAGAAACCCCTTGTCATGGATCTACACAGAGATGATGGCAGATGATTGTTTAGTACTTGGGAACTGAGATAGACATGCAGTTTGGGAGCAATAATCATGACAGAACAGATCTATTTAGGATTCACCCTGTTCCATATTCAAGAAAGGAGATAGACTGAAGCAATGATCATGGTATTGCACTCCTGCCCACAGTTGGGAACATCCTTGCCCACATTCTCCTCAACAGACTCACTTGCTTTGCTGAGGAGATTTTACCGGAGTCCCAGTGTGGTTTCAGACCACTCAAAAGTACTACAGATATGTTCTTTGTTGCTACACAACTGCAGGAGAAGCACCACAAGCAACACCAAGATCTCTATATGGCCTTTATTAACCTAAGCCCTGATTCAAACAAGCAGTGAAACCCTATGGAAGATCTTGATGAGATCTGTATGCTCACCAAAATTTGTTACCATTATCATGACAATGATAGCAATCATCCCAAGCAATGGCTAGGAAACAAATCCCTTAGAACTGGAGGGAAGCAAGGATGTCTGATTGTACCAATACTCTTTTCCATCTATGTCCCAGCTACTCCACACCTTATTGTTGATAGACTTCTATCCACAGTCAGCATCCAGTATTGCATGGATGCGAATCTCTTTAACATCAACTGGCTGCATTCCAAATACAAGATAACAACCCCATTACTGACTTTCAGTATGCTGGTGATTGCACCATGTGTGCCCACTCAATTGAAGAGCTCCAGGTCACTGTTCATTGCTTCTGTGGACTGTATACAGTTGACACTGGCTAGGCATTTCATGATAACCAAGATAATTCACCAACTAACCCCAACTCAAACAGATGCTCCTCCCCATACTGCAATTAGAAGAGAATGTTGAGCAGTTTCCCTACTTGCCACCTTGTCCACAAAGTAAACATACTTGATGTTAAACACTAGATAAAATCTGCCAGTGCTGCCTTTGAACATATCAGAAATTGTCTTTGATGATCATCAAAGGACCCAAACCAAACTTGTCATCTACCAGGCTGTTCTCATCCCTACTCTAATTTGGGGGTGTAAAACTTGGACAATGTATCAGAAACACCTGAAAGCTTTCACACGTTACCAACAGCAGTGACTTTGGAAAAACCTCTATATCAAGTGGAAGCACAGAAGAATGAATGCAAGTCTTCTGGCTCAGGCAAATACCACTAACATTGAAGCCATGCTAATATGGCACCAGCTCCATTGGACTGAAGAATCTACAAAGTTTCTAGCTCAGAGTAGCTGACATCACCTTCTAATTACAAATTGTTGTGGTAAAGTCTTCTCACAGCTACAGGCACAGAAACAGCGGTTGTAAGCAGCATCAACTCCCCCATTCATCATTCAATTTACTGAATAATCTAAAACTTGATGTTGGATATTTTACATGCATTATGAATGCAACTGCAGATCATTTTAACAGATGGAATTAGGACAAGGATTTTTATGCAATGGGAGTAAAAAGGATAGTGCTAATAATGGATAAAAATCTGTAAAAGAGAAGAGAAGGCAAATCACAAAAAAGAATGAATGAGGAAAGAAAAAACACAACTGGCACAAGAACTGTGTTTCTGAAGGCAAGCATATTTTCCATAGGAGTTGTCACAGAACAACAGTAGAGTCTGACCAAACCACCACCAACCTCAAAAATGTATACTTCTGCCTTAATCTTTATTCAATATCCAGCACAGTAATGGAAGACCCATTGTGGATAGAGAGGGTACTTAGCCCTAAACATATACTTAATCTATATGGAATTCAACCTGCGTTACAGAGGAACTGACATTCCAGAATTTTAAATACTTAAAGACATGGACCACACTATCCCTATGCCCTGAATAACACTGAACACATTTGATATTCCAATAAACATGAAGCCAATATCATATATAGCATTCTTTTTTGCAGTTCTTTCAAGTTTCTCTGGATAGGCCAAATATTTTCTAGTAGCTTACATGTAATGGAGGTATATGTTATTTCTAAATTATGTAGGATAGCTCTAAGAGGTGAGAAATAATTAAGAGAAAGTTTGTCAAACACACAAAGATTAAATTGGTAAGGCCTCTAATCACAGTAAAACATGTTAATTAGGTCTTGCTTTGGAGGACACAGCTGTGTAATCAGATTAACACTGATTTGCCTAGGGGCAGACCCAGAGCAGGGTGTCCTGGTGCATTTTCCTCTTCCAACCAGACATTAAAGGCAACTGTCTGGGAGAGGCAGCAGCATTTCTATTCAGGCAGTGCTGAGGGACTCATTTGACTTCCTGGGTCAGTATCAGCTCCCTGATTCCTGCTAATTTCTCTCCACTCCACAGGTGTTAATGATCCTGTCTAATAGTCTTGATGTTCCTGTATTCAAATGATCCTTTCTTCTGCAAAGTTGCTGTCTGTCAGCCATTCCTGGTTAACCCCTTTCTTCTATTTCACAACCTTGCAGACTGGTTTGAGCTGTAGCTGAAAAGCTTAAAACAGATGTGGTACTAAACTAAGGTGTAGAAATGACTGACAGTGAAGCACTGGAGGCACTGTCAAGACACTAAGGAAACTGTTCAGGAAGGACAGGCAGGGGAGAAGAGGAGGAGTTGCACTTTATGTAAAAGAGCCATATGATTGCTCAGAGCTCTAGTATGAAACTGGAGATAGGCCTGTTGAGAGACTCTGGGTTAGGGTCAGACAGGAAAGCAACAAAGATGTCATGGTGGGGTCTGTTACAGACCACCAGACCAGGAGAAAGTGGTGGATGAGGCCTTCTTTAAACAGCTAGCAGAAGTCTCCCAATCACAGGCCCAGGTTCTCAAGGAGAACTTCAATCACCCTGGCATCTATTGGGAGGGCAATACAGCAGTGCACAGGCAATCCAGGAAGTTTTTGGAGAGCGTTGGGGACAACTTCCTGGTGCAAGTGCTGAAGCGGCCAACTAGGGGCCATGCTTTTCTTGACCTGCTGCTCACAAACAGGGAAGAATTGATGGGGAATGTAGTAGTGGATGGCAACTTGGGCAGCAGCAACCATGAGATGACTGAGTTCAGGATCCTGAGGAAAGGAAGGAAGGAGAGCAGCAGAGTAGAAGCCTGGACTTCAGAAAAGTAGACTTCAACTCACTCAGGGAACTCATGGGCAGGATTCCCTGGGAAACCAGTCTGAGGGAGAGAAGAGTCCAGGACAGCTACTTTCAAGAAGCCTTACTGAGAATGCAGGAACAAACGAACCTTGCTCGGGTATTCAGGGATGAAATCAGGAAGGCCAAAGCACAATTGGAGTTGCAGCTAGCAAGGGATGTGACAGGTAACAAGCAGGGTTTCTACAAGTATGTTAGTAGCAAGAGGAAGATCACGGAAAGTGTGGGAAGCAGTCTTCTGATAGGATGCAGAAAAGGCTGAAGTGTTCAATGCCTTTTTTGCCTCAGTCTTCACAGGCAAGGTCAGCTCCCAGACTACTGCACCGGGCAGCACAGTTTAGGGAGGAGATGAGCAGCCCTCAGTAGTGAAGGAATAGGTTAGGGACTACTTAGAAAAGCTGGACATGTACAAGTCCATGGGGCTGGATGGGATGCTCACCCACACTGTCTCTCACTCCATTCTCATTAAAAAACTAGGCGACTGTGGCATTGATGCCTACACAGTCAGATGGGTCGCAAATTGGCTAGAGGGCCACACCCAGAGAAGGGCAGCGGATGGGTCATTTTCGACCTGGAGGGATGTTGGCAGTGGAGTACCCCAGGGCTCAGTCTTCAGGCCCGTACTGTTCAACATCTTTATCAGCGACTTGGCCAAGGGGGTGAAAAGCACCTTCTTCAAATTTGCGGACAACACTAAGATGTGGGGAGAGGTGGGCACACTAGAAGGGAGGGACAGGCCACTAGATCTGGACAGGTTATAGGGGTGGGCAGATGAGAATAGGATGGGATTCAGTACTGACAAGTGCAGGGTACTGCACCTAGGGAGAAAGAACCAGCAGCATACCTACAGGCTGGGGAAGTCCCTTCTTGTCAGCACAGAGGCAGAAAAGGATCTTGGAGTCATTACTGATTCAGGGATGAACATGAGCCCCCAATGTGAGGACATGGTCAGTAAGGCCAACCGCTCCTTGTCATGCATCCACAGATGCATCACGAGCAGGTCCAAGGAGGTGATCCTCCCCATCTATGCAGTATTAGTCAGGCCGCAGCTGGAGTACTGTGTCCAATTCTGGGCATCATACTTCAGGAGGGATGCGGGCAGCATTGGGAGGGTCCAGAGGAGGTCCATTCGCATGGTCAGGGGTCAGCAGGGCAGGCCCTACGAGGAGAGGCTATGGGATCTGAACCTGTTCAGCCTCGACAAGAGAAGGCTGAGAGGGGATCTGGTGGCTGTCTATATACTTACCAGGGGGGACCAGTGGGGAATGGGAGAGGCCCTGTTCCTCGAGCACTACCCGGAGTAGATAGGAATAATGGCCACAAGTTGATTGAGAGTAGGTTCAGGCTAGACATCAGGAGGCACTAGGATCTGGAACCAACTTCTAAGGGAAGTGGTGCTTGCTCCTACCTTGGGGGTCTTCAAAAGGAGACTAGATAATCACCTAGCTGGGGTCATTTGATCCCAGCATTCATTCCTGCCCATGGCAGGGGGTCAGACTTGATGATCTGCTCAGGTCTCATCCGACTCTAACAACTATGAAACTAAGATGGGAGATGGCATAGAGAGCACCCTCGACAAGTTAGCAGAGGACACCAAGCTGGGGTGAGTAATAGATACGCTAAAGTAGGGTTTTTCAACCTTTTTTTAGTCTAAGTACCCCCAGTGGTTGGATGCCAAGCAAGTGGGGGTGGGGGGGGTAGCAAGGGGCCAGACGCCGAGTGGGGGAGGGGTTAGCACATGGCCGCACATGGAGCTGGGAGATGGAGACGGTGTGTGGGCAGGTGGGCACAGAGTGCCGCCACCTCCCAAGAGCAGGGGCAGGGCAGGGCGAGGCAGCTCACCAGGCCAGGGTGTGGCAGGGTGGCCGCCGCATGCAAGCTTTGCCCACCCCACAGAGGGGCACTGCTGTCCTTGACCTGCCCTGGCCCTGCTACTGGAAAGCAGTGGCGCTCCGTCCCCGCCTGCTTGCATGTACACCCTAGGACTGGTTCAAGTACCCCCCCAGGGGTACACATACCCCCAGTTGACAACCCCTGCACTAGAGGGTAGGGCTAGGATTCAGTGACCTAGAGAAATCCGAGGATTGGGCCAAAAGGAATCTCATGAGGACAAATGCAAAGTCCTGCACTGAGGGTGGAACAATTCCATGCCCCAGTACAGGCTGGGGGCTGACTGGCTGGGCAGCAGCTCTGCAGAAAAGGACCTGGAGGTGACAGTGGACAATAAGATGAATATGAGCCACCAGTGTGCTCTTGTTTCAAAGAAGGCTAATGGCATAATGGGCTGTATTGGTAAGTGTGTTACCAGTAGGTCCAAGAAAGTTATTATTCCCCTCTATTCAGCACAGGTGAGGCCATATCTAGAGTACTGGGTTCAGTTTTGGGCCTCCCCACTACGGAAACGATGTGGACAAATTGGAGAGAGTCCAGCAGAGGACAAAAATTCTAAGGGAGTTGGGGGACATGATTATGAGGAAAGACTGGCAGAACTGGGCTTATTTAGTTTAGGGAAAAGGAGACTGAGAAGGGACTTAATAGCAGCCTTCAACTACCTAAAGAGGAGTTTGAAAGAAGATGGAGCTGGACTGTTCTCAGTGGCGACAGATGACAGAACAAGGAGCAATGGTCTCAAGTTGCAGTAAGGGAAGTTTAGGTTAGCTACTAGGAAGAACTTTCTCACTAGGAGGGTAGTAAAACACTGGCACGGGTTACCCAGAGAGGTTGTGGACTCTCCATCCTTGGAGGTTTTCAAAACCCTGCTAGACAAAGCCTTGGCTGGGATGATCTAGTTGGGAATGGTCCTGCTTTGACCAGGGGGTTGGATTAGATGACCTCCTGTGGTCCCTTCCAACCCGAACTTTCTATGATTCTATATTTTGTATTAGGAATCTTAATAAGAGATGGACAGTTAAAATGAGTACAGGACTAATGATATAATATCTTTTGAATATTTTGATTATATTTTGCTTAGTTGTATTTTTTAAACTTTATATATTTCTAGCATATTAATGCACATTCCGATAGTTATATTTGTTTTTTCTTTGATCTTAAACTGAAGAATACAGGGCTACCCCCCTAACACATTAGTAAAGCACCTAGTTTTGCTTTAACTGGAGAAAAATGTGTGTCGTGTTATATGTAATGATATGACACGCCATCCGCACCCCCTTTTCAAAATCCCAGATTCATCCATGTACTTGCCCTTTAACATGCCACACCTCTGCATGTACAAGAGTTCCCATTGTTTATAATGCTTGTTTAAGACTATGGACAGAAGTTACACATAACCTGGTTTAAGTGATCAGAAACTGGTTTAAACCTGTAACAGAACATAAGTTCAGTGCACATAAACCAGTTTCAAAATGGCCAAAACCAGTTTGAGATAAATCTGGTTGAATGTAGTATCAGACTTAATTGATTGAGTTCAAACTGGTTTATGGAATTTCTGTCCTAGACCCCTTCCTGTTATAAGTTAAACCAGAGTCCCCCACCATCCCAGCATGCTCTGTAGCCTCGGGTGGGGCTGTGCTCTTTGCTCCAGCAGAACAGGGCTGGCTCCACCCCTCTGCTCCCTAGCCGAACCGGGGGCAGGGCTGTGGCCAGACACCAGCCCCACTGAGGTCAAGGAGGCAGGGAAGAGGTTTATTCCTTTTCCTTTTGTCCCATCAGCATGGACCCGCCCTACAGTCTGAGGCAGCTCTGCTCGCCCTGCTCCCACCCACAGCACAGCCCCACAGCCAGGAAAAGATGTGCGCTCCCGGGGAAACCATGACAGAAGCTGCTGCCCCGTCACAGTCTGTGCCCACCTGGTCTTAAAAAGGTGATCCCTTGCCGCCTTGGAGCATGCGCCTGGGACTGGCCGCAGTGCTTGTTCCTGTGGTCTCGCCAAAGGCTTGCGTTCTCCCTAAGGAAAACCCCAAAGTTCGCCTGCCACAACTTTGGTCTTTCTTTCAGTGGTGGGACTCCCCCCTGTAGCCCCCTGCAAATCAGATGCACTTCCTAGTGGGTATTTTCGGGGCTCCATCTCCCCTACACCCAGCCATGCACCAGCCTTTATGACGGTCACTTGGTGGTTGATTAGCTCACCCTTCATAGATTTCTAGAGTTGGAAGGGACCTGGTAGATCATCAGGTCTGACCCCCTACTCCAGGGAGGAAACAGCGCTGGGGTTAAGTAACCCCAGCCAGATGCCTGTCTAATCTCCTCTTGAACACCTCCAGGGTAGGGGAAAGCACCACCTCCCTTGGAAGCCCATTCCATATTTTGGCAACCCTTACCATAAATAATTTCTTCCTTATGTCCAATCTAAATCTGTTCTCCTTCAGTTTGTGGCCATTATTTCTGGTAATCCTGAGGGGTGCTCTGGTAAACAGTGTCCCTTATTTCCCTGCTGGGCCCCCCTGACGAGTTTACAGGCAGCCACAAGATCACTACTCAGCCTTCTCTTGCAGAAGATGGAGAGATTCAGATCTCTCAGCCTGTCTTCATAGGGTCTTACCTGCAGACCCTTCTACAAGGAGCCCTTCTCTGAACCCTCTCAAGGTTATCCACATCCCTCTTGAAGTGCGGCGCCCAAAACTGGACACAGTACTCCAGCTGTGGCCTCACCAATGCCGCATAGAGGGGATTTACCTATTTTCAGTAATTATTTTTACATGACTGCCTCCCAACAGCAAGATGGAAGTTTCTAGTCATTCCACAGCCTGCAGTCCTGCAATATAATAGCTCTGGTATAACATCCTCTTTGCCATGAAGATGATCTGATACTACAGCAATTTTCAGCCAGAATACTAGGGCATGCTGGGGTGCCTTGAGATCCCTTCAAGTGTGCTGCAGGCTACAATGCAATAGTGGAATAGTGTGATGTGCAAACATGATTGACAAAAAACCCACAAATTTCAAATAGAAATCCAGCATCAAAAGCATTCTAACTTGTTGCGGCCTGAGTTCTCTGCAACAGAAGAATTGCTCTAGTATTTTTCTGTAGTCAAAAAATGAGTGGAAACCAAAAGCTGGCATTTTCCATGAGGTGCCTTGAGCCTAAAAAGAATGAGAATAACTGTGATACTATCTTCTTTATATTGGACCTAGCCTCTGATGTGGAAGCTTTGACACATCCACAAAGTAATTCCAATGGTGTGTGTGTCCAGAAACAGGAACAGGAATCTGATTGTACAGCTTACTCCTAAGGAAACCCTACCTGACTCTTGCTCTGTGCAGGGAGAAGGGAGTATTTGAAATTTAAATACAGGAACAAGACATTTCCCCAAAACCTCATTTTCTCTCTTCCCTAATCTGCTCATGTATATTTGAAAAGCACAATCTCACATCTGCCACTTGAAGCATTTTTTATTTATTCAAAAGAAAGTCTAGTCTGTACAGAAGTGTTACAAACACCCAGCAGCAAGTGTTACAAACACCCTGAAGACCACATTCAACATTAAAACATTCAGTGCTACTAGTTCCAAGAATGTTTTAATTTATATTAAAATGCTTCCTTTCAAAAGGCTTGGTGGTGTTTCACATTGTTGTGCTTTGAACATACACAAGTCAGCATTCTCAAAGCCACTCATGTGTGGCCCTAATAACTGTCTACCAATGTTTTTATTTTGATGTGCTTAGCATCCTAAACGGCCACTTACTGCCAAAAACTGAATTTAAGATGCAGTGTTCTTCCCCGCCATTATAATCAATAACAACGGCAGTAAGGCCAATGCAGCTTCCTGCTCTGCACTGTCTATTAGTTATCAGTTATCGGCAAACAGATCCTAGGAAATAAAAGCTCAGTTCAATTTCTCCAAATACCCAGACAACATATTTATATGTGCAATTTACAACGTACAGCCAATATGAATTCAAGAGAAAGTCATGTTTGACCAATCCAATTTCTTTTTACAGGTGATGGGCTTTGTGGGTGGGGTAAGAGCAGTTGATGCAACATACTTTGGCTTCAGCAAGGCATTTGATACCATCTCACATGATATTCTCACTGAAAGCTACAGAAATACAGTCTAAAGTACTGTAATACGGATATGTAACTGGATGGAGCATTGTGCTCAAAGAACATCATCAATGGTTCAATATCTAACTGGGAGAAAGTACTAGTTGGGTTTCCTATGGGTGTGTCCTGGGTCCAGTCCAGTTTAATGTCTTAATGATTTGGAAGACGGGAATGAATGCACACTGAGCAACTTTGAGAATGACCAAGTTGGGTGGAAATGCAGAGAAATGTATTCACTATGGAGAAATGGATCAGAATTCAGAATGGCCTCGATAAACTGGAAAAATGGTCCAAAATTCAATGAATGAAATTCAAATAGAGAAAGTATAAAATCCTACACTTATGATGAAACAAATCACAATCACAAATACAGATTAGGGAACAAATGGTTAGGCTGCAGTACTACATGAAGGAGCAGGGGGTTATAGTGAACCATAAATTAAAAGCAAGTCACCAGAGTGCTGAACATAGAAAAAAGTCCAACAATATATTGGGTTGTGTTAACAGAAGTATTACTTGTAAGTCACAAGCATGCGGTTCTTGAAGATGACAAATAATTAAGAATAACATTAGTCTCTTCGATACACCCTAACCCTTGAACTTAACTGATATTTTACAAACATGCATGTGCAACTGAAAGGAAGCAAAAGCAAAACTTTCCCACACCACATTGCTTGCATTCTCTTGGAAAAGGTTGTGCATCACTCAGCACAAGAAAAATATTAGATAAACTGCTTGATCTGAAAAAAACTGCAATGCAGTGACTGATTGATTGCTAATACTCTCATTAGCAACACCTGGTGCCTAATCTAGCTGGGTTCACAATCAGTGCCGTTTAAAATGTGCACGTTAGCCAAGTCAGGCAATGTTATATAATTATTCTATTTTGGAAAACAATTAATATTTTTAACTACTGTGTTTACTTTAATCTAAGACAAAGTTGTATGTCTGTCCTCCCCATCAGCATGGGGGGAGCCTCTCGTCTTAGATTTGCATACAAAGCGGGTGGGGGGGGCGGGCGGAGATGCATGCAGCTGCTGTGGCTCTCACTTCCGCCCCAAGCCTAGCTCAGGGCCAAATAGCAGCCGCCTGCCTCCACCCCCTGCTTCACTCTGGCTTGGGCTGCATTCCCTCACAGGCATGCAGAACATCCATCCCTTGCCTGGACAATTAGCAGTGCTGACACTGCTGCATTCCTTGCCCAGAGAAACAGCAGCACTGATACTGCTGTATAGTCCAGCAAGCGCTGCACTCCCATGTGCTGTGCTCCAGGAGGGAACAGAGCCCAAGCAATGTCTGACAGTAAGTGGGGGGAGGCAGCAGAGACTGTGGGGAGCTCGGGGGTGGTGGGGGGCAGGAAGGCTACAGGGGGAAGTGGGGAGGGCAGAGGGAAAGTGAGCTGCTTGACCCACATAGTTGCTGCTTTCCTTGCTGTAGCAGCATGGGGACAGATTCAAGACAACCCTCTGTTACTTCAGATACTATACCTGGAAAATTATAACAAATTTATAAATTTTCCATATGTAGAATCTAATTCAGGGTTGTCTTGGGTTCGAGTAAATATGGTATTTTAGTCTCAGGACTAATTTTCAACAACTATGCATATTCTATAAGGAGAGGAAATTTCATCTCTACAAAACAAGTATTTTTCATGAATTACATATCATGATTGCACTTGAAAAATGAAAAAGAAAAATGAAAAAAAAAATTCTTGTGCTGTTAAACCGGTGATTCTCAATTAGGAGGGTATGCATGAGCCACTGAGCTCCAATTGCCCCATGGTCTGGCCCAGCCAGGGCACAGTCACAGTGAATAGGGCCCCAGATGCGTCATGGGACAACTGGAGCCCAGCGGCTTCTACACAGGCATGGGAGGCTCCTGCCACTGTACACACCAGGAGGAACCAGGGGAGGGGGAGACATGCTCCGCCACCTCTGGCTCCCCCACACCGCTGCCCTGCATGAGCCACTGGGCACTGATTGCTGCCCGGCCCAGCCCAGGCCCCTGGCTGAACCGTGAGGCAATTGCAGCCCGGCAGCTCCTGAAGAGGTGGCACCAGGAAGCCAAGGGGCAGTGTCGCTCTGCCTCTGCTGCCTGCCTTGCTGCTGCCTTGGGCAGCGCCGCAGTGCACCCATGGGAGTCCTGCCAATGGCCAGGCCAGGCCATGAGCAAGTGTGTGTGGTGTGGGGTTGGCTGGGTGCAGCGTGTGTGTGGGTGGGGCTGGGGGTGCAGTATGCAGTGGGGTGGGTGCAGCCTGTAGCTGGGTGTGTGTGTGTGCAGCATGTGGCTGGGTGCGGGTGTGTGATGTGCGAGTGGGTGGGTATGGATGTGGCACGTGGCTGGGTGTGCCACATGCTGGTTGGGTGTCGACATGACTTGGGGGTGCATGGGACGGACACAGTGGGGCAGGTACGCATGGCCAGATGCGGAGTGGCGACAGCATGGGGCGGTGGATGGTGGTGCTCCATCCCTGCCGCCCCCCCATCATTCATTACGGGCAATTTGCTAGTAATGAAAGAAAAATAAACCATACCAGTTTTTTCTTTTCTTTTTTATATGTAAAAGTTAAGGACTAACCGATACTTCTATTATTGTCTGAGTAATTTGATTCTCCTTCTGTTTGGCCTCTTTTCTTCTGAATGGATTTGCCCCAACAGCAAAAGAAAAGGCTTCTACTGAGCTTAAGGCTTCCAACCAAGACAAAATCAAGGTTTCAAAACACTCATTACACTAAGCTGAGCTGGCTCTCTCAGTTTGCAGCCCAAGAATTAAGACAAAAGTGCAAGGTTTACAAATGGGAAATCAAAACTATTTTTAGAAATATATACTAGAGGAACAACAGCTGGGAAGCAGCATCCTGTATATGCCATAATTAGAATGAATATTATGGTAGCATTTGAATACGTTACTTCTAGTTTATCAAATCCTATGCAAGTAAAAAGGATTTGGGCACACAATTCAGGAAGTAAGCCCAACAAAAAATAATACAAGATTTAAACTTATAAATGCAGGTGCCCGAGGAATAGAAAGAGTTGAGATGAAGTAGCAGTAGGCAGTAAAAATGAAAAAGAAAGCCCTTTTTATAATCCTGCAACAAGTACATATGCTGACCATGGACATTAGTGTAGTTTTCTGGCCATATTTTTCAGAAACCTGGGCTGTCCTTTAAGACACTCAAAACTAACAAGACCTATGCTGTGAGCAAAAAATCGAGTCTACAGCATAAATGCATTAAGAGACAACTATAAGTATTAGATAAAAATAACTGCCATCTCAAAGACATTTTGCCTGTGGGAAAAATGTTTGTGTACCATTTCATACATTTGTTCCAGTGTTTTCAAAAAAGCCTGTGTGTTTTTTTAAGAATTCTTCTGTTTTCATTTGAATTATACCATCTAGAAGTCTATGGACCAAGACTACTTCTGCTACTCATTCCACAGAATTGGAAACCTCTACAATTAATTATCATCATAGCAATTATAACAAATCAAAGAAAATCCACCTAGGTATTTAGGAGGCAACTGTTGATCCTTCTGGATCATGGCATATGCATGAGAGGTCACCAAGACCTGTGAAGCATACATCTAGGCAGGAGCACAGAGGAGTGGAAGCTGCACGGAGGAGGAAGAGCATGGAGAAGTGGAGTCTGCCCCTTCCATCCCCACTGTAGACCACTGAGACAATGTCCAAAGGCCAGACCAGACATTTGGTGCCTCAATAGCTGTAGTTACACATGCATCCGGGAATCAAACCCAGGTCTCTCACATGGCAGACAAGGATTATACCACTGAACCACAACAGCAGGTACCTAAGTATTTACACTATGTTAAATCGCCATGTTTACCGTATGTAACAATGCTTGGATAAAAAATAAGCAACATTAGAACCTAAAGTCCTACAAAAAAAGCATTACTTTTATCCAGCAATCCTTAACAACAGAATATATAGAATAATTAGGTCTAAACAGAATGTTTCTCATAAAGCTTCAAAAAGCCATTAACGTCAATAGAAAATTTAAAAAATGGATATTATGTCATTACAAAGCAGAACAATCAAAACATTACATTCCAACCTTTTCAGGGGATAACGTTTTCATGTGACTGGAATAATGTGTTCCTTTTTGTGAGATCAATATTTTTATAAAATGATTCTTGGGATGTCAGGATTTTCTTGTACTTAGAAGAGAATATAAAGTGCTCTATTTCTAGGCGTTAATACAGGATTAGCATGTTTCAGCCTTTTGGAAGTCTAAAAAAACCCAGAAATTTGAAACCAGATCAATTAGCATAAGATATTCAACTAATAAATGCCATTGGTACAGTTTTATGCAGTCTTGTTTTAGATTAATCTATGTCCCCAAATATCTCATGACTCATTTTATAGGACAGTATGTGCTTGAGGAAACTAAGAGTGCTTTCCTACCTCATCACACTTTGTTTTACATAAATTCACACAAATATTGTTCTCAAAATCTTCAAATTCTTCTTTCCTTGCTACCTGGATCAACATTGCTTCCCAAGTCAGCTTGAACAGCTGGTTAAATTGAGGAAATAATACACAAGTTCTCCTCCTTTTTGTACTGTTTACTTGTCAATCCAGATGTATCATGTTTCCCTACTAACATAACTTAAAAAAAAAAAAAGAGACAGTACAGTTAGGTTGCACTGATGGTCCTGGAAAAGACTCAGATTGAATGCACACAAATTTAATCTTTCCACTCAAAAGGCAGATCCCTTAATAACATGGTTGAGGTACAACGGTTGAGGAAGGTGAAGAGGTTTCTAATTCCACTTCTCTGTTTTGTAGAGAGAAGGACATCAGTCTACAAAATTGATGCTCTCAACTTTTCCGTGTACTACTTTTGTTGCACAGGTAGAACATCAGTTTTAATCTAGAAAACCAGATTAGGTCTCAGAAATGCTGAAAACTACTTCTGTAAACAATGTTGCACCATTTTTCGTGGCCAAAAATTAGTAATATTCCATCTACACTGTTCACATACTGACCCCAAATCAAAGCAAAATAGAAAGTTTTAAATTGCAGAAGTGTACAACATAGAATATATTCTTCTACCAACAGGACTAAATCAAACTATACGACTCGTCTGCAAGAGGGCTTCTAGGCACAAATACCACACTTCCTATTTGAAACTCTCAGGTCCCTTCAGTAGACTGCTAGTACTGCTTCCAAAATGCTGCCCATGAGAATATGAATGGGTGAAGTATTCCTTAACCAGTCTTTACACATGCCACATTTTTTGTGCAGCGGTCTTCAAAGCACACAACATCTTAGTACTTTAACACAGCATGGCATACGGTAAAGAGTACAGTATATACATAAACAGCATATATCAGTAGACAAACATATACTAAAAGATACTTTGGAGGATTACAAAAATCAAGCACCCACATACACAAACACATATACACATGTAATAGAATTAGAATGTGACAAAAATGTCATTAAAATCTATATCAATCAGGCTTGGCAGGATTCAGGTGTTATTGATAGACATCAATAAACATGGTGTTCACCTGACACTCACAGGCTGATGGAAAAATATTTCCTTTGATAATAATCAAAATTTACATAAAGGAGAAATAATAATAATAATAATAATAAAAAAATCCAGGATGGAGATAAGGAAATCCAGGGCTGGGGACACTGCACACGTGTGCACACAGCAGCCACTGCAGGAGCTGGGGGCCTTGCTGTTAAACCTGTGCTGGGGGGGAGCGTGGGCAGGGAGCCTGGAAGCCTGGTGCCACCAGCCACACACTGTGCCCAGGTCCTAGGGACTGGACACCTGTTGAGCCCAGCCTGGCTTCCATGGCATTTGGCCCCTGCCCCAATCACATAGGGACTGGGCCAGGCAGGGCTCGGCAGGAGTTTGGCCCCTACCCCGAGCACACAGGGGCCAAACTTCTGCGGAGCCTGGTCCTTGGATAATCAAGGCAATTCCCACAGAGGCAGAGCCAGCCCTATCCCTCCAACATCCCCTCCCAGTACAGCCTTACTGGCACTGCCCCCAGCTCCTGCAGCAGCTGCCTTGTGGGTCGTGTCTGTGCACCAAACTCCCACCAAGTTCCGTGGGGTGCTGTTGTGAATTCCAGGAGATGTTGGTTTGTCGATAAGGATGGCTACTGTCTGCTTTCATAAAGGTATGCCTTATTGATTTATGGATATTTACTTTTTATATTATTAAAATTGTCTACCCCTCACATCCCTAATTTCATGCAATCCTGAACATTTCAATTGGTAAAATTCAAATAAATACTTAAAATTAAACATTCATTAACATTTACAAAATTAAAAATTAATTAAAAACATTTTTAAAACCTGAATTCCCCCTGCCCCCCAAATTCTGCCAAACCTAATCACAATGCACATGGCACAGAGAAGCTGAATTTGAACTGCAAAAGCAAACTTACTTTAGTACTTCCTAATTACAGAGCGTTGACTTTCAAAAGATACTTATAAATATTAGTGGGTGTTGGGTGACGCGCACACTTCAAGAAAATGGTGTTAAAACCCAAACAAGATGTGGCTCAGAAAGGCATAAAATGTTAAATCAACATACACTTAAAAACTTGCCACCTCACTCTTTATCGCTTTGTTTCACAATCACCATCACAAAATACAAATAGATTTTTACGTGTCATTTTTTAACTGACTTGAAAATATTCATTGGATCTTAAAACTTACAATATACTATCTTCAATGCATCTTACTGACCATTCATATTTTGTTAAGCAATCTTTATAAAGACGCTTCAGTTCATAGCACTCAGTATTTAATCTTAAAATATAAAAAGTACCAGTGAAAGTTAACTTAAAAGAGCCTAACTCCATACCCTCGTGACAGTCTAAGGCAGATCTCTGTTCTCAGCCAAGGTGCCATACCACTGGAAGGAGCCTTGAGAACCTTTCAAGGGGGTTGTGAGGTGCCATGCGATGTTAGCATAGTTAGGGATACAGACATGTTTCAAAAGATAAAGTAAGAGATTTCAAATAAAAATCCAGGGACAGAACATTCTGACCTATTGTAGTCTTTCCAAGTTGTCTGCAATAGAAGAACTGTTCTATTATTTTTGTGTAGTCATAGAACAAGAGAAAACTAAGAGCTGGCATTTTCTGAGTTATTTGTATTTGCCAGATTTAACCTTAGCTCTGAATTTCCCCGAGTCTGTAATGCTTAGTCTCATGATCATCACATCATCCTTGCAGTCTTTTTAACCTTAAATTATAGATACGTACTCAAACTTATCCAGGAACTTTTACAAAATAACTGAAATAAGAATCTATTTAAAACTTGAATTAATTCAGTTTCTATTCTAGTTGAGAAGCACAGAAAGCTAAACTCTAAGAAATACACTGTAGCCTAACAAGTGGCACTGCATATTTTATTTTCAAAAGCTTTGAGGTTTTGGGGGGTTTTTTTACTTATTTTTTTTAGAGACACTGTTATTCAGCTACATAAAAAGTAACAGCTTTATTTTCTAAGTGAAACCAGTGAATGCTCAAGGGACGCTGTACAGGAATTTATGCAAGTGAAGGAAATAGCATTGGTAGTAAACAAGTTTAAGGACCTTGCATTTACTTATAAATAGAGCCTGGTTTAAGTCACAGGCCCAGCTCACTAATATCTTGGCCCAATCACAGCAGGGGCCACCATTTTTGCACTCAGATCGTGGTGCCCCCAACATCCTTGATTGGCAGGTAGGCTTAATTGCAGCAGCAGAGACCTTGTTCTCAATGACTCCGAGCGCTGAAAAGCCCGTGGGCTCGCAAAAGGGAGAGGGAGGAAAGAGAGCTTGGGGATGGGGAGGGGAAGGGAAGGGAAGGGAGGGGAGGGGAGGGGCTGTTTGCTCCTCTGCACATGTGTTCTCTCCCCCTACCCCCAACCCTCAGTACTCCAGTTTCCCACCCAGAAGAGCAAAAGGCCTCTTTCCTACCCAGTGCCAGGGCCACCTGCCAAAGTAGCTCCCAGGTGCCCCTAGCCCCCAGAGGAGCAAACAGCCCCTCCCTTACGGATTCCCAAGCTCTCGCCTCCCCTTCTCCTCTTTGCAACCCCTTCCCTAGGCTGTTAGGCTTTTGCTGCTGCCTGGGGAATGCTTTTCCCAGGCTGCAGCAGCCATCTTGTTGCAACGTAACACCACAATATGGCCACTTGATGTAGAACTCCCCAGCAAGCAGCCATATTGTGGTATTTTGTTGCAAATTGCATTATTCATGAAAATCATTGAATTTCATGATTTTTTTTTTTTTGGAGCTGTCTAATTAGCTCTGCTGTAAAGCATCACTGTCTACCCACGCGGAGTTATTAGGCTGTAGTAAACAAACTCTGCCATAGGTTAGTATTGCCCGACAAGTACTAATTTATGACAGTTATTTACTTCACTGCAATGCATATGTTGACAGTGACTGGGACGTGAGGGTGCTACAGTAAGAGGGACTGCCTGCCAGCTAGCCCCGCACTGGAGCACCCTTGGGCCCTAGCCGGCCTTTCCACAGCGCATTAAACCAGGGAAAGCAGCTCCCAGCTGGCAGGCTGACCCTCCAGACCCCGGCTCAACATGCATGGTCCCAGGCTCACATGTAAATGCTGCAACTGAGAGCAATAGACTCCAGCATCAACTGTGCTGAAGTTTAGTGCATCACACTAACTTCATGTGTAGATGCACCCTCTGAGAATTAATGCTGGCCTTTATCTCTTGTTACTGTCACTGTCAATTCAGCAGCACACCATAAGAGTAGCCATAAAACATCACAGAGATCCAAATACAAGTGCAAGTTTTTAGGTAAACAAACATTGATTTGGACCCTTATTCTTTGTGCAAGGAATGTAAATACACCTATGGAGTATAGTACAGGCTATAAATTGTTAGAGAGGAGCCATTTATTTTTCCTTCTTTAGCTCAGTACTTAAAATTTTCCACAGAGAGAGAGAGATCCATTTTCCTCTAATTTCTTGCAAGAATGAGCAAGACCACAAATAGTGATTTAAGTCATGTCCCATTCTTCCCACAAGAACACATTCTGTCCAAACATGGTGTCCGACACTACAAGCCCAAGATGACGGCAGACCTCAGTAGAGTGAATCGCAGTCTAGTAATGGCCTCCCATTGTTTGTGGTTTTTTATAGTTTCATAGTTTTCATAGTTGCTAGGTGCTGGAAGGGACCTTACAGATCATCGGCTCCAGACTCAAAGTGATCTTGAAGACAGCAATACTAAGTCAGTCAGTCCTTTAAAAAAAAAAAAATACTGACAGACTTACTAGAGGAATTAAAAAAACCCAAAAGCTTGATGGTTAAATGTTCTATAAGAACTAAAATAAAAATCACACTGAAAATGTTTTTGATTTGGTATTTTAAAAACATGCACAAAAATACTGCAAGTACAAAAGTCAAGACCAGAATTACAGGTTGACCCTACATACAAGTTGAGAGTGATTTTTAGGGACTTTTGGAGGGGATAAAAGGTAGACATAATCAGTATAAATGAGAACATCACACTTACATCTCTGTTTTAAAAGGAAACCTCTATTGGACTTTCATTAATAGCAGATATGGCAACACCAGAAGACATTGTTTTTCACTGAAGCGTCAGATATTAAAACTTTCAGGAAAGGATAGCAGGGTTTTTCACAGTGACTTCCCAGCAAAGCTAATTCAGCAAGGAGCAGTGACACAGGAACACAACTATTCTGTTTCCAGTACGAAAACTAATCAACACAGAGCTAGCACAGGCATCTCTGTACACTGCTGCTTGGGTGAAAGGATACGGAAACAATTTCCACAATTCTATGGAAGAGGTTAACAAAGCTTACAATATTTGCCAATGCTGAGAAGCTGGCAACTGAGTGAAAAAATTAACCTCTGACAAAAACTAAATTTGCCATAATGCATTGCTTTCATCCTGACTGTTGGACCCCTTTGGATAACCCAAATCTCTCAAAAACATCCGAGACGAACATGCTTTATTCTGTGCTTGTTAGGTCTATAGGAGACATGTAGCAGATGTCAAGGGTAATACGATTAATAGAATTTATTTGGTTAGACTGAAATTAAACATTTTGATGTCTTGTTGTGGATTCCAGCCATATAATATTGTTACAAATATAAACTATTTTAAATAAAGATTTTTACTGATGCAGTAACTAACTATGAAATGAGTTAATACTTATAGAATGTGTAAGAAATGGATTTAAGCAGGTTTGGCATTCAATTAGGGAAACTGAGGAAATTAACAGTGAAAAAGTATTACAAAGCAGAAAATACACCCTGGATCTATGCATGTATGTGTGTATGTCTGGATTATATTGATAAATAGACAAACAGACTGACAGGGGGTGGTATATGGATTGATCCAGGGAGGATTATTTGTGTTGTAATAGTTTTCCATTGTTAATCTCCTCACTTCTCCTAACTGAATGTTCCATAGGCCTAAATCCATCTCTTACACATTATAAAAAGCTTCCCTCCCCCCCCCCCCCCCCCACACACACACACACAATCTTTAAGGAACAATTTATGGGCCAATTCAAAAAACTCAGTCAACATTTAACTCTGAAATTAAGATTCCAGTATAACTTGTAGCATTCTGACTCATGCTTTTAAAATACCACGCTCCGAAAAAAAGCTCCTACATGACATATAAAACTACTTAGCTGCAAAATCAGATTTACAGTCCTATTTTAACAAAGCTGACCTAAAAGGCTTCTTTGGAAATGTCTATCAGCAAAAGTGCTAGCAGCATTACCGAGAAATCCTCACTCCCTAGTCCGATACTGCTAAAAACACTGAAGGGTTTGTGTACCCCATGCACAAGGGAATTAAGCATCCACCTCCTATGCCACTAGATTCTAAACAAGGGTGCATCTACATGTGCATATTAATGGAAAGCAATAAATTCTAGCAGTTTATTGCTCCTGGGCTCAGCATTCACACTTGTGCTGGGGACTGCAGCACGCTGAGCTGGGTCAGAGCAGTCCTGGCTAGCAGGGAGCCGGGGATCAGCCTGCCAGACTGGAATAGTTCCAACCCAGCACAACGTGCTGCAGAGGGGCTGGCTAGGGCATGAGAGTGCTTCAATGCAAGGCTAGCTGGCAGGTAGTCCCTGCACTGAAGCACCCTTGTGCCCTGGCCAGCCAGGTTAGCATCTACACATGCATCGCTGTGCACAAAAAGACGACTGCAGCAGGATAGTTCTTGTATTTACAAGTATTAGACTGCTGCAGTTTATTAATAAGTTTCCTGCAGCCTAATAAGGCCACATGTATACCTGCTGAGACATTTACTACAGAGCTAATTAGGTAGCTTGGCAATAAATATCTCATGTAGACTTGCCCCAATATTCCTTAAACTCTGTGAACAAAATTAGGATTATTTGATTCTCCATGCTGACACTATGCTTTTCTCATTTAGCATGTAAAACAGCACATTTTGGCAGCCTGAGGAGTGTTGTTTGGTTTTTGGTTGTTTGCTTTGTTACGTTTTGTTTTTAAGGTTGAAGAGAGCAGTCTTGCCAAACAGAGGAGTGCTCCTGCTAGTGTACAGCCCAGAGGGCAGAACAGAAATGCCACTAGCTGGAATCTAGTCTTGGAAATCAACACCAGGAGGATAATGACAGTCAGTCCTAGAAAGAAGACTGGAAGAAACTTAAGAATGTAAGAAATGCCACATTGGATCAGACCAGTCGTTCATCCCATCTCTGACAAAATCTATCATTTTCTTTACATGTGATCTTCAGTTTCAAACCTTTAAACAATACTGGCACTTGTGTAGACCTTGAGTGTTATATTAAATCTTAGGCAGACAAAAATCTTAGGCAGACAAGGTTCTTCGGGTAAATCCGATATCTTTTATTAGACCAACTCAAATAGTTGGGAAAAATCTTCTTTGCAAGCTTTCGGACACAAGCACCCTTCATCAGGCTGAGGAAGCATTTGCAGTTGGTCTGTGCTCTTCCTAGATAGAATGAATAGGTGGAATGAACTAATCTTTACATTTAGCAGTTAAACTGAAGAATGCTGACCTAGAATATGCTTTTGTACACTCAACAGATCATACCTTTCAGGCATCAGACAGGGCAGTGACACCCCAGACACAAGTGCATTCTAAGAAGCACAAGCCTTCACAGACAACAGCCCACTTTGCTATTAATGGACTTTAATGAAGTAGGCTGTCATTCACAAAAGCCCATGCTCCTCTAAATGAACCAGTCTCCAAGGTGTCAGTACCATTTTAACAAAGATGACCTAAAGGACCCTGCCTTCTGTCAGACTTCAGGCAAACAGGAATAACTACGTCCCCCTTTCAAATAGAAGTAGTGGCAATAGTGCATGGGCGGGCAATTATTTCAGGCAGAGGGCCGCTCACCCAGTTTTGGCAGGCTGTCGAGGGCCACATGGGTAGCTCCACCCCTGGCAGGTTCCCCTTCCCCTTTTCACCATCTTGGGACCAATGTCCCAGGGCCAGCACCGGTGGGCCCAAAGCGGGGCACAGGCTGGCAGGGGTCTGCAGAGCTGGGCTGGGCTGCACCAGCAGGGAAAGGGGAGAACTGGCCCACTCCATAGAGCCCCTGCTGGCCAGGACCCTGTACCTCTGCCGCCCTGCTCTGGGTCCCACCAGCACTGGCCCCAGGACACCAGTGTGGGCCTCGTGCTCCCACTGGCTCCCCCCCCCCCCCCCCCCCCC
>NW_005841905.1:4098771-4100467 GCF_000455745.1 Alligator sinensis
CCGCCCCCAGGGGTGGCATCCCGGGCTGCAGCCGCTCGCAGCCCGTGTGGGGCGAGCCCAGAGCCAGTGCAGGGCCCAGGCTGGCAGTGGGGCCTGGTTACAAGGTGGTGCTGAGCGCAGGGGCCGGGTAGGAAGCAGTCCCTCCCTGCCCCATGCCTGACACCCCGCACTGCAGTCATTTGCAGCCTGTATGGGGCTGCCTATGCCAGCCACAGGGCAGGGAAGGGCTGCTTTCCTCCATGCCAGGAAGGAGCAGGGAAGAAGCCTGGGGGAAAGTTGGGCATGGGGGGGAGGAAAGTGGCCCCTCCCCTGCCCCGTGACCAGTGCTCCCTGCTGCAGCTGCTTGCAGTCCACGTGGGGTTGTTCTGCGCAGGCGCAGGCACAGGCAGCCCCGCATGGGTTGTGAGTGGTTGCAGCAGGGAGCGCTGGCCATGGGGCGGGTGAGGGGCTGCTCCCCCACACACACACACTCACTTTTCCCCAGGGCCACATTTCCCCACACTCCTTCCCTGCGAGGGGTCCTCCCCTGCCCTTCCCCTTTACCTGCAGCTCCGGCAGCCATGTGGCTGGGGGGCAGGGCCTGGCAGGTCCTGCTGTTGTGGAAGCCTGCCAGGCTTCCCCTGGGTCCTACTGCCCTTGGTTCCTATCATTTGACAGGAACCAAGGGCAGAGAAATATTAATTTTCTAAATTTTTTAGGGGCCCCATGGGCCAGATAGAATGGCCTCACGGGCTGTATCCGGCCTGTGGGCCATATTTTGCCTACCCGTGCAATACTGTAAAGTTATTTAGAAAATTCTATGTGGTTATAACATTCCCAAAATAATATCCTAAGGGTCAGAAATAATCAGCAGGCTTAGCTAACGTATGAGGAAATGAGGTTCCAACCTTAAATTTCAGTGCATCAATGTGGATCTACAATTTTCATGAGATGTAATGTTTCACTCCCCTAAGCAACATCAACTTACTACTCCAGTGAGTGCTTTACTTCCACACCACAGCCAAACTATTCCCTGACAAATCCTGGAAAGATATTTATTTATGGAGGGGCTTCTGCCATATCTGCATAGATTATACTCTTTGCTCCTTTCTTGTGACAACCAGTCATATTTGTCAATGGCTCATGCTCATCAGCTCTGCACCACACCATGAGGAAGCTTACATAAAACAGAACAGGACAGGTGTCTTCAGAACACTTTTCTAATGTTTGGTTTTAAGTGCATCTTCAATCACTACAAAGCACTTTACCCCAACATGTAAAAAAATGTATACATATATAACATATGGAAATATGTGAAATTTATTAACTTAATTTTCTTATAAAATACATCAGAAAAACACATAACACAAAAATCCAATCCCATGACATTTTAACTTAATGTGAAAATGCCCAATGTGCCAGATTCCCTAAAGGGGAAAAAAGTTCAACTATCTGATGGTCCTGTGTTCCTCAGGTACAACCATGTTTTTAAAACCTATTACAAAGCAGAGGGAAGGAAACTATCACTAAAAACTCAGACTAGACTTAAACATGATTGGTAGAGTAAACCTAAAAGGGGTGGCACACAAAGTTGCACAATGTTGCCAAAAGGATGTGCATACATAAACAAAAGCAACGCAAAGTCCTGTAACTCACTGCAAAATCCAGATGTGGGACTATTGGAATTTGTTTAGCGGAGGGGTGGCGGGATGCCGGG
>NW_005841905.1:4100498-4115732 GCF_000455745.1 Alligator sinensis
TTCTGGTATAGGATTTTTTTCATCAATCAGTTTTGACCCATGTTGTAGTACGATTTATCAAAGATGACATAAGGGATTCTTGAGTCAAGGCTCAGGAAAAATTTTAGCAAAGCTTCACTCATTGTACCATTTTCTCATGGAAAGGCCCATATTGGCCTCAGCTTGTTCTATTCCTGCTCAGTGTAGGAACTGACTGCCACAAACATGTACAGTGAAGTACTAATCACCTATCTAAAAAAACCCCCAAACTATGAATTATTCTTTTTTTCAACTTGAAATACACTAGCCTTTTATTTTTGTGCAGAAAGTCATAAGAATGGATTTAGAAGCACTTATAATTTCACTGGGTGTAGCAGCAATGGTACAATTAAATAAACCATCCTTAGGTTCAGTATCCTGAAGTGTTGTGGTTTGACAAGCCACCAGCACTTCATACTCATCTTCTTGCTATTTGACTGATAGGCCTGACAAAAAACCACCCTTGATTTCTTGATTAAAATCTTGTACCATCATCTGGAACCTTTCATGAGTTTAAAATACACAAAGCATCAGCAGTCTTTCGGTTTTAAATGGAAAGAAAGATTTTGAAGTGTGATACATTTCAAGTCATTCTTCATTCCGTACTGGCAAAAGCAAGCGTTTATTCTTTTAAGTGGTCAGTTATACCACCCCACATTCCCAGCTGTCTCAGTGCAAGCATACCAGTGTCAGTTTGATCAAGCAGGTACCAACACCTAAATGTTCCACAAGCAAAACATTAAATATCTTGTATCAGGAGTGATCCAAGTGGGTCATGTTTAGGTGCCTAAGATCCCTATACAATCAATAGAACCCATACCACACACAGTGCCTGCTCCAGCCCATCTCTGTGTGGCGCAGCCCTAGACCAGATGGGGGCCATCACGTGTACTACAGGTCTTGGAACATGCACCATATGCTCCAGCTGCTCTGGGATCGGTGCTAAACATGGCACCTGCCCAGCTGGACTGGGCCTCATGCAGCTCCCATTTTAGCCTCTCCAGAATCTGTGCGCGCATGTCCTGGCCGCTCTGCAGCACTGTTTGTAGGGCGTGTCCCAGAACAACCAGAACAGGTGCCATGTGTAGTGGATCTAGTGGGGGAAAAAGGAGGGTGGGCTATGGACTGCCCCAGCCACTCATCCAACCCACAGAGCCAGATCATAGTGGACATCACTGGTCTAAAGGTCAAAGAGAGGTTCAAGTATGAGGCCCTCTTTAGGCCCAGCATTTTAAATTCACAGCTCCCACTTTCCAGGAGAATACTCTAATCACTGGACTCCAGATCTGTCAAAGGGGGCACTCTCTACCCCCTCCTGCTTCAGCTAGATCAGACCAGACTACAAGAGGTCCTTCCACCAAGTGCTTAGGACACTCAGCTAGGGTCCGGCCCCTGTTCCAAGATTTATTTCTGTTTTTCAGCCAATAACTATCTAATGTAAAATACCTAACCAGACCTGGGAGCAGGGGCAGGAATTAAGGATTCCTCTCTCCTAATTCACGCACAAGGGGAACGTTTCAGTCCAAAAAGAAATGGCTGCCTAATTTCAGCAGTAACATTAGTGGCATTTAGATATCATTTAAGTGCCTAAGTCACAAAAAGAAATGATCCAAATCAACCTCTAACTACTACAAGGGACGAAATACAAGTAAAGGCCAAAAAGCTCTCAGGGCAAAAAGTTAGACTTCCATCTGTGCGCAGAAGAATCCTACACTGAACTGTTAAAGTAATCTTGAGTCTTGTAGCTTGCAGAGCAGGACCAGTCTGGATTGCCCTTCAAGTATCTAAATTGTGTCCAGTTTGGAACCTATTTAACCAAACTGGAGCTCTCTCTTTCCTAAATAAGGAAAGCTATTAGGAATACATAAGAAATAAGGAAAGGGAACTATGGTGCACAAAACAGAGCACAACACAATCTGGTTGCATCAGTTCTTGTATTCAAATCAAAACACAATAACAGAAATCTGCACATTCATATTCTAACTAAATCACACTGGTAACAGCATGTGGGACTGTACAACTGTATCGACCGTGTACTTGCTATATTCCATCTGATATCAATCCCAATCAATTCATATTATTGAAAGCTTTAAATTTTTCCTGCAGCATATGCAGGCCAAACAGTGTTGGCCCAGAGACCCAGCAAGAACCAACTAGTCTATTTTTATCTCCAGGATGACAGGTGGAAAGGAGGGGGGGAAAAGAGAACAGATAATATAAGTTAACAAACATAAACAATACAACATGATGAGTTTATTTTTAATTTAAAACGTTTAATTTGAACTGCTACTGTACATGAAGCAGCAAAATAAAACAGGCAAAAATATTACACCACCGCATTAAGATCTTGTCTGAAATACTTCACGAAAAGAAAGAGTTTTGGAATTCGTACCCAAAAGCAAGTAAAGCAACCTCCTAAAACATTTGTACCAACGTGGCATGCACTTGTGCTGGGCTTCAATGCTAACATCCATGCGCTTGTTTGTGTCATGACCCAAAAGGCATGATTGTGTGTGCGCTTCGGCACCAGAATTATCCCCGCCGAGTAGCAGAGCATTGCACGGGAGAGTTTCCTGTTGCAGAGGAAACCCCGGTGCAGGGACGAGTTTCCCGCCTTTTCTGCAGCTTCTTTTGCAGAGTGCATTGCTCATGTTGCAAGAGGAATGCACGGTGCAAAAGAGTTCCCGCCACCGGTATGCAAATTCGTTTCCCATGATTGGCTAGTGTTAAATTATTCACACGTGGCAGCTAGCGATTGGCCTGTTAGCCGTATAAAAGGCTTGAGCAGTTTCCGCCCAAGCCGAAGAGGGCTCCACATCCATCTCGTGGGGACTCTGGGTACACGGCAGGGTAGTAGAAACCCTGTGTGAGATCCAGAGGAGCGTGGCGGCCTGATCCACCGCCCACCTCTTCCCGTCTTCGAGCGCGACTTTTATAAGACGTATCTATGATTTCCATTTTGGTGGCTCGTTCACCCAGAGCATCCGGAGCTCTGCACCGTGGGGCCTAGCAACCTCCACGAGACCGTCTGCGTTGTCTGTCTGTAACTGCAATTTAATCAAGTTTTCCAGCCTACACCACTGCCATCTCGGTGTAAGTAAACAATCTTTAAACTACCGATACGCGTCTGCGCCTAATTCCAGCTCGACGGCCTTCCCTCTCCAACCCGGCGTGCCCGGGCTGCTGGCCACAGCCCGCGTGCAGCACGGAAAAGGGCTCGGGTTGCTCCCGGTCTGCACAGTTTGTTTTTTACTTTGGCTATTGTGTGCACGGGGCGGGGGTGGCAAGTTGGGACTAACTTTTCTTCAATGTTTGTTATCTCAACTTCATTGGGTTTTTAAACTTAAGGTATGTCACATACACATTAGGCAAAAAAACAGCTTTTCTAATAACAAACTCAAATGCTGTGTCTCCACACTAGGGGTCAGCACAGATGATGCTATGAAGGCAATTAAAAATATAGATACATTCTTGGGACCAAGTAAAAATATAAGTCTAAAGGGTATAGACATAACTTAAGTGACTAGAGAGGTACCCAAGTGCCCAAAGAAAACCAGTCCATTAAGCTTGCACTGAACACTACACCCTTTTGAGGCTGTCAGACAGAATGGGAACCTTAACCATTGCCTGAGAAGACAAACTAACATTTTCAAGTTCTCGTATGTCCTACAGCTCACTGGAAGAGAATCAGATCTGCTTCCTACAGCACAAGGAATCATGTGAGGGACCCTACAATTCTTGATAACACAGTGCAAATTTGTAACTTGGGTAAAGCTTCAAACCATTGCTGACCACATCTTGGACAGGCTAACCAGGGCTTCTCAAGTGTATATCTCCTGAGTTATCTTTGTGTTTCCAGATCATAGTGGTAGGCTTTCAGCTGGGGAAAGCTTTGCCAAGAGACCAGGCTGAATTTGAGTCTTCAATGCAAAACAAATCTTTGTGCTGCTTTTCCCCATGTACAGGTAGCTAATAAGGTAGCTAATAAATGACCCACACTTCATCTGCCCAACAAACATCTAAGTAATTATTTGAGAGACACAACATATTGCAACATGGTGTGAAGAATATGATCTAAATCAAACTGCAAATTCAGGTTAACTGGTATTCTATTCTAGGCATTTTGAAACCACAGATATAACCCTCCCTTTAATAATCAGTGTTCTACCTATCATATCTGATTGAAGCAATTGAATACTTTAAGCCAAAACATATTACAGCGTATTACTACAAAATAAGTGGAAAAAAATCCAGTAGGCAGCTGCTCTTCCCTTCAACTGAATCACAGGAGATTCTTTCATTTTTGCTTCTACATTATGACGATTCCTGCGGGCATGTTACATAGCACTGTACATAGTCAAAGTATTGTGCAAACAAACATTTACTATGAAAGTATATTTTACTATGGATGCATATACATCTGACTGGCTATTTAGCTGACTCACATGGGAGTTCTACATTTTCAGTTACATATTGTACAGAAGGTCTTCATGCAAAACCCATTAACATCAATAAAATTCCTGTCACTTACTTCACTGGGTTTTGATTTGGATCCTAATATAAAGGAATCCGAGTACCTGCAGTGATGCAGTAATTTATTAAAGCAGCAACTAATATGGTCATTTGTATCAAAGCACTGTAGTTCATTTTAGTCATATTAAAAACAACCACAGGCATCTGCCATCAAGTTGGCTAAAAGTTTAGGAGACACACTGACATGGTTGCATGCTGCATAATCTGCACACATACCTAAAATGTAGATTGAAAGTGTCCACTACATTTTAATCTGATACATCACAGAGTTGTTTTCACACTTTATTCTGAAGAGTAACTTGCTGCTGGTCTTCAGAAAACTTCTTGACCACATGATTTGGTCCACAGACACTGACATTTTTTGCCAAGGGAGGGGAGGGAGAGGCCTAAAATGATGCCCTGCCCTCTGCCCCCGCCCGCCCCCCAGCAGCACAGCTGGAGTAGAGCTGAGTGAGGCCTGTGGGAGGACAGGGGACAGATGAGGGCAGTCGCTGTGGGCTCCCCGCCCTGCTGCCCTCCCCCTGCATAGATTGTAAGGCCAGAAAGGATCTTGGAAGATCATCGAGTCCAGCCTCCTACACCAAGCAGGAAAGATAACTGGGGGCCAGGTGACCCCAGCAAGGTGACTGTCTAGTCTCCTCTTGAAGATTTCCAGGGTAGGCATTGCAACACCTTTGGAAGGAGCTTATTCCAGTCTGGACACCCTAACTGTGAAGAAGTTTTTCTTAATGTTCAGCCTGAATCAATCTTCCAGGAGTTTGTGGCCATTACTCCTAGTTTTCCCCTCAGGTGCCCTGGCGAACAGTTGTTCACCGAGCCCTTAATGTACTCCCCTAGCATAGCAGTAAGCTGCTACCAGGTCCCCTCTTAGCTTTCTTTTCTTCAGGCCGAAGAGTCCCAGATCCCTCAGCCTTTCCTCATATGGGTTGCCGTGTAAGACTCTGATCATACGGGTGGACTCTCTATGGGTGGATCATTCTTTGGACTCTCTCAAGCTTGCCCACATCCTTGTTAAAGTGCGGTGCTCAGAACTGGATGCAGTACTCCAGCTGCAGTCTCACGAGTGCTGAGTAGAGCAGAAGAATCGCCTCCTTGGTTTTACTGGAGATGCATCGATTGATGCATGCCAGAGTATTATTTGCCATACTGTCTACAGCATCGCACTGGTGGCTCATATTCATATTGTGGTCTATGATTACCCCCAGGTCCCTTTCATTCATGGTGCTAGTCAGTTTGGTGCCGTCAAGCCTGTAGGTGTGTTGGGGGTTGCTCATCCCAAGGTAGAGCACTTCAGATTTCTCAACGTTGAACTTAATCAGATTCTGATCCGCCCAACTTGTTAGCCTGTCTAGGTCTGCCTGTATCTGTAGCCTATGTTCAAGCATGACCACACTTCCGTGTGTGTATGTTTTCAGTTGAGAGCAGGAAAATAAATATATTTTTTCTCTTAAGATTTGCTTAACACATCTATTAACACATCAGGTATGTGGAGTATTTGGCTTCTTGACCCAGGCAGGTTTGTCATGGTTTGTAATATGGTAAGGTCATGAGTGTATACAGTTGAAAATGCCTATAATATTGATGGATACTTTAGAAGTAATACAAAGGGGCCTGCAAAGACTGTGGCTTACCTGGTTTAAATGGTAAACATATTTATGCCAGTTACATAGCCTCTGGAACAAGCTTTGAAGAATGACAAGTGACCAGTGTGATTACTTTACTGGCTCTTAACTGTGCAAACCTCCTAATGGGGAAAAAGACCCAAAGTTCAAGATCATTAGAAAATTGAGAGGTTCTACTAACCCAAGAGGGGTCTCTGTGCAAATATTTCCAGGTAAGTGGAAAATACCATGTAAACTCTGCTGCTGTTTATTACTATTCAGAACTAAATAAAAACAGGAATTGGTATCTACCTTGCAAGTCACTGTGGACTTGGACACATTGTAGTGTTTCAAATGCCATAACACTTTGCAGTGATACCAAAATTAGAGCACTAGGTAGGTGTACACACATTCAGATCCTCTGGTTGAAGCTCTTCAAAACTGCTGCACAGGCATGTTCTCCATCCAGGGGGCGATAAGGGCCT
Source organism: Alligator sinensis (assembly GCF_000455745.1). Classification (NCBI taxonomy): domain Eukaryota; kingdom Metazoa; phylum Chordata; order Crocodylia; family Alligatoridae; genus Alligator; species Alligator sinensis. The sequence goes on from NW_005841905.1 coordinate 4,107,136, forward strand.
CCCATCTGCCTCCTCACTCTCCCCCCCTATGGGAACCTGCCCATGAGCTCAATCACTGACAGCCTGCCCTATTCCCCAATTAGGAATGGGAACTGGGCAGGCTACGTAGCTGAGAAATGAACCTTCTATCATGTGCTAACATGCACAAAACTGAAGAGAAGCCAAGAGAACTGTTATTTGTTGCAATCATCTCTGACACTTGTATTAAAACGTAAGCTTAGAGTCTACACCAGTGGTACTCAAACTTTCTTGAGTCATGCCCCCCTTAAGTATTATCTTGCTGTGTACTCCTATAATTACACATTATGAATAATAAGAAGGAATACTATATCACTGCTACTGTAACTTCTCCAACTCTCTATCTGTTCTTCATTTTGATTTTTGTTGATTTCTTCTTTCTTCCCACTCTCCTCACATGCAGGCTCTCAAAACTCACTCCTTACTCCAGTGGGTATATTTCAGCTTGCAAAACACCGGTCTAGAAATAAATGAAATTTTCAAGATATACAAAATGCACAGAATGGTAAATAGATGTGGTTATCTGACATTATAACTATCTTCAGAGAAAATCTGCAATGCTACAAAGGTGACCAAGTGATTTTTTTGGATGTTAGTTTCCTATAGAAGAGAGGTTTTCAACCTTTTTGGATCAGTGTACCCCTGGCGGCTGGACGTGAAGAGTCAGGGCTGGCACGTGGCCAGACACAGAGCAAAAGGGGCGGGGCGAGGAGGCGGGTGGCTTGCAGCCAGACGCAGAGTGGGGAGTGCACAGCCAGACATGGGGGTGGGGGGTGGGGTAGGGTTGGCACGCAGCCGGATGTGGAGTGGGGGCGTGGCACACAGCCAGATATGGAGCTTCCCCCACTCCTCCCCTCACCCGCGTCCAGCCGGGCAGGTGGGTGGCGCCTGCACGGCAGTGCAGGATGGTGCCTGGCGTCACTCCATTCCCGCCCACCCATGTGCAATCTAGGGCCTTCTCAAACTCCCTGCTTTAGTGAATGATGTTTTGCAAAATGCTTTTTGTTACTGAAAAAAAATTATGTTGTGGCCCAAAGCAATGATTTCGGATTTGTACCAACAGTGAAAAACAACTGATTCTTCAAGTATTTCACTCCATACCCCAAAAAACGTTTTGTTTTTTTTTAAAAACAACAAAAATCACTTCCCTCTGAGACAAGCATTCATTAGGTCAGTGGACAGTAGGCATCACGTCAGTTCGCGTGCTCCCTTAAATCAAGGACTCTCTGCCCCATTTCACACCAAGGACAACAGATTCCAAACCAATCAATTCTTTTTTCAGGTAGTTTTAAACTATGTGAAGTATTTTATATGCTATATATTGCAACAATGAAATTTGCTGCAGAGTTTACCCACTGACTCAAAATGGACTTAAAAGAAAAAAAATACTTGAGTCTGTTTAGCAATAGTCTGAAGTAGCAATTTTGAAGGGTATGACCCCCTATTTATTTCATTAGAGTGAAGAATTATTCAAATTTTTTATCAGTTTAAATGTTGCCACAATTTCACTGCTGAGCACTTTACAGTAACCAAGTAGTTGTTATCCACAATACCCAAATGCCCAGATTCAAAAGCTGGCTAAAACTTCGGTTTATATAAAAGTCTCTGCCATACTGTAAGTATGGGGCAAAGTAAAACAAACTTAATGACATTCTGGGCCCACTAAAGTCAATACACAAACTCCCTTTAAACTTTACAGAACCCAGGATATCACAGACTGCATCAAATATCAAAGCCGAAAACACTGTGCTGGTTGTATATTTTCTTATGTAAGTCTCCTCTTTATTTACATGAAGGTTCAACAAATTTTCCAGTTTGCACTTATGTGGCACTGGCAGACAGCAGAAGCCTAGGTGTGGACTGTTGAAACAACTGCTGGGCAGTTTCCATGTCAATCAATTCAGTGTGATAGAGCTTGCCTGCTTCCTCTGTTAGTAGAACAAATTCGTTGCTATGAGTCATTTCCCAACTGAAATATGTATTTAAGCACACATCACATGCTGCATCTTTTATTATGTTAAAAGTCTCCTAAAATGGCAAACATTACATTTGGTACACAACAGTAATGGAGGAAAAATAAAGAATATTAAAAGTAGATAACTTATTTGGAATACAACTATTTGAAGTTCATCATGTTACAGATTCCAAATGGGAAACATTTCAGGTATGATACTCTTGGATTTATTTCTAGACACTGTAAGAAAGCTTTTAGAACTACAGTTACAAAACTATAGAAGTAAGACACTGATGGAAGTTTGTTGCAAAACTGTGCCATGTTGAATACCCTGTTAACTTGTAGGGAGCTCTTTTCCTCTAAAAAGATTTGTACCTGAATACTACTTGGAACAGAGCAGTAGGCTTGATTGACTAGCCATGTTCAGACGAGTGTAGCCCTTTGTTTCCCCTAGGACAAGTAGCAGCGGCACACATGCCACTGTTACTTGTCCCCGGGGTACGCCCATGCCACACACGCTCTGATGCGCGGCAGGTTACTCCGGGTAGAATAGGGGAGGCTAGGGCCAGCACCTGTGCTGACCCCAGCAGCCTTACCTGGGCTCCTAGTGGGCCTTGGGGTGTTGCAGCTGCAGTGCTCCTGCAGCTGAGAGCCTGGCCAACAGCCAGAGCATGGCTCCAGCAGGCCAGGCTCCAGTTTTGGGTAGCGTGCACTGCCATCAGGTGCACCACCCCACTTTTTTAAGGTGTGTTTTTTGACCCTCCCTGGGGTTTCCTGGGGTCACACAAACACCCATGCTGCAAGGCAGCAGTGCAGAGAATATCTGCATGTGCAGTGCTGCTGATGGGTCAGCAGTGCCACATACCACGCATCCTCACTAGTCTGGGCACGGCCACTGTCCAATACAATGATTAATAATTTTCACCAAATGAATATTCTTTCAGTGCGTCAAAACAGTCTTGGATTTTAGGTTTACAATGGTAAAATCCACTCAGTGGTTGAGTCCTTCCTGAAGTGACACTACCTGCTAGCAGTGATGGAAAACTAATCCCCAGTAGTATGCCCCACAAAGATTCAGATCTTTTTCTGGTCCTTTTCAAACAGCCCCCTGGTCAGGCAACAGTTTCAAATACTGGAAATATGCAGTGAGACACAGTTTACTTATCTTTCATGATATATAACCTCACCACAACCAAAGGATGCTTAAGCAAAACAAACAAACAAAAAACAAATCTAGAAAACCAGCACAGATGGATGAAACAGCACAAGCAAAAGAGAAACAGAGGAAAGTATTTTGAAGAGTTCGCTGCCAGATCTCCTTTGGCTGAAGCTACGTCAAATAACGGCCAAAGAATTCAGTCCATAGCTCAAGAGTGCTGGTAGGTTGCTCACGAATGATAATACTTTTTACCACCCCTTGTCAGCTACAAGACTCCATCCCCTCCTTGTGGGTAACAGTATGGTTTTGTTTACTTATCTCTTAGTCGCCTCTTAACCAGACTACGGCAATGGGGTGGTACATTTGAGCACAAAGCTTTCAACATTCAGGAAACTTAACTAGTGCATCCTGCTGCAGTGCACCACCTCACATAAGAATTGTCCTCTGGCTAGCAAGAGCAAGCAATCTAACTTGTTTAAAGTTGAAGTTCGGTAAGTTTATAAGCGTAATTATATGTTGTAGTTGCCAGCAATAGCAAGAGACAAGATTCAACGACTCTGGAGGTCATTTCGAGATATAGGTTCTAACAGGATTTCAAAACATGATCAAGGTCTCGGTTCTCTTTATCTTCTAGGCAATCTAAAAGATCACTTAAAGCTCCAGGATAGATACTGTTGTCAACAGCTCTGCTGCTCTGGCACAACGGAACCTTGCACAATAAACATAAAACGTATATGTGCATGACACACAATTAAAGACAAAGGAACTAAATACCCAACTGCACCACTACTTCATCTGAATTCAAGGCAAGTCTTCTAACTTGACATTCATTTCTACCCAGGAAAACTTTTACAATCTTTTCTCCAATGCCTGATGAAGGGTGTTTGTGCCCGAAAGCTTGCAAATAAAGAATTTTTTTTCAAAAATCTTTTTGGTCTAATAAAAGATATCATCTCTACTACAAGTCCTGATTACCTTTTCCTCTAGACCAATATGACTACAACCTGGATGCATGAATGTAAAGTCAGGTATTTAATAAATAGACATAATTCTAACAAAACACTCCGCATGCTTTTCATTTGCAGGAAAGATGAGAGAATAAATATGATGGATGTTAACATATGATGGATGTTAACATGCTGCTTAACAGATTACTAAACATGCTCAAGTTCTATGCCAATGAGTGCAGTATAATAATCTATACAGAATAAAGCAAATGCGATCATGTTTTCTGTATGTTCAGTTTGTAAGAACACACTTGCCTCTGGCCTTGTTGGTTTGTGAACCTACTCAAACATGTTCTTTGCACTCTACTACAAGAGATTACATGCTACAGCTGTTCAAAGGCATGTCGTAATTCTAATTTTCAGAGCGGGTGGAGTTCGTACAGATTGAGAGCATGAACAGGAAAGAGAAGTTTGAAGTCAACATGGTTTGCTTGTGCCTGGCTTACAACACAGATCAAAGAGCTACAAAACAATATAATGAAGAGTTAAATATTCAGTCAAATATGTGAACCATTATCAGCCGTAGTGCCTGTTAACCAAAACTCAAACTAAGTTATCCAATTTTCCTTTAAATCAGCAACTGATCTTCTTAAAATTTATTTGAATAGAAATGAACATCTTAAATAATATAATCTTTACTACACCTGGATGGCATATTTCATTTATCCTACTTGGAACAGTCATTATGATGCAGCCCTGGTCAGCTGAAGGTACATCTGAAAAAGCTAGGACATGAATTCTCCAATGTGCATCTCCTACATGTTTGTATCTATGGGCATAATATCCATTCTAACCAAAGCCTTAACTAATTTAAAACCCGGGTACCAAAAAAACCTGTATCTCTGCATACATGACACTGCTGCAATTGAAGGAGACCTGTAAAGCTTATTTGATTCCCCTCCCTACACCAAACAGTTGTCATATTAAATATATAGACTGCTAACTTTTTGAGTGTCTTACTCCTCACTGAAGTTTGCCTTTGGCCTTCAGCACTCTTATATTTTTCTGTTCTGTTAAACAGTGACACCACAAACAAATCCAAGCTACTCCTAATATTTTCTTTCTCTGCGCATATGCAAGTGGGAACGTGAGTAATATATAAGTAAACAGACGGAGAGATGAGAATGTTATTCTGTGTGCTTGGCAGTGCAAATAGCAGTGACAGCAGCAGAGGGAAGAGCATAAGTCCATAATTTCTATGAAGAGATAGGAGAATCAATATCTTTTTTAAATAAAAAAATGGTGTTGATAAAAATAAAGCGGAACTATTTCCTCAAGCACTGTAAATCTCAAACTGAGAAGTGAACAAAGTTGTAGAAGCTTTGCAGGTCACCTTTAAGCCAGAAGCTTCTTGTGTTACACAGGAGTCAAGTACCAGCAAAGCAACTCTGCTTTGGAATTTACTCCTGCCTTCATTTGCCAAAGCTGAGCTTTTAAATTTTCCAGACAGATTGCTAAATTTGTTTCATCTCTGTGGCCAGCAGATTGAAAGGTTCACAACTGCCCTACTTTTAAGTAGCATACTGTTGCTCTTGTATTTTATGGTATTTCAATGTGTATTCTGTGGGACTTAATAGTAGATTATATATTTTAATTACACTAATGCTGCTACAGCCTAGGGCAAGTGCTTGAAAAATGATCTGAAAACAGAGCACAGTGGGCACGTCTACATGAGACATTTACTGCAGAGTTGACTAATTGTCTACACATGCACCCCTATTAGGCTGGAGTAAACTAGTTAATTCTGCAGCAGGATAGTATTTTTATTTACGAGTACTAGCCTCCTGCAAAGTTTTTTTTTACTCCACAGCAGTGTTTGCACATGTGCTGCTTCAGCTGGCTGTGGTACAAGTATGCTTCAGTATAGGGGCTGCCTGCCAGGTAATCCCAAACTGGAGCACCCTTAGGCACCAGCAGGCCCCTCTGTTGCATGTTGAGCCAGGGAGCAGAAGGAAAGCAGCCCTGGGCTGGCAGGCATACTGCCAGGGCTGCTCCAACTCAGCTCAATGTGCTACAGTCCCAGGTGCACGTTCAAACAATGTGCCTCGGAGCAATAAACTCCAGAGTTTATTGCTTAACATTAACTGCATGTGTAGACATGCCCAGTCAGTCCCTCCTCTGTAAAGCTTAGGCTTCACTTCAGGTACAAGTTTTTCCAATAAAACTGTGGAAGAACCTGCCCCATATTGTTAATGACTGACCTAGCTGCTCTGTTGTAATTAAATTTATCAAGATTTTGAAAAATACCACAATTATTATTAAAATGGCTTCAAAATAGTAAGCCTCACAAAATGTCTCACTTTAGGCAGCAATACCTCCACAGATATCTAGTAACATTTCTTCGCTTCATCAATGCACATGCATTCACATACAAAGAAAAAAATCCAAATAGGGTCTTATGTGTTATATCATTTTATGTTGCCAAAACTAAGTTAGGTACTTGTTCCAACTCGGCAGCAGTGACAGGCAGAACTCCGTGCCACCATCCCCACTGCTGCAGAGTGGGCAGGAGGCACCTTGTCAGGGCGGCAGGGGGCCTGAACAGCAACAAGGGGTTTCCCTGCCTGGTCCTGCTCTGCCCTGCTACGCTGGGTCCTGCCTGCTGGGCTGCAGAGACCCCAGGGAGAGGGCAGCAGGACGGGGAGCTCGAGCCCGCAGCAGCCAACCCACACCCGCCCCTGCCCCCCAGGAGTGCACGCAGCAGCAAGGAGCCAGCCCCCCCACCCCCCAGATGAACCACCTGTGGCCATTTCCCACTCCCTGCCTGGGCTGCGCATGACCCCAGGCCCCAAGTCCCACACATCACCTACCCAATTATATTGCCTATGGGGTTCTGAATCCCCTCTTCCCCCAGCCCAACTTACCTGCGGGTGCTGCTTCCCAGGCTGCCTGGCACCCATGTGCATGTGTGAGCATGCACATGCACGTGGCACCCCCTGCCTGATCACCCTTCTCCCGCTCCCCCCAGCCCCTTGCAGGCTGGAACTCTGCCAACCTGCAGAGCTGTTTACAAGGGGGGAAATCTGTGTTTTCCTGCTTCAAAGGGGGAAATCAGTGTTTTTCTCCTTTAAAGGAAAGAATCCATGTTTTTCCATGGGAATCAGAAAACCCAGATCCCTGCTTGTGAAAAATGCAAAGCATTCCTTTGAGAAGGGACAATAACTCAGGTCCCCAATACCCAGGGAGCTGTCTCATCACTGTCAGTCTCCTTCCATACTTACTTCCTTGCCCAAGTAGTCTTGAATTCTTTGCTAATCAATGGCACACTTTCAGCAAGGAGTCAGGGCTGTCCCCATTCTAACCTTGGCTTTAGCATGATAGGGCACTATGCCGAGAGGTGGGAGCTGTAGTTTTGAAACTTTCAGGCACAGGCAGGGCGCTCCCACTTCCAAAACAAGTGCTCTCACCACTAGGCGATTATGTGAAAGGAAGGCACCATTGCCACCACCTCCAGCCATGTTCCTGAATGAAAAAGTGACTGTGGCTGCCGTGTTTTGTATTGAATTCAGTGCTGTCAAGGTGTACAAAGCAAGGTCTGAACATGCCAATAGGATCAGGCACCTCAAGGAACTGAGGAGACCTGTAAAACCCAAGCGCACACAACTGGGAAACAGTGCCAGAATGCTCAGATTCACTAAGGCAGTAGCAGTTCTAGACATAGACTGAAATGGAACTAGAGGTACCTCATTAACTTTACTGACTAAGCTTTAGGCATTAAAGTAGCTAGACAGGGGGTTTATGAAACATGCTCTTGGACTCTGGCACCTAAATTCTACTTGTGTACCACCATAGGTGGCCTAGTGTTTTTGTGGATGCCACCTTAGTGCCATAAATATTGGTGAGTTTATGAAATTGTGTTTGTTGCAGTAATTAAACTAGTTCTAGTCAAGTTGCTAAAAAAAGACAGACACGAGAAGTCCTGACAGTCACATTTTAATCATTTAAATGCATTTAATAAGCTATATGTTCCTACTAATCATGCTTGCTGTATTCTTTTGTAGGCAAACCTTACCATGAAGCTTTCAAATAGAAAAAAACAAAACAGGCCATTGATTGGAAGCTTTCTATGGAGAAAGATCCAAGTAACCTGGATTCAATCAACCATAGCTTACCTACATACATAACCACCGTCAATTAAATAAATCTTATTTAGCGCCACTGGACCAGCAACAAATGTTTGCCAACTCAACAGTTTAGGATACCGCTTTTCACTGCTAAACAGCCATTTAGGTAATCCAGACATTTTGGTAACGCTGAACTTAAAATAGTTTTTAGTTAAGTAAACAAAATATTGTTGCTGTCTTCTCCAAAGGGCAAAAGAAGGTGCCAAGTAACATGGGGCCTCTGCAGGACACGCTAGGAAATCTGGTCATCTCACCTGACAGTAAAGCTGACATATTCAACAATTTCTTTGCCTCCATATTTCTGAGGAGGGACCCGGATATCTCCCCCACTGCCC
>NW_005841905.1:4116339-4129621 GCF_000455745.1 Alligator sinensis
GTAGAAAGCACCCTGTTCAAGTTCGCAGATGACACTAAGATGTGGGGTGAAGTGGGTACGCTAGTAGGAAGGAACAGTCTGCAAGCGGATCTAGACAGGTTACAGGGGTTCAACACTGACAAGTGCAGAGTAATGCACCTGAGAAGGAAGAACCAGCGGCATGCCTACAGGTTGGGGAACTCCCTTCTCGCCAGTGTTGAGACAGAAAAGGATCTTGGAGTCATCATTGATGCCACAATGAACATGGGCCGACAGTGTGGGGACGCAGTCAGGAAGGCCAACCATACCTTGTCATGCATGCACAGATGCATCTCAAGCAGGTCCAAAGAGGTGATCCTCCCCCTCTATGAGACACTGGTCAGGCCGCAGCTGGAGTACTGCGTCCAGTTCTGGGCGCCGCACTTCAGAAGGGATGTGGCCAATATGGAGAGGGTCCAAAGGAGGGCCACCCGCATGATCAGGGGTCAGCAGGGCAGGCCCTACGAGGAGAGGCTGAGGGACCTGAACCTGTTCAGCCTCCAAAAGAGAAGGCTGAGAGGGGATGTAGTGGCAGTCTACAAACTAGTCAAGGGGGACCAGCAGGCATTGGGAGAGTCCCTGTTCCCCCGAGCAATCCCGGGAGTTACAAGAAACAATGGACACAAGCTAGCAGAGGGTAGTTTCAGGCTAGACATTAGGAAGTGCTATTTCACTGTCAGGGTGGCTAGGACCTGGAACCAACTTCCAAAAGAGGTGATGCTGGTTCCTGCCCTGGGGGTCTTTAAAAGGAGGCTGGACGAACATCTGGCCGGGGTTGTTTGACCCCAGTACTCTTTCCTGCCACAGCAGGGGGTCGGACTAGATGATCTCCTCAGGTCCCTTCTGACCCTACCAACTATGAAACTGTCATAAAGCCATACAAGGGCAACCTTCACTTGTAAACTAATACATCAGAACTGAAGTCACTACTAACTATGTCAGCTGGTCCTCTTAAGCAGAGGCCATAGAACTTCTCTGCAATTGAATGTTTATAAGAATGTATGACAGATTTTCTTAATGTACATCAGGTATTTGTTTCAGTACGTGTCCCTGCATATCTATTACTTCCGGCTGGCTAACCGAAGTAAGGCTTTACAACAGAAAAATGCTCCTCTAACTTGAAAAAGTTGTCTATGATCAGTTATTGGTCCCATTTCACTTTTTTCCAACTAAAAGGGTAAGCAGGAAGTTAAGTAATTAAAGCACTGTTCCAACAACTGTATTTCATTCACTACCTAGAATTCTACTGTGCAACTATTTCTTCCCCCTTTCCCTCCCTCAAAAAACCCTTCAAAACTATCAAAGAAATTAAAGCTAGTTTCAGATCTTGGTTTTGTACTTGGAAACCAGCATTTATATGCTGGAAATGTGAAAAACTACATAGTTCTCAGCTGTAACAGAAAAACCAACAGAGTAAGTTGCTAAGAGTAAGTTGCTATGAAGACAGTCACACCAATGGACGAACTAGAAGAATCTTGAGTCCTAGGTTGCCAGTCAAAAGAAATGCCTCTTTCCTGCCAACAGAGAAATGCAATTTCTTATTCTCTTCCACAGAACTGCTAAAGCAAGTGAATCAGGAAAAAGTACCTCTGAAGCCACCACAGTGATTTTCAAAAGCTCAATTACTGTTATTACTGTTATTTGTTATTAAATCAATTACGTAAATGAAACAACTGAAAGCTCTCATTTACAGCTAGCTGTATGAAGGGGCAAGATGTATATTTTTCTATTATCCTTTTTATGCTTTAATGATGTCATGAAAGAAAGGATAAAATTCGGAAACAAACGTCACAGATTACAACCTCACCGATACTGGAATACAACGGCACCGTCAACTGACAAGTCAGAATGTTGGAAAAAAGTTCCTTTTTCCTGTAGCTACCCTATGCTATTTTAGGCTTCATAAATTAGACATAACATGGCTACTTTGCAGTCAAAACAACTAAAAATGGAATCCCAAAAGTTAGAGACTAAGACGACCAAAGCAGCAGTAGGAAACAGCTCCTTTGACTTTATTGTGTTATCAGCAAGGTGTAACAATTCTGACTGTGTAATTTAATATTAATACCATGCAAAGTAGATATCAATTACCTAATCTCAGATAGAAAACAAAAAGGAAGTCAAAATATTTTAGGGTTAGTTTATTCCAATATGTACTTTAAAAAGAAGATGGTCAAGGTCAATCAGAAGCTGAGACAGAGACTCTTTATTGCATGCTGTTTTGGCAAGTCTTACTAATCACTACCCAAGAGTTCACACTGTAAACAGATCTATTAGTTAGGAAATACATCATGACTTCCTGGCTGTTGCTAACAATTAAGTGAGGGGTCTCTCTTTTTAGTTATAGTATTTTGAGGAAAAATAGTAATTAGTATATGACATTTTAAATATCATGTATGTAGGTAAATACACTGAAATAAGATTATTGAAGCAAAATTCCTTTAACATAACATACAAGAACACTTAGTATCTTGGTTCAACACTGAACAAGACACAGCGATATACATCTGAACAAAAAAGGATTGTCTTTAACTGAATTTGTGATTCTTCAAGAAGCAGATACACACAAAAATGTCTGAATTAATGAAGAGGAATGTTTATACTTCAACCCTTTTCATATATTAACTTTGAATATGTATTACAAAATTTCGTCCTGCTTATAGCCTAGGGTGTGACTCACCACCGGGAAGTGAAGAATATCCTTTTTTCCCCCCTTCATTGTGAGGCTGCCATTTGAGGAAGCTTCCACAGTCAGAGCAAGCTCATTTGACTACAAATATGCTGTAAGAAATAATGTCCTGTTAACAGTCTCCATTAGGTGTAACATGACTAAACTGCTTGAGTTTGTCTCTTTCAGCTTTTATCCCTCTCTGATCACTACTGCCCAAAGGGGTTAGATCTAAGGATTGGTAGGTTTTATTAAAGAAAGGCAATCAGAAAAGCAAAGAGATATGTATATGTTAGCAGTCTCAGCATACGATAAACAGATTCAGCATAACTTTAAACAGCAAAGTAACGGATCAGAATATAAGATAAGTCTCCTCTGATGGTAACTGCTCAGTAGGCCTTGGACTTTCCATCCTGGACTTCAACTTTCTCTAGAAACTATTTCAGAACAAAAAACTGGTCTACTTCTCTAGACATTTAATTATTCATGATAAATGTTTAATTATTCATATGCAGTACAATTATTCTCACTTGAGAGATGTCTTGAGACAAGTTTCTTCATACCTCAGTGTTTCTTTGGGTTGTTTTTAAACCTGGAAGTATGATGAAACTGCAGCTTGACAGAAATTATCCAAAAGCTTAAAAAAACAAACACATTTTTTGGTCAAAGAAAAAAAATACAATATACTGAACACATCAAGCATTCAATGAACAGGCTTGAAGTTTTACAAAAATCAAAATTAATTCAAAGAGATTTCAGTAGAGACAGTCATATGAACTGACTGGCCAAAGGAATGTACAAAAAAGTTCTGAAGATATCATGGAGAAATGTATGAGATCCTGCCTTGATGATTAAGCAATATTAAAACAACAAGCAATGTTAAAATATATCTATATGCTAGATATATCTGTCAGAAAAATGTTAATGACATTTTTCCCCAGCCTTTGACCTAGTAGAGATTTAAGCCACGTTGCTATATGATAAGGACAGCCCAATGACAGTGTAATGCTCATCACATGACAGTTGTTTTCAGCCAAACTAAAAGTACAGTCTCTCATTTCGATAAACTTCATGGTACATAATTCTAGACTGCTTCAGTTAACTGAGAACCTCTAACTCTGTTTTCAAATCTTCAGCTGTGGATGAGAATTTCATAGTTATATCAGAGTACAGTGGAAAAACTCAATGCACTGACTCACTGCTGGAGAATGCTATTCTTCCAAAGGTTATTTACGTAACAGGAGTTCCACTGGATAAATTATGTTTGAATGGTTTGCTGTACAAAACTGTAATACTACATTTTTAGCCAAAAGGCATTTTGAAAACTTAAATAAAAAAATCAGTTTGTTTCAGTGCCTCCCACATCTGATATTTCCAAGAGAACCAACTTTCTTCTACTCATCATCTCATCACTACTGTACTTCAATATCTTTGCAAATATTAGAAGTAATACATATGAAAGTTGCAATCTTTTATAAGCCAAAAGCAAAATTTAAAGATTGTTCGTAAACAGCTTAATTTGAACTGTTTTGCAACTAAGTTGGGTAACGGATCAGTTGAAATACAGTACAATAGACCAAATGAGCACTTTTGACAGCATACAACTAAATATTTAACAGGACTGAAAGCCATTGCTTTCTCTCTACCACCCACAAACTGACATTTCAGTGGTGCTGTTTTCCATTCAATCCTAATAGAACATCCTCAGCACTAGGGAATTATCATGCATGAATTATATTTTTCTCAAATATTATAGGCAAAACTGACAGAAAAAGCTGATACTCCTCAAATATAAGGTCCTGTTTTTAGTTGCTTATAAAACTTTGCCAATTTTTTTACCATCTGAGTTAAACATTTTGCAAATTGGGTATCCAGCTCAGGCTGAGTTAAAAAAGAGACAAAATGATTCAGGCATTTCTAAAAACAAAGCTATGGAAAAACTGTTGCTTTTAAGTTTTAAAAAAGATGGTGTTGTTCTCCTTGAAAAATTTCAGTGCTCACTACCTTGATGCAAGGCCTTGAAACTGGAAGGGAGTGGAGGGGGAAGAGGACTTTGTTTTAAAAAGACGTGCCTTCTGCTGAACTGGTAAACATTCACATAAATTAGGGCCAAGGATGCAGATGTAAGGATGACAGTTTGTACACATTCTGTAAAGACTTCTTTAAAAAACGTTAACTGCTAAATTATACTGTCTGCACCAAGCAGATTTGTTAGGAAGCATGTTGAGGAGAAAGAGAGAGGTCAACAAAGGGGTCAACAAAGGGGAAGAAACAGGTTGGAAGGATGAGGCAAAAGGGATCAATTTTAAGGAAAGCTGAAGTGGAGATAACCAGAACAACATGCATGCTGAGCATATTTCCCTCTTCAGCCTATGTCTCAGCATTCTTCTTCTAATAATTTTATAAAACTTACAGGCAAAAATATGGATCATCCTCCTCTAGTGCTGGTGAATGGAGGATGACAATCTACTACTGCTACCAGTTACTCCATTAGCTCAGGTGACTGGTCAGGTGTGTGGTAGCCTAAAGATTCCAAGTCCACTGATGACCAATGTAAGTATTCAGGTAATGCCACAAGCACACCATTCTCTCAAAGTTGAGTTCATTTTCTTTTAATCAGCATGCCACAAAAAAACTGTGTAAAAATAAAATGATTAAATACTGCAAACTCAAGAATAGTCAGAAGTAACAAGTACACTAATGTGGCTATCATGCTTCCAATAACTAAGCTAGCTTAAGTACCTTTTCACAGCAGTGCGATGCCTTACTTTCTTCAGATCCAGTGAAAGCCAACAACATAGGCTTACAATAGATGCGCAACTTCTTACCATGAGTTTTCTCATTAATATTCAAGATGCCAACATTAACACAAAATCACCTCCATTTAATGAGCACAAAGAACAGAGCATATTCAAATGCCAGATAAGGATAGCTGATAGAGGTTCTTTCCTCCCACCCATCTTTTTCAAAAGGTGAAGCAAAATACTTCTTCCAGGCATGAAAATGCCCACAAATGGCATATTTGGAGCTTTCCTCCTTTGTGAAGAAATGTGATTAATTAAGCCTGTGAACCCATGCAAAAGGCGTGAGTCTGTCATTAGTGTCTATGCTAGCACCTCCTCTTCCTAGAGTCCTACCAAGTAAAACACTTGCACAGTTTAGAAAACCACTACCTCAAAACTGGGGCTGCCTATAGATGTGCTCTAAACCAGCCTGTAAGTCTACATGCTTTAGCATAGCTTAAAATATATGCATACCAAAACATTCTTAAAGTCCCTTATCACAACATGTAGACCATTGCAACATGTAGACCATTTGCACCATTGATTTGCTGAATTGTTCCATGTGAAGAGATGATTTTATTTATAATAATTAAATATCACTTTCAGAATCTCATACATCATCAACCGCAGTAATAGGGTTTTGGACACTGCAAGGAATGTTTAAAGCAGTTTTAATTTAAAATGGAATTACATAGTTTTAATGGTATATAACTGCACTTCCATATGAAATCATGTTGTGATGTTTACAGTTGATTATTTGTGGACATGGCAGTTTGCAACCGTGACTGACAACCTCTTACCTTTCATACACTGAGGCCCCTGACATGTTCATTTCAAGATGTGATAGGATCTAGTCCACAATCCCAACAATCACACCTCCCAATATGACATGTGCATGGAAGGACAAATGATTTTGAATTAAATCTGGATAATACCGTAGTTGTTGCTGGAGGGGGGGAGCCCAGGATTATGAGCCCAGACACTCCTTGCACTAGCAAGGTGAAACCAGGGTGTCTACAATCAGCTGATTGCAAACTGGGCCAAACCAGTCCCCAGCCCAAGTTGACAATCAGTTGACTGTCAAAACCCCAGCTAGGGGGACACAAGTCCCAGTGCAGGGGGTATCAGCTGCTACAGCTCAATCATGGGGTTTTCTGGTGCACTGGGGATGAGAAAGAACCTGCGTGCTGCTTAGCTAGGCAGTACACAGGATTTTTATTCATACCTGGACGCCTTTGCAGCCCAATCCCCCAGCCCCTCTGTGCCAGGACCTATAAAACCACAAGTGCCATCCAGCTGAGTGGCACAGAGGGTTTTGACAGGTCCCAGCCCTCAGATGGCTATGCGTTCAATTTAAGGCATGCTACAAATGAGTCGTTTGCTGTATTATCATGTCTTAAACTGACTTGCACATGTGGCTACGTTACTATCTAAGGTATGATGAACCTGCTAATTGCATCTTAAATGCAACCTGTCAGGGTTCTGAAACTATTTGTAAATTTACTGTGAGACTTATCCATAGTCCAACAAAAATGCCTAAGAATGAAATTATTTTATCCACATCACTGTTCACTGGCTGTCTTCAACTGGCTCTAAAAATCTGATGCCCTAAAAATCAGTAACCTTTGTTTCTCTCTTTAAATACCTAGACTGAAGCTGAATTACAATGTTATTGGAGCTACAACTGATAAGACATGGTTTGGCTTTATCTCCCTTTTTAAAATGAATACAAACATGGAGTTAGCAAAGGAGTCAGATCTGCCAAAAGAAAGCAAGTGAATGCTATTAATTTTCAGTACTCCCCTGAGTTGGTATTCTGTTCTTAATACATTTAGGAAATATGAAGTGGAGTTAAACTGGCTGCCTAGCATAGAGGTTCACGCAGCTACCTGTATCTAAATCAGTTTGTCAGCACCACTAAGCATTAAATAGCCAAAAATAGAAGTAATTTTTCCTACATATCACTACTTGGATAAGTTCAATTTAGCACGTACAACTAACACTTAAGAGATACGACCAGAGTAATTAACCATGATTTCTACTACTCAACCTTCTACTTTGTGTATTAACATTGAGAATAAATAGTATCCAAGAAACTTCTACAGCAAAGATAAGAGCAACATTATTTGAATATGCAGAGCCAATCCACTTTTTATTACTGAGTGTAGAAAAATGTAACTGAGGTCTGCTTATACACTGACAAGTAACTTCTCTGTTTGAATTATCAAATATGCTGAATTTATAAGCAGAAAAGTACAGTAGTTCACTTTGAGATACCAGCTGTGAATAATGAACCCGGCATCTGCAATTGACAAATCATTTTTGTTTTGTGCTTCAGAACTGGCCAAAAAGAGCCAGCTAGATCCTGCAAATCTATTTTAGACAGCTTTCACCTGGGGTACCTCAAATCTTCAACTTCTGTACTTGGTAGACGTAACCAACAGCAGAAGTTCATTCTGTAATTCAACGTTACAGTCTTTTTTCTTCAAAAGACACCCTGAACTAGTCATACCCGGTGGCAGTCAAAGAGCCTTTCGTAAGCATGTCATCTTTACTGTCAAGGCACAATAACCCCCGTTCTTATCAAACAGTTCATAGCTACCTTATTATAACATGAAAAACTAAATCATTTGCACACATCAAGTACACTTGATCTTTCAAGTAGACAGACCTCAGTCTAGTTCAGGCCTCTCTTAGGAGGGTCTGTATCAATCAATACTTAAGAACAGATGCTAAGGTACATACTCACTGGAGTATGAACAAATATTTTCCTTACACAGCACCATTTTAACAATGCTTTCTTGACCACAGATTTAATACTTTTTAAATGATAGCTACACCTCAATCATTTAATTTAGAAACAACTAATAAAACTAATACATGTTGATAATGATTAGTTTCCTTTCCCTCTAATTGTAGTGCTGGCATATTCTAATAGTATTGCACAACAGTAGCACAGTCTCAGTGAATTCATCACCTACGGCTTGTTCATGCAAGAGGCATTATTTTTAAATTGATTTGGTTAAAAGTATGGAAACACCCTGTGTAAACACCTATTCATGCTTTAGTCCGGTTTTATTTACCTTGATGTAGATTAGGAAGTAATTTAAGGTAAAATACAATAAACCATTTTAAATTGAGCATCAGAGTGTTTACATGGATTTGCATCTGTTTAAACCTCAAGTTAAACTGGAAACTCTTACATGAACAAGGCCTTAGGCCAGTGGATCTCAACCTTCTTAGACCTTCACCCCTCAGGCACCCCTCAGAAAATCCCAGCTCTTTGTTTTCACTCTTTTTTGACTACAGAAAAATAGAGCAATTCTTCTGTTGCCAAGAACTCGGGAAAGCCTTTCCTTCATGAAAACTTGGGATTCGTCTTATGAATCATGTTTGCACAATTAACAGTACTAACATTTCAAGGGTGGAAGACCCCTGAAAAGATCTCAAGGCACCCCAGATTGCCACAACACCCTGGTTGAAAATCACTACCTCAGGCTGTGACACAGCTTCACAACTTGGCAGTTAGACTTTCCATAAGAGGTCTAGAACACATATACAGGTTTCCCTCACTTTATTCTGTACATGTGTTCCTGGAAAATGGCGCATAACTCAAATTCACCTACAATGCAACAAATATGGATACATCCAAGACCTCAACTGTACTGACCCCCAGACCCATTTCTACCACTTTTACAAGACAATTTTGGTACTCATCAACAGCAGACAAAACACACAAACACAGGGCACAATCATAATGGGGATGGCAACTACAGAAACACGTCACAGACAACAAGCAAGGAGCACAGATCCACACAGGAGACTATATTTTGGCACACGTCACGCCCACAATGCGCTGCACAAAGTAGCTGACTGCCAGCTTCCATCACATCGATTGCATAAGAGTGAATTTACCTTGCATATAACGAATTTTTGGTAAAAAAAGGGTCATTGCATAAGAGCGAATTTGCACAGAGAACCCACATAAAGCAAGGGAAACCTGTACTTCAGAATCACGAGCAATTAATCAGCTAGAGATACCTAGAAAGTATTTGTGCCTATGTGTCAACTGGTTAATAAGGCTAATATTTCGGCTTAATTTGCTTTTCTGCTGATTGCTACCTGGATACACATAGATGTAATGCTGCCTCTCCCTGACCAAAAGTACAATTCATCAGGGAAATGTGATCTGTTCAGAAAGGATTACTGTTTATGATGTGCTGCAGAAAACATCAGGTAACCTTTCACTTATCCAAAAAATTAGTTCAACAAAAACATGCACACCATTTTTTCCTAACCAAGTCACCTTTGAAACAAACACATTTTAGTGAGGGTGTTTGTTTTCATTTTTCCATGCCAGAAACTAAAGAAGTTAATTCTTTGAGTATAAAATCCCATTAACTTCTCTGAAAAGCAGAAATAGGTCTTTAAGAACAGTAGGAAGGAAAATTTCACCCTCCCTCCCCATGAATGAATCCTTAAGCTCTTCCTCTGATTTATACCAATGACTGTAGAGCAAGGGAGTCAAACTCACCCCATGCCCTGGGCTGGATCCACCCCAGCAGGGCTGGCAACAGCTGATGTGGCCCAGGGCATGGGACAGCTGCAGGAGATCCAGCCTGGGGCACAGGGCACCGGCAGCATGTCAAGCAGCCACTTGCCACAGCAGTGGTGATGGCCCAATAGGCTGCAAAGTGAGCTGGGCTGTCATCACAGACCTTACTTCCTGACATGAGAGCAAATTCAGTGGGAGGCTACATGTCCTACTTATGCTCCCAACATCTTTAACCCACTAGTGGCCCAGCAGACAGGATCCACAAGCCATATGTTTGACACCCCTACTGTAGAGCCTGTCAAATTGCTGAGAAGAGCTGAACTGTTTTTAAGGGCATTTTCATCTTCTATCCTTTGTTTTACAAGCAACAGAACTAACCAACTTGATCCCATCAATTCCATGGAATGAATACCACCTTCGCAACATAACCAGTGTTTTACTTCTATTTCAGTACATTCATGACAGTGGTGGACACTACTCTTTTTAGGAGAACAAACCTTTACTCTCCACCCCGAGTCCAACTTTCAATAATACTGAGTCATTAAAGATCAGTTAGGAACAAGGGGAGAAGGGGAATACTATCTTAATGCATCTGAACCTCCAGGGGAAGAAAAAAAGAACACCTCATAACAAATTTGAGGGTCAGGATTAATTTGCTGGATAATTCAACACCTGCTATCATTCAATTAGTGTCATGTGTTAAAGTATTTCATCTGCTTGAGTACATAGTTACAAAGAAACTAATGATCTAATCCAGAAGAGGTTACAGGTAATTCAATCAGCATTCTGCGCACACACTCTCAATCAAGTTCTATTAACATGAACTACTTCCTTAAACTGAAACACAGAGGATGAGGGAATCAACTAACAGCAGTACTCTAGACTGACTCTAAAATCAAAATCTTACAAGCAGCAGAGTGCACAAAAACTTATTTGCTAAACAAAAAAATGGGGGGGAAAAGGAAAAAGAATCAAATACATGTTTAAGATGCAAACTCTTTTAACAAGAAAAAAAAATTGTATGCCTACTTAGTTCTCACCATCTTATTTCATGTCCTATATCTATGGTAATCAGATGCCAGAAAAATATCCTTTCTAGTTATTTCAGTAACCTGTAGTGCAGTGAACTTCAATTTGAGATTCTGAATGAGAAGACAGCATTCCTAAGGAGATACTGGACCTCTACGTCATCTTGAAATAGCAGATGCAAGGCACAGCCCTGAAGGGTTTAGGTACTTAATGTGGAGGGTGAGAAAAAAAGGAATAGACTTTAGTACTACAGAAGGAAGCAGAAAGTGGAAAAAGAAAGTCTCCAATAAAGTTAGTTTTTGTTGACCATGACAGCAAATGCTTCTGAGCCTTTAATGAACAACTCTGGTTTGAAAAAGTGGAGCCTTCAGCTCTCAGCAGGCCTTCTGAATTCATAGATACAACTTAGCAGGGAGGTACATTTATTTATCTGAGAGCCTGATACTTCAAACTGGAATATAATGCACTAAAAGGAAAAAGATGAAGACTCTTCCTCTTAAAGTCATCTAGTTGGTCTGAATGTAAAGAACAAACAGACATTTACTAATAAATATTAAAAAGTACTCCTTGGGAAAAAAAATAACAGCTTTAGGAAAAAAATGCTGCACATGAAAAAGTTGCTTTCACTGCACTATAATATATGTAATAGATAGTTTCACATGTAGTTGTGGAGAAGGCATACTATATAAAAGTAACAACTTAAATTATTAATGGCAAAACTACTTGAAAACAAAAAGGTGTTAGTTTACTGGTCACATGAAAGCTCTTGAATCGGACACCGTGTGTTGCATTACTGAAAAACTTATCTTCATTCTACGTAAATCACTACAGAAGACCAGTGCTAAATAAGCTACTGATTTGTGATCAGGATCAAATTCCACTTAAGGCTGAAAATTTGTGTTTGAGAGAGATTTTTGCATTAAGCCTTCTAATTTATTTTCGTAGTGCCTCACTTACAGTTGTATCTGAATGCCTGCTATCCACTTATGTTCATTCATCTCTGTAACACCCAAGAACGTTTAATTACAAACCTCTAATGGCCAGACTTTAAGTAGGCAGGATAACAAAGTCAAGATATCCATTTCCAAAATGTTAGGCCTTCAGTCAACTCCACACATGGAAATAATTGCCATTTTGTCTAATGCCTACAATAAGAAGTGACATGATGCAGACACACGGGCACAGCAGTAACCTATCCATAGTTACTGTGTGCATCTTTCTAGGCTAAATCTAAATAGCAAGGTAAATCATGAAGTTGCATTAGCCACGCTATACTTAAAGCTGATGTAAGAAATAGTCTGAAGTAGCACACATTATTATCAAAGAAACCCAATTCTTTGAGTAATGCAGCTTGTGTTCAATGAACACATTTTATTCACATAAAATACTATATTCCCACATCCTGATCATATCAACCCAGGTAAAAAAAAAAAAAAAAGGGTTAAATAACCTGACATATACCTGAACTTCACAAAGCAAACCCAGTGCGCCTCATTTTACCATGCCCCCATCTAATTGTCAACTAAAATGTCTAGAAATGTTGGGGCAAATCATGATGAGAGATACCTAGATTTAGATATTTTGAACACTTCTTGGTCTCATAACCCTTCCTAAACACCACTTCTCGCAGCACGCTTAATGAGCAAAACAGATCTTGCGCTAGTTTCAGAGAAATCAGATGTCATTTGACATTCATAAGAATGTGAAGACGTGAAAACACAACCGCTCTCAAACAGCAGCTTCGTGCACTCCCTGCAAAGCGTGCTGTGCCAGAGGCAGGGTAGAAAGCGCAGCTGCAGGAGGAAGCCCAGGTGGTCAAGGGGGCTGGAAAGATGACCTGACACAAGCAGAGCTGTCCAAGAGGGCAGAAACCAGCTCCACTAGGGGGAGACGGGATATCCACGCCAGACTGAAGTCTACCAGACCTCAAGTCCAGGCGAGCCCTTCAGGAATCCTGTCCAAGATGCTGCAAAAGCACAAGGCGTGACTAGAAGAAAACCTTAAGTCAACCTGAAGTTGTGGGTGAGTTCCTTATCTCCAGCACATGCCAGCAGGGTGGTGAACGGCCCTCCCCTGACAGACACTTTGGGAAGCACCTCAGTGGAGCCACACTAGGCTCCCTAGAGCACCTGCCCCAACACCAGCCCCTCAGGGGCCACCGCCCTGACCCCTCGCAGAGCCACGCTGGGGCTGAGCCGGCGCTGCCCACGGCGGCCCCCTCCCCCCCGG
>NW_005841905.1:4130020-4138207 GCF_000455745.1 Alligator sinensis
CCGGCCCCCCCGCCTCGCCTCGCCCCGGCCTGGCCCGGCTTGTGCTGACAGGTGACAGCGGGAGCCCTGCCCGGGCCAGGGGCAGGGCCTCCCTCGTGTTGCACCCACGGGGCACCCCCGGCCCCGGCCCTGCGGGCAGCAGCGGGGGCTGTGACGGGCCCGTCTGGAGGGGGCCAGGCTTTAGTCCGCCGCCGCCTCACGAGGCTGAGCTGTTCCCTGCGCCCTTTCGTTGACGCGCAGCGGGGGCCCTCCCTGGCCCGGAGACCTCGGGGTCAACCTCCCCCCGCCCCTGCCGAGCTGGCGATACACCTGGCCGGCAAGGAGGCTGCACGGAGCTGATGCCTAGTGAGCTAGTCCTCCTGGCCCTCAGCCCTTCACACCTCTGGGCAGGGAAACACTATGTATCTGGGTCCACCAAGGCAGTTTTCCGTAAACGCTCAGGGGATCATGTCTCTTCAGTACGTGCCGAGGTGCCGGCACTTAAAGCCCACTTTATGGAAATGGGAGCCTCCTCCCCAGCTTCTGCGGCCGTGCAGCTGAGGGCCGGTGAAACTCGGGGGCATCCGAACCCCGAGCCTCCGGGCTTGGGCCTGCACGTAGGATGCCGGCCAAAAGACTTTGGAAATATCCGAAGCCCCTGGTGGGGGTGGAGGATGTTTGCCGGCTGTCGGGCCACTTGATTTGGCTGATTTGGCTTGGAACACAAAACATTTCTTTAGAAAAATAAATGAATAAAATCGCTGGGCAGAGTTTCTCTGGGCAGCGTCCACTGGCTCCTTGGATTCGTTTGAGAGCCGCTGGGCGCTGGCCGGGGTGCTCTGCTCAGTGTCCTCTCTTGAGGCACTTGCTTTGAGCCTGTGACCTCGCTCCTGTCCCTGCTTTCTCTTTAGTTGCCCTCCAAAATCAAGTGATATATACCCAGTAGCCGCCCCACCCCCATAACAGGGGGTGCTCACTGTTGCTCTCTGGGCATCAGGTCCGTGTTAACCCGACACACATTTGTATTGTCCCTCAGCCATTCACATTTGGGGGCAGTTTCACTGGGCAGTGTCCACTGGCTCTCAAATGAGTCCAAGAAGCCAGTGGGCACTATCTGGTGTGCTCTGCTTGGTGTCCCCCCTTGGACCACTTATTCATCTTTGACCCCCAGTCCCATCCCTATTTTCACTTTTCTTTTCCCTCAAAATCAGTCGGTATACAGTTAGTGACCCCCTCTAACAACAGGAGGGGTTAGTAGTTTCTTTGTGGGCCTCTGTCCATGTTTTCCTCTGTGCATCAAATAGGCCAGCCCTGCTTCTCTCTGATTCTCTTTATGATTCTATGAACCTTAATGGAAATATTTATCCCAGGCATCAAGACGTTACTGCCAGCAAGCGCCTGGCTGAAGGGTTACTGGATATCAACTCTTCCCAGAGGGCTGTACCAAACGTACCCTTCATGCTGCACTTTTCTATGCGCAGCCTGCCAGAACTGGCATTACCTGTCTCTGGGTCTTCTATAAATGGGCCTCTGGGAAATAAATTGCTGCTCACATTCAGGGTAGAGCCACATCATTTCTGGATCAGGGCTGTTCTCAGGTGAAGGCAAGGCTAAACACTGCCATATTTGACCCCCTGATCATTCCCACACACTCCTTTTCTTTCACGAAAGAGCTCCTCAAAAGCAGAGTTGCCTTGCTACAAAAGGCACGTGCAGCTCAGCTTCCAGGCTCCTCTTGTACAATCACAGGGTCATTAGGAATAGCAAAGAGATGGATATGGCATGCAGAGAAGGAAAATATAGTACAATAACGAATGGGTGGGAAATGAGCCCAAGGTGCTGCCTTGGGGAAGAGGGAGTACCAGAATGTAACTAAGGGGGTGCCTCACCCATCTCCCCTCCCTCCCCCCAGAGCTACACCTTGCACCTTCTCTGTAGCAACTCCAGCAGCAGGGAAAGCAGAGAAACAGAGGTGGCACACACTGCAGTAGCAGTAACTGGAGGTTCACCACTGCTGTCTTCTTTTTTTGCTGACAAAAACTGGTTGGTTTTTGTGCCACTTGACGTATGTCAGCAGCAAAGCAGAGACAACATTCCCCCTGGAGCAGCAAACCTATGGCCACTGCTCCTGCACCACCACCACTGCTCTGCTCTCCCCACTGCTAAATAGCTGCTACAAGGAAGATGCAGGGTTTGGAGGGTGCAGGCCACAGTACTGGCCAGTTATGTATCTGCAGATGGTCAAAGCCAAGGAAAAGATGAGACAGGGTGAGCTTTCCAGAATCATAATGTCTGGGCCCAGTACAGAAAACCCTCGTTATTCGCGGGTTTGGCATTCACGGTTTCAAATATTCATGGTGCCGTGCCAACCCACGCTCTCTCCCCACTGGCAGTGTGGTGACTGTTACAGCGCCAGCAGTGTCTGTGAGAGCTCTGCACTTGCCACCGCCAGCGCAGCTGTGCCCCCCCAGCCACCAGGGGCACATGCTGTTCATGACGTATTTGCAGACTTCACCATTCACAGGGGTCTCTGGAATATAATCACCCGCAAATGGCGAGGGTCTCCTGTAATCACTTCGAGTTGTGCTCCCTATACATATGCCAGGTCTCCTTAATCTTCCACTCTAACCCCATGGGACCATTTCTCTCCTTAGTACCCAGCTGTCTGTCTTCATATTAGTAGTTGACAAGATGCTGCTGTCTGTTATACCCTTGGGTAGGAAGCAGCCTTCTACATTTTGCTGCTGTAGATAGTATCACCAACGGATATCACTGGACAGAGTGATAAATAGTGAGTGGCTTTGGGGAGCTGCAGACTACTTCTTCCACTTTTCAGCTACAGCAGGTGTTTCCTGAAATTTTTCCCATGCTTGCTCAAATATTGCTGACTTCTCTGACCTTGCATTAATAATACAGCAGTGCCTAAAGTCTCCAACCAAGATCAGGACTCCATTATGCTGGACACAAGACAAATGCATAGTAAGAGACTAAAAGATCTTTTGAGTATGAGCTATCTTAATGAGCAAGAGAGACAAAGGAGAGGAGGGGAAACAGACACAAAAGGTAAGGTCACTTGTTCAAGATCACACAGCGGAAGCACAATCCCAGGCTCTGGAGATTCAATTTACTCTTGCAGATTATGTTGCTTCTTCAACTTTCCTCCTCACCTGAATCAAACAAGAAGGCGCTATTCAGATACCAGCTTCTTTTAGACCTGAGGTTCCTGCTTCACTTTCCTTTTCCCCCCCATCTCATACCCTTCCCCCTTTATTCTTCCTGTATCAAGATAAGATATTTAAGATCACTAGCATGAAGAAGGATTAAGTCTAAAAATCTTTAAAATGGCATAAAAGGAAATTAGGAGGTCACTAATTTGTAATTAACATACACTCTAGGCCTAAACAATTATTTTAGGAGAAAATGACCTGTAAAGTAACACAATACCATTTGTCATGTCTTTGGATCTTATCCTCTTCTGCCAGAGGCCCCAAATACTATATAAGGGAATATAAATTCCATTCCAGAACAAGCAATAGGTGTTTTTTCAAGGCCAAACATCAAGTTACACATTTAGAAATGCAGACCATTCCTGAGACAATCCTGAGAAGTAGTGTCTCTGAAAAGAACTTTAATCATAGTAAGTAATCATTTCAATGTGAGCTCCCAGCAGAACATTGTGGCCAAACAATAATACAAACATTAATATAAAAATATATATATATAAACATCATTAAGTAGATTATAATGAGACATAATTAAGTTATATCACTTCTATATGTATTTGACACTAATATGACCCTTAGTGCAACACTGCATTTAGTTCTGTAGTCCACTATTTATAAAAGAACATTGAAAAACTGGAGAAGATAAAAAAAGCCATGAAAATGATAGAAGAACCATACCCGATAAAGACCTGGATCTGTTTAGCTTACCAAGGAGAAGGGATGATTTGATCACAGCAGAAACTAGGTAGCAGAGGGCTCATCTATCCAGCAAAGGTATGAGATCAACTGGCTAGAAGTTAAAGCCAGACAAATTCAAACTAGAAATAAACTGCAACATTTTAACAAGTGGGTAATTAACTGCAACTCAATGAGGGCTATGGTAGATATTAGAGGTCCGATATAAAGAAAATTGATTGCATCAGAAATCTGCCTGATGTGGCTGATAATTTGGCCAATAAATGCCTGCGCATGTTTGCAGCCACAGCACATAGCAAAGGGAACAGCCTGGCAACTTGGAAAGCTGTGTGCAGCTGGTAAGTCTGTTGTGGTAGAAGGGGAACGGAGAGGGAAGGGGTGTGTGGGGGTAGATCAAGACCCCCGCTGTGAGGGAGGGAGTGGGGATGGGGATGGTGATGGGGCAGGGGCAGGCGCTGCCCGGGTGGGGTGGGATGGGGTGGAGAGCAGGTGGTGGGGGATGGTTCGCCACCATACACACCCCGGGAGGGCTTGTGCCCCCATACCTGCCTGGGGGTGGGGTGTGGAGGGGGCTGCAGCTGTGGGCTGAAGCCAGGGCTGCACCATACTCTTCCTGGTGTGTGGGGTGGGGTTGGGCCGGGGCTGTGCTTGGGAGGCGGGACTATGGGGGGGGCTACAGTGAAATTTGGGGTGGCTGCAGCCCCCCTCGTAGATACCTGCCCCGAGCACAGCCCAGCTTAGCCCAGCCCCTACCAGGAAGACCCACAGCCAGCAGCTGCAGTGCGCCCTGTCCCACCCCACACAGATCTGGGGGGCACCCCCCCATGCCCTCCCGGGATGGATGCAGTGGCACGAGCTGTCCCCTACCCTGTGCCCCCTGGACACGCTTTGGCTCCATCCCCTTTCCCACCCTGGCTGGGCAGCGTCTGTCCCAGCCCCATTTCCTCCCTCACTTCTGGAGTCTTGATCTGCCTCCCCACACCCCTTCCTTCCCCGCTCCCCTTCCACCACAACAGACTTACCAGTTGCACGCAGCTGTATCAGAAATCAGATCAGTATCAGCCAATATGCCTCCTTAATTGGCTATTGGTATTGGCCCCCCAAATCTCTATCACTTAGTAGATATTTAAGTGTTTGTAAACACTTAAATCTTAATCAGATGTTTTTCTAAAGGATGTGCTCTAGTCTACTTCAAACAGAAGTTAATTCATGAAAATACTATGGCCTGTGCTATACAGAACATCAAGTTAAATGATTTCAGTGGTCCCTTCTGGCCTTATTTATAGATAAAATAGATCCGTATGGGAAGACTGCTCTGCCCATTTGGTGTTTCACTGACTTTAGGGAACAGCACTGTAATTAGCAAGATCATAATCTAAGATTACACATGTTTTAGAATAGGAACCCCATTATTTTATACATGGTACAATGTGCCGCAGTCTCAATCTTGGAACCTCTAGGTACAACTAATAAAAAAGAAACAACACTGCTCTTCTGGCTTAACAGAAATTACTCTCATTTGACAATTCTTCTCAAGGTCCTGTCATACTTGAAGAAATCATAAACGATATTGGACAGTCAACCAGAGGATGATTCATCCTAGTCTACTTCCTCAAATCTTGTGACATAGGGCCGTAATATTTTTGTACAGTAATAGGTAAAGGTTCCAACAAAAATCATGGTCCTGTATTGTTAAGTACTGTCCAATATGCAGCACCAAACAATTGCAGACAAATAAGGATCGAAGTAGCAGCAGGAGTTCATCTAGTCCAAGCTCTGATTATGGTAGCATCATCCCCATCTAAACCATCTTATCCATGTGTTTATCTAATCTACTATTAAACGTTTCCAAGGACAGAGACTCTTCAACCTCCATAAGTAATCTGTTCCTATACTTAACTACCCTAACAGTTAGAAAATTCCTAATATCTAGCCTCCCTTGCTACAATTTAAGGCCATTACCTCTTGTTCTCTCCCTAGGGACATAGAAGTTTACAACCACTATTCAGGTATTTCAAGTGTGTTGTCAAATTCCTCACACCCCCACTGTCAAATGCTGCTGAAGCCCCAGCTCTATGGGCCAGATCCAATGGTTCCATGGGCCAGATCTGGCCTGAGGTTGCTGACTCCTGATCTAGTCCAATCCCCTGAACTGAAGGAGAAAACATGTCAACAATCCCCAACAGCTGACTGTCTAACCTGTTCTTAAAAACCTCAAAGAAGGAGTTTCACAACATTCCTACTCCAGCCTTTCACCACCCTAACAGATAGGAGAATTTTTCCTAATAAACAACCTAAATACTTTTTGCTGCAAATTAATCTGATTTATCTTTGTCCTTTCACAAGTGGTTTTGGAGAAGAACTGATTGCCATCATCTTTAAAAAAAAAGTTTTAGATAGTCAAAGACTGCTATGTCTCACTTCAGTCTTCTCTTTTGTAAACTAAACAAATCCCAAATCCTAAATCTTGTCCTGATAGCCTTTTTCTAAACCTCTTATATTTCTTGTTGCTTTCCTCTAAACTGTCTCCAGTTTTCTCTATTTTTCTTGAAGTTAGGTACCCAAAATTGGACACAGTACTCCCACAATACTCCCAAAATTGGGCACAGTAGTCTAGTGCCATGGAGAATAGAAAAAATTATTTCCCTTATTTTCCATACAACACTCTTGCTAATAAAACCTGGGATGATATTGTCCTTGTTTTGACACAGCACCATTTAGTTTTTGATCCACTATAATCCCCTGATTTTTCTTCTGCCATAGTGCTACGTAGTAAGGTATTCTCCATGTTGCCTCTGTGTATTTGATTATTCCTTCTAAAGTATACCACTTTGCAGTTGTATTTATTGAATTTAATCTTGTTGATTTCAGAACACTCCTATAATTTGTCATTTTGAATGTTTGCCTCATTCTCCAAACTACCTAAAACCTCCTCCAGCTTGGTGTACTCCAGATCTTAAAAGTGTACTCTCTATTCTGTCTTCCAAGTCATTAATAAAAATATTGATTAGATTTGGGCTGACGACACATCTATGTGGGACTCCATTTGAAATACTCTCCCACTTTAATAGTGAACCATAGATAACCAGTCTCCAAACCATCTAAAGTAGGCTATAGCCAAGAAAGCTTCTGACTTCCTGAATGTGTTAATCTCCATGCTATTACTCCTCTCTGCCTTCTGCCACTCTTCAAAGGATATTGTGCACTCACCCATCATGAGGACGTCTATATTGTGTTTCATTACTTTGCTTATGGAAGTGTCTTGTGAGACTCTCAAAAAGCTAAATTAAAAATATATCATTTACTTTTACTGTTTATCTATTATCCACTGTTATTTACCCACATAAGAAAAAGAAATTAGTGTGGTGTGATGCCAGATATGATGTAATCAGTTCTTGACAAATCCTTTTTAACTGTATTTTACTTCCTAATTATGTTCTAGTTTCTTACATATTGGTTGTTGTGGTGGCGACATGCCCCCACAGGCTCTAAAGGAGGTGAGGGTAAACACCGGGGGCCCAAAACCCAGAAACAGACCCACCGAGGGGGGAATTTACTTCCGGTTGGTCCGGCAGCACAGGAGCCAGGACCACAGCAGCAGCCACAGGGAAGTTTAAAAGCCCTGATGGAACCTGTAGGGAGGAGGAGGAGCCAGAGGGAGAGAGATTTGGTGGGCAGTACACCCGGTGTGCTGAGGCTCCCACCGGGGAGAGGCACAGCGCAGCCGGCACAACACCGGCAAGCAGCACAGGGGAAAACTTTGAGCCCCCGCCGGAGACAGAGCAGGGGAATCACTGCACCTCCCTGTGGGACCCTGACCAGGAGAGGCAGGTGCCCCCCCTGGAAGAGGCAGAGCAGGGGAGGGGTTTTGAGCCCCCTGTAGACAACTGGGAAAGAGGAGGCGGCTCCAAATCCTGCTCCTTTCCCGAAGAATATTTTTTTGAAGACTACAGAAGGAAAGAAAAAAGAGGAAAGGAGGAAAGTCCCAGGGATAGGGAGAAAGGGTCTGGGCATCAAGACCTGAGGGACACGAGCCAGCTGAGCCATTCAGCCGAGTGCTCTTCCCTTCCCCTGAAGCAGACTGCGGGCAAGCCCGTCAGACCAAGGCCAACGTCAGACCATCACGTAACTTGTTGGCGAGTGGATGGGGTGTAGGGGAGGTTGAGCCCCATGGAACATTGCACCAAGCAACCGTGAGTACAGCCATTGTCGGGAAGCCCCTCTGGGAAGATCTTCACTGAACCCCTCTCTTGATAGTTAACAGCAAAGTCATGGCAGGCGAGGCCAA
>NW_005841905.1:4138326-4166046 GCF_000455745.1 Alligator sinensis
CAGGCGAGTCAAGGGGAGGGGCTACATTACCGGCAAGCCGTATCACCCATAGGGCCCCTGACATCACAGTTGTTTAATAATTTGTTCCAGAAATTTAATAGAGACAAAGTTAGGCCAATTGATTTATAAATACTTGGGTACTTCTTTTTTCCAAGATAGATACTACATTTGCCATTCTCCAGACATCTTCTATGAGGTTTGGAAGATAATTACCAGCTTCAGAGATTACTTTGGCTGGTTCATTAAGCACTCTAGGGTTAATTTAATCAGATTTTACAAATTTGAATAAACCTGTATTATCTAAATACTTTTTTATTATCTAACTTCTTTAACCTGCTATTTCCTTATTCAACTCAGCACTCCTAGCTCCTTGTGAGAATTAAGTACGTCTGTGGTTACAGTTAACCTTTGTGAAGAGCAAAGCAAAAAAGGCATTGAATACTTCAACCCTCTCAAGATCAATTACAGCTTTCCTACTCCTTCCCTGTTAATAGATGTGCAGTTTCCTTTTCCTTTTACTTCTAGTTTATGTATACAACTTTTTCTCTTCTCTGAAACTCATTTTGCACCTCAGCCTTGCTGATTTTTTTTATCCCTATATGCTTGAACTACTCCTTTATATTTATCTATATATATTTTTACCCTTGTTTCCACTTTTGTATTGTTTTATTTACAGCTTATTACAGAGCTCCTTATGGTTTCTTAGTATGATTCCTATCTTTCCTTCACATTCAGATGTTATGGTGTCTTTAATAGTTTCTTTTTAGTACATATACAAAATGTATATGTAATCCTAGCACTACTAATGTTACCATTTCATTTTCTTCATAGCGGCACTATGCTTCTATACCCACTAGTGATTTAAGTTAGTTGTACTTTTCAGTGCCTATAAGGAAAATGTTCTAAAAAACACTCATTAATTCTTGTTTTCATCATTTAGTAGTAAAAACTGCTAACACATTGTATTACTTGCCCACAATGCAAATGTAAAATTAATTTTAAATTACAATTATAATGTCTAAAGATCAGATCCAATGGATTTTAAATTCTATCAGACGTGAGATCTCCAGACTTGCATTCCTACTTGCTAGTGAATTTTTTATGACTAGTGTGTGAGCTTTGGTTTTGAAACACCCTACGCCAAATCCACGGAGTGTCACCCTCATACTCGTGATTTCCATCCCCGCCATAAGATGGCATTGACTTACGTGTGTGCTTGGAAAAAACATAACACAGTCAGTCGTCGTTAACTAGAGCTGAACTGTACTGGAAGCTGAGGCACGCGTCGATACATATAGTTATACTAAACAAAAGAGGGGTGTATTCAGGGAACCAATATTCTTAAAAGCTACTATATTGTTCAAGTTTTCCGTAAGGTTGTTATCTTCACATGTTCTAGCTTACACATATAATTCATCTGGTGTCTTCCTTAACCGTCGGAGAAATGCACTGACAGGGTTGAACTACTCCAACGTACTGCCTCTCTCCAGCCTTTGGGCAGCGTGTACCATCCGGGTTGCCTATTCTAATCGAGTTAAATGTCTCTATCAAATTGCCCTGCCTTGGCTCCGAATTTCTAAATTAATCCAAGGGTGTAAAGCGCAGCCCGTGGAGCCATGTCACCCGGCTGGATGAAAATGTGGCAGCAAAGCAGTGTAACAAGGTCCTTGGCCCGGGTCTCCTCCCGGGCCAGAGCAGAGGGCAGCGCTACCGCTCCCGAACGACCATCTTGTGCACCAGCCCCACCCGGGACGCAAAACCCCTCCCACAATCCTTTGCGGCGCGGAACTGAGGGGCGGATCGAGCGCTCGGCCGATCGGCTGCGCCGGCTGCGCTGCCCGTTGCTAGGCAGCCCGCACGCAGTTGCCGTGGTTACGGCCCGCCCGTCATGGAGCCCGACAAGGTGAGGGGGGCCGGGCCGGGCCGGGCCGGGGCCCGGGCCCCCCGGGGGCTGCGAGCTGCAGGCTGGGAGGGGCGAAGCTGGGGTCCCCGTGCCAGTGACTGTTACCACCTCCCGCCCCAGCACAGGCAGAGCAGGGCCCCCTTCTCCCCACGGTGCGTGGGGGTGAGGCCGGACCCTTCCCTCCCACAGCCCTCGCGGCCAGGCCGCATCCCTCTGCCAGGGCTGAGCCATGCCCCCGGGGCCTGCACCTGGGTTGGCCTCCCTGTGCCCCAGATCAGGGCTGCGGGTAGGCTGGGCACTGCTCACCCGCCAGCCCTCCCAGACTGGCCAGGAATCAGCATCAGTCGCCCAGTGACCGTTGGAAGTGGTTCGGGAGATTTTAATAGGATATTTTAAGAAAGTAAATTAATATAATAGGTTGGGGTGGATCTCCCAGAATAGCTTCAGTCAGAGTTGGCAACCCTACTGGCCTGCCAAGGACAAAGGTTGAGCACCACTGGTCCAGACCCCTGGAGGTCCCTTCTCAGTGAGTCTGCAACATGCAGGCAAGCGTGTCACATACGAGGTGCGGGAGCTCACCTCCAGGGAGGCCTGTGTCTGACACTGGGCATGGCGGTTCAGGAAGGACATGGACCAGTTGTGAAGGGTCCGGCAGAGAGCATGATTGGAGGCCTAGACAGCATGACACATGCAGAATAATTGGAGTATTTCATCCAGAGAAGAGAAAGTTGGGGGTGGGGAGTAGAATTTGATAACAGTCTCCAAATATATATACATTTTAAAAGTTGTTTATAAAGAGAATAGTAATCATCTATTTGCTCTGTCCCCAGGGGCAGGACAAGAAGTAATGGGCTTATTTGCAACAAGGGAGATTGAGATAGGATATTAGGAAACATTTTGTAACTATATGAGGATGGTTGAGCTGTGAGGATGCATTACCTGCAGAGGATGTAAAATCTCCATTACTGGAAAACGTTAAACACTTGGCTGGGATGGTCCTGTCTTTAGCAGAGGGTTAGATTAGATGACTTCCTGAGGTCCCTTCCAATCCTATTTTTCTATGATTTCCTCACCATGATTCCTGTATTGCAGAGGTGCTCAACCCCTAGTCCGCAAGCCAGATTCAGCCTGCCAAGCCACATCTTCCAGTCCATGGGGTTCCCCACAAGTCTGGTAAATTGGTGACAGGAGTGCTAGCAATTAAAGCTGCCACTGCTCCCCTGCCACCAAATTTCTAAGCTCCACGTGGCTGGATCAGCTTCAACTGGGCTGGCCCTGCACAGAGGAGTCAGGCCCCATGGAGCCTCATGCAACAGGATTGGGTCCTGGATAGGCCATTGCCATATGGTAGGATTGGGTCCCTGGGTGGACTGTTGCCATGTGGTGAGACCGGGCCCCAGCCCCATGCAGCAGGATCAGGACCCAGTTGGGCTCGCCTACATACCGAATTGGGCCCACACATCTAGACTTTGATAATGAGATACTGTAGTTTATTGAAAATAGGGAAACATGTCTGTTTCTTGGAGTCTAAATGAAACATTATTATTTGTGACTACAGTCCCCACACTTATCATTAATATTGTACTACTATGGCAATATTTGAAAAAGTTATAAAACACCAAAATGAAAAACTCTGGCATTCACTAGAAAACTAGTTAAATCTCTGTATGCCATAATCATGTAATTTTATCACAGTTTGGCACGTTAACCTTTGGGAGCTCTAGACTTCGCAGTTAGTTTGTTTAGCTATATTTAGACTTATGTAGGTTTACATAGTGAATGTAATGATTTGGCTATGCCATTACAAGAGCATGAATAATGCTATTTAACATGCACTTAAGGTACATCACATTAAAATTGATACAGTGATTCATGTGTTGCAATAGTTTCATTACTTCAACTTCTTAGCTAGCATATATGATCAATAATTATCCTGATAAGTGAAACTGTGCCACACAAGAAGTCCAATTGTCAGAGGGCCAGAGGCAGTCATGCTAACGGACAGTGTGTCTTAATTGAAGAAATGAGCCTCTTACTGTTTCAGTTAAAATGAATCAAAGGTAGCACAATTTGTATTCTCCCATCTGAGACTCTCTGTATTATAAATGGAAACCGACCTATAGAGTACAAAGGATCTCCCCCTGCTTCCTTGACTGTAGTAGCTTCTCCTGGCATATTTTTGGGTACTGTCTCTAATAAGAGGTTTATTTGCTCTTCCAACCTGCTCTTTAATTTAGCTTGTTAAAAGTAACAAAATCATCTGATCAGCTGAGTTAGTAGCAGCTCAGCTATCTTTTTTGCCATACGTTATGGGACAGGCTGCTGATATAGTTTCATTTTCTTAGGTAGAACTGTGGCATTTTATACCAGCTGAGTATCTGTCCCCTGCTCTCAATTTCAAATGATGTTTAAGTGTTTATTTTTAAAAGTGTTATTTAATTTAAATCAAGGTAATCCAATCTACCTAAAAAAGGTTTTATTTTTAATTTGTTTTATCCACTCTAACTCTCAGGGATTCCAAATCAAGCTCAAATGTGGATCATCCTTTACTGGAAGAAGCTGGTTTCTTAGGCTGTCCTTACAACATGTACTTTTCTTGGAAGCTTTTGTAACAATGATTTAGTGTTTTTCTAGTTTATAAGTGGAGGAAGATAAAAGAAGTAAAGCTGAATTCCAAAGGACTTGCATGCTAACAAACAAGTTTTTCAATAAGTCTTTTAGTACCTAGGAAATATTATTCCAGTCACAGAGCACCAAATAATTATTTCAGTTTATATTAAAGTCTCAGTGATAAATAGCCTATAAATAGTAGACAATTAATAATGTTTTTAAATGGTTAATTAATTGTTATACATGGGTATAAAATCTGGTATATAATAGGTTGCTTTTAACCATCTATGATTCATTCTACTAATAATGTAATACATGATGAATAATTTGTCAATTTATCAAACATGATTAGCACATGTTGTAGATGTTTAAAAATGTTCATAAGTGATCTCTTATTGGAACCTTAGTACAGCATATGATTCAAATCAGGAAGCCATCCCTTAATTGGTTAATGCTGGAATTAATTTTTTACAGTCTTTGTTCAATATACATGTTCTTCTCTATCAGTTTTTCTCAGTCTTTTAGTATTTATTTTAATGTATTTTAGAGGACAGTTATGATCCATTTTAGTGGTTTTCAAGCAACTTCTTGGTTCCATAAATGTTACTTCAGTAAACAGTACTGCTTAGTGATGGTCTATTACTATTATTATTGTTTTTCTCTTTTCAAAATTTTCTACTTGTTAGTTCTCATTTAGTTTTTCTGTCTTAACCTTGTCAGAATTCTGAATCTGATCATGTGTGTCCTTAAGGCTGTATTTTAGAGTATAAGGTGTAAATGTGTCACAGAGTGCCCTATAGGGCATGCTTCCCCAGAACTGTCTGCAGCTTTGTCTAATCTGTGGGAGAGACCCCTGAAACCAGCCCTTGCTCCTTCCCACTCTGAGACCTCAGCCTTATGGTCTCTCAACCTCCCTTGGTTCTCCATGGTCCTGACTCAAGGAGCTAGTATCCAGTTCCACTCCTGAGAGAGCAACTTTACCTCCTGTTGGAGAAAAGGCTACTTAGCCAGAGGTTTCTAGTCCCTCTTCCCTGCTCCTCCGGCTTTCAGTCACCCCATGTGCAGTCTAGATGGACTGCATACAAGGTGATTTAAGAGCTCGTGGGCTGTCTGTTGACAGCCTCTCCCCTTCCAGGGCAGGGGAGAGGACAGGTTGTCAAATAATAGGCTCCCTTAAGGCAGGGGTGGCCCTGGCCCCTGTAGTGTAGCTCTCCAGCCCAGGTCTGGAATGCACCTCCCACACAGTTTTCTACCTCTAAGAATTTCTCTGAAATTTTTGCTGGTAGAAATGAATGCATATACACAGCCACAAGTAACAGCTTCTGTGTTCATTTTGTTTGGAATACACTGTGATTTAAGTTTAATTTTGTTGTACTCCAGTGCTGGGTATGGTCCTGGGTATGGCCATAAACTGACTGGAGCAGCTGGTGGCAATATGATGGGGCTGCTCGTGGCATGGTAGCTCCATAAAATACTAGTATTGTAATCTCCAGAGTAGGTGAGTATAGGACACCTTAAAACCCTAGCCCCCACTGCCATGTGGATATTCCTTGGTTGAAGTTAGGGCTAAGGGACATCACTCTGACAAAATGCTCTTGCTGAGAGCCTCTGCTGACTGCCTAACTTCTATCTGTTGCTCTCTGGCAGAAGCTACATCCATTGAGGCACTGAACATCTGGACTCAGTATGGCCTTTGGACTCTGTCTTGGTGGTGTAAAGCGGGGTTGGTAGGTTTAGGGCAGCCTCCATTCCTCCATACCCTTGCCTGTGTATACACATTGAAGGTCTTGATGTGTTGGTCACAGGACTCTGTAAGGGGTATAAGTAACCTGAACCAGCTACCAAGGCATCCAAGCAGCCCCATTCAGGGGTGGCCTGCTTGCCTTGCCTGAGGTGTGCCCTAGAAAAGGTGGGCTAAAAAGCCATACCCCCATCCAATCTATCCTGGTCAAAATAAAATATAGTGACTCACATGTTAAAAATTTGTAACAAACTGTGTTGCTCTTGAGTTGGGCTTGTTGGCCACGGGTGGATTCGTCAGACACCTAGCTGAACTTCTTGCATGTGTACCATGATCCAGAGTATTGACAGTTGCCCATACTTCAGTGCTCAAAAATTTAACAAAAAGTGCTGTGTGTTAAATCCCTTATGCATGAAAAAATTATAGTCTTGAAATTGGCACAAAGAATTTTTGGTTGGAAATAGCCATTAGTTAGAAAACTTATTATTTAATAATATAGAAAGTGGTTTTCTTTGAATCTGAACTCAATCATTCAGTCTTCCTTAAGCTTGTTAATGTTGTTATTTTTTCCAGAGAAGAACCAAAGAAGATACCTGGAAATCAGATGAACTGAAGAAACATCTTAGGGTAACTTTCTTTTTTATAAATTAGTGAGATCAGTTTAGATGTTTTGTGGACCACCTTTAGTGAAATTAATTATATGTTTAAGATGCAAAGACAACAAGTTCTCTTGATTCAGATTCAGTTAGATTATGTCTTAAGAAAAAAACGTTTTCTAATAATTACAAGTCACTTAATGCAAACTTACTGCATACTTTTTTAGTTAAGAAAGAAATTCCAATGGGGAGGCTGTATGCATGGGCTAACCTATATTATTTATAAAGAGCTAGTATCCTTGTTTTTATGATTGTGTAGAATGTTGTATAATAAGTTGGTTCTTTTACACCAGTGGAAGTAACTGTCAGCCCAAGCAGGAGAAGTTGGCTTAAATGTTTAGGTACTAGGGTTTTTTTCCCTCCAGCAAAAGTTTGGTGACTGAGCTCTTCAGCCAAGTGAGAGAGAGGTTTTAGTTGGTATAGTCCATGAATATAGCCTAAAAAAGAGAGTCCTGTGTCTGCATTGTGGTAGCACAGAAATTCTAGCCCCACTGGAGTCAATGAGAGTTTTGCCACTTAATCGCTTACAATTTACTTATTAAAATAAAAGAATATTCCATGATGGCTGTTGGTCAACATTTTTCTTTCCAAAATCTGTGCATCTTTTGGGGTGCAGAAAGCCATAGGAACAGAGTTACTAAATTAAAAATATGCATTAATTTTTGTTTTTAATCTTTAGGTATCACAATCAGATAGTCAGTCTGAAAACAAAAAACACAAAGAAAAAAAATTGCAAAGAGAGAGAGAGATTCATGACACAGTTGATTACAAAGGATACAGAGATCAAGACAAAGACCGAGGAAAGACCAAAGAAAGGACGGGAGAAAGAGAAAGATTTAAATCTAGTGAAAGAGATAGGGAAAAATTGCGGGAGAGAGAAAGGGGAAAAGATCATCACAGAGAACGAGAGAGAGAGAAAGTTAAAGATAAAGATGCAGAGAAGGAAAAATATAGTACAAGAAGAGAAAAAGAAAAGGAGAGTGATAAGGAAGCACAAAGAAAACAAAAACGGGATCATTTGAAGCAAATGCTTATACAGAGTGACCAGAGGGAAGGAAGGGAAAAGAGCCATCACAGAAGGAGAGGGAGCAAGGATCATTTAGGTATGTGGCTTGCTTTGCTTTATATATTTTGAAGTATTTCACTTGTGTTTATAGATAAAAATGGGCTGAGAACATAAAGACAATGGACTTTGGGTACCTATCATATGTACCTTTAAAAATAAAAATTGAAGATTTTCCAGGCTGATTATAACCTAAAAGTTTTCCTCTCACTGAGTTACTGAAGGTAGTATGGACAATAACAATTTTTGGTAATTAATTGAATGGCAGACTAAATCATGGCAATACATGGGACATTTCCATTAGGTACCTGAGCCCTGCCTACATGAAGTAACAGCATGCTTATTGATAGGGGTCTAATTAACACAAGGAGTCAGATGGCCAATTTCTCAAGGAGAGTGCAGGGCCAGCCACCATTTTCATGGGCTGATTGCAACGAGACCCCCATGCCTCTCACCCCACCCCTTGCTGATGATCAGCTGCAAGGGCTGTCCATCATACAGCCCCACCCCTCACTGCTGAATGGCTGAGGGTTGTTCATCTTGGGCTGCCCTTCACATGGGCAGTCGTGTCCCGTCCCCCCGCCCCACCTCGGTCAGATTGCGTAGCTGGGTTGCAGTGCCATGAGGACTGCTGTCTCTCTCTGGGGAGCCAGCATTTTATTTTCATTAGAGTTTTTTTTTTTAATTATTATTCTTCCTGTGGATTTCATGGACATTGCCTGCAAAACAGTCAGTTCTGGATTTCACAATTTCTGTAAGTTCCTACTTATTGATGACTGACAGGTGGAGGTATCCTTGATTTCGGTAGGAAATAAAGCCTCTCACAAGAGCAGAGAGATCTTTCAGGAAAAACCCTAGGAACAGCCAACCCCAGGGAGAAAATTTAGGCGGCAATATATGTTGTTTTATTCTTTGCTAGTAATAAATTCAAACCTTAAGAAGGTGATAGATGTGAACTTCATTTTACGTTTATACATTCTACTGAAAGGAAGGTAGGAGTTCTATTTACATTATCATCTGTGTCAATGAACTGTAGAATAAGCTTTCAATATGAGGTCTAAGTTGTTATGTAGCATACTTAGGGCCTTGAATGTTACTAACAAAATATGTTTTTAATTTCATATTTAAAATATTTTAGAAGAAAACACAAAAGCAAGAGATGAAGAGAAAGAAAGAAGTCATACAGAAAGAAAGGTAAACTGAGCAAAGAAATGAAGTATTTTGTAATGGCATGAGATAATGGTGAAAGATAACAGACTGGAAATCAAGAAGTCTCCAGCACCTGACTAATCCAAAATATATGTGTATAGTAGGTTCTTACATATTGTTTGTTGTTTACAAGTATTTATTTGAATAATTCCTTAACTGCATTTATTAAAGAAGGAGCATCCTGTAATTTCATAAATAAAACATTTTAAATTTGATTTGTTTTAGGTATTTTCATAAATAATCTTCAGGGAGTCATTTTGCTTTAAACACAATCAGAAAGCAAACTGCTCTAGTTTATTTGTGTATAGCATCATCCTAACAAATACACATTAAAGGTTTTACCTGTTATTTCGGTCTTTATTTTTATAAAGTATTATAGGTATATATCCTATTTGATTACAGAATTCATGCACAACAAATCAAAGAGTAAAAATTATTTGTAAAGAATTCATAATCTAAACAGGATCTTATAGTTATAATGAGATATGCAGTTTCTTAGAAGTAGTATTGGAAGCCCCAGTTCTATTGTAATGTGAAACGTGATTGGACACAATGCTTAATATATTGTTCAGAAAGTGCTTTTCTGGAAGATCTATCCATTCCTAACTTCTAGAATTATAGAATTACAGTACTTCTCTTATTTTAATTACAAATCTTCCAAGAATTCTAATTTATATTTTTTTTTCCAGAATAGCAGCAGCAAAGATGCTCTTGACAAATATTTAACATATAGAGATGAAGGCGAACGTAGGCATATGTCACATAAAGATCAAGAACTGAATAAAGACAGGGAGAGGAGGCACAGAGAAAAAAGAGAACATGAACATTCAGTTAAGGCAGGAAGAGAAAGACATTCAAAAGACACAAGTCATAAGTCCTTCGAAAAGCATGTGGAAGAAAAACATGAAGCAAAGAGACATCAAGAAGGATATTACCGTGAAAGTAGAGAAAGCCAACCAAGGGAGAACAGTGAAAGAAGGCTAGGAGAGGAAAGTGAAAGAAAGAAGAGAGATCTTAAGGTTAGTGTTTGTGAAGTTTTGATACTTTGTAACTCTGTCATGATGATACTTTATTAAAATAGAAGTAGATGTTAATTTTTGGTAATGTGAACATGAAGAGATAATGCCTCAAATGGTAAATTTTCACTGAATCTTTGCTTCATGAGACTACATATCTTGCTGTTTCCTGAAGTTTTTGACAAGGTCCATCACCAAAGCCTTTTACAACACCCGAGTTGCCAGAGGATTAGAGGAAAAGGTTGTTTTGTGGCTCAAGAACTGGTTGAAAGATCGGAAACAAAGAGTAGAGTCTAATGGTCACAATTTCAGGAAGGAAAGAAGTTAAAAGTGGGTACCACAATGATCTGTGCTGGGCACAGTTTTGTTCAACATTTTCATTAATGACCTAGAAATGGGGGTGTACAGTGAAATCTCTAAATTTGGGAATGATACTACATTATTCCAGATAGTCAAATTCCAAGCTGATGGAGAAGAGCTGCAGAAAGATCTTACAGAGCTAAGTTAGTGGGCACTCTAGATATAACTTGTTCAGTTCTCTCTAAAGCATCTGCTACTGCCACTGTCAGTGAAAGGATAGTGGGCTAGATAGACCATTGGTCTGACTCAGCATGGGGCTTCTTAAATTCTTACATTCTAAAATAGGGTGCTTAATGCCTGGACCGCAGGCCAGATCCAGCTTGTGGTGCCATGTCATCATCACAAGTATATGGAGAGCCTAGGCCATGGCCCTGCATGCCAGATCAGGCATGCAGGATGATGGGGGACCTGATCCTGGCACTTGGGCATAATAAGGGGACCCGAAGCATAGCCCTGGCACACAAGGCTGGCCGGGGTGGCAGATGTGTCTGGGGTCCAATCTCAGCAGGCAGGGATGGCACAAGGCCCCAGGACCTAATCCCAGCAGGAGGGGTCTGATTCAGTCTGCAGACAGGCACCATGTGCCTCATCTGGCCTATGGGGCCAAAAGGTTGAGTCCCACTATTCTAAAAATCACATCTGATGTTATATACTTACGCATTCTAGAATGAATGTAGCTTTGAATTCAGTGTCTGGCAGTTCTTGTACTGTGACC
This sequence comes from Alligator sinensis, assembly GCF_000455745.1. Taxonomy (NCBI): domain Eukaryota; kingdom Metazoa; phylum Chordata; order Crocodylia; family Alligatoridae; genus Alligator; species Alligator sinensis. The sequence goes on from NW_005841905.1 coordinate 4,149,600, forward strand.
ATGAATTTTTTACTTAATCTCTCCTTCAGAATACTAGTAAATTGTCCAGAAAAAAATAGATGTGTTTGCAGATGGTGTGGCCTTGGTTGCCCACAGTGACTCTTCCCTGCAAAATCTCTTGGGCAGATTTTCTGAGTCATGCAAGCGTTTTGGGTTGACAGTTAGTCTCAAGAAGACTGTGGTCACATACCAAGGGGCTGAAGAACCAATACATGACATCATTCTGGAGGGCAAATCTCTTGGTACTGTCAACAGCTTTTGTTACTTGGGTTTGATGGTCATCGGGAATCTTCACTTTTAGACTGAACAGACTAACAGAATTGAAAAAGCAGCTAAGAATTCTGGACTATTACAGATATGTGCATAGAATAATAACAAACTATCTACTAAGGTGAAGATGCAAATCTAAAAGACTTCCATGCTTTCATCCCTGCTTTATGGTTCAGAAATGTGAACTACGTGTTCTAGGCACATCAAGGGATTGAACAGCTTCTACATGAGTGACTGTGTAAGATCCTGAAAATAAAGTGGGAGGACAAAATACCAAACATGGGTGCTGGAGCGAATAGGACTGACACACCTAGAAACCACTATCAAGAAGAGGAGGTTGCGATGGCTCAGTCATGCCAGGAGAATGAGAGGAGACCATTTCCCCAAGAATATTTTGTACAGCAAGATTCTAAGATGACTCTAGAAAGTGGGGTCGCCCTCTATGGCAGTACTATGACATGTAAAAATGATGTGAAATCATTCAACATCCACATAGAAAGCTGGGAGGAGCACACACAATCCCATCTGATCTAGTGGGAACACCTGCCACTGGGTGCAGCACAATCTGAAGTTACTTTGATCCAGAGGATGGAAGCAAAGTGAGAAAGAAGAAATCAACGTGCTGTAAACTTGGAATCCAACTCAGACAACACATGGATTTATAACAAGCTGTGTTGCTGTCAAATTGGGCTTGTCCACCACAAATGGACTCATCAGGCATCTGACTGGACTTCTTATGGGTACACCATGATCCAGAGGATCGACGGTTGACTATAACACAGCAGCCCTTTTTATTTCCATGGGGATGGACAATAATTCTCTTAGGCTTCTTGTAAATCTCACCTTTTATGAGTCGTTTGTTGTCCCCAGGAAAGGAGTAAACAGCTCTCTTTCTCTCATGCACAAGTTTTGGGGTGCAACTCCTGATCCATATTGTGCCTTTGGCTGAAGGTATAATGAACTAGATCTAGAGGTTTTTGGGCAACACAGCCTTTCTCCCCAATCCAATCATATTCAAACTGCTGTAGTAGCTTGTTCCAGGGATTGTATGCATTTCAAGCCAACGTTTGTTAGTGCGAGTGATTTTTGTCAATATTATTCTACAAGAATAGAAAGATGGGAATTACAATATGTAACAGGCGACATCTAAATCAAATTTTGTGGGACAAATAACCGCTTATGTATTACGCTTGCTGAATATTGCAGTTCTTTTGTAAAAAATGGTGTATAAGCTTCTCAAAGAAAAGGTTGGATGAATCTTTTTTTAATAGAAAATGTTAGACAGCCTAAAAATATCAGTCAATACCAGGTTCCCTTATAACATTTTTTCTTTAGCTGTGAAGACAGGCCTACTACCTGCAATTCATGCAAGGTTTGTATTCCCTTGGAAATTTACTAATGTAGTAATTCTAGGATATGTGAACCTTTGCATGGACAATTTTAGTCCTGAATAAGCATGTCTTTCTCTGTTAATTTAATCCATTAATTTAGTTTTAATTCATTTAGCTAGTTTAATCCATTTCCAAAGTAGTTTAAGCTAAATCGAGGAAATGGAATTCTTGTTCTGGAATAAAAGCATCTATGTGATTTTTCATAACTTTCTGTATTTTTAATATAAATATATATAATATTTGTTTATATTTTATTTTATACTTATATTTTATACCTACTGTGGAATACATTATTCTAGAATAACTTTTTTGGTAAATTTCCAAATGTAGACAAGCTCCAAGTATTCAGGAGGAAAGGCCTAAGTGGCCAAAGCATCATAAAAGGCAGTGGCAATAACTAACTCTGTGCTGTAAAGATCCAACTGACAGGGACAAAATTCCTCAAAATGAACCAGTGGCATGTACAGTGGAATGAACTCTTCTGTCCCTATGAAGAAGAGTACTGCCAGCTTCCACTGAGTACATGCTACAGACCACAGTATATGTGCTAATGCTCTGAGGAGCTGATCTCCTTAAAAGTCGGACAGGTTTCACTCAGGCTGTTATGTATTCTAAGTGATTCAGCCTACCTGTTGCACAAAAGCAGCAGCTCCTATGCCCCTTTCCTTCATTTATATAGAAATGCAGCAGGGCTCAAGCATTAGCCATAAGGATCAAGCAAATGTTCAGCCTTTTCAGTACAAGTCTACAAGCTACATATTCAACATTTGCTTTATTGATGTTTCTGCTATTTCCTTTGCTTAATGAAATTACTTTCCTTTCAAAAGGGCCTTAGTCCAACACAATTCATATGCGGTAGTTTCTTTTACAAGCAGTGGAGCATAACAAGACTAAAACAGTATGCCCTATGGGTTGTTTATGAAATGAAGGATTTTTGCAGCACCCTTTTCATTCTATAAAAGGGTTATAATAGCTCATATACATTTTTTTCACTGGATTTCTTACAATCGGAATACTATGAATTGAACTTTTCTTTCAATTTTTTACAGAACAGTGAGCACAAAAACCAAGGACAGAGCCCAAGACAAGATATAGAAATCAGCTACCAGCACAAAAGGTACTTTTGGATGTTTAAAATCATCACACAGTATACAATACATGTCACTCATATAAAAGTCACAAATAAAATCACCACCATGGACATTATTTTTAAATGTCAGTATCCAGCAGCAGTTTTCACTGCAGCATATCTATGAAGCATACTAGGGTCTTTTTGTAAGCATTTTTACAACATTAAGGTTATTTAAGAAACTACCTATTATGCCTTATGGGGCATGTTCACACATGCACACCACTGCGCAGTTGGCACTGTGCAGTCATTTAGTACTTGCTTTACAAAGTAAAGTAAGGAAACTTCACAGAGTGTTATCTTCAGAGAAGCAGAACTGTAGGCAAGTAATTTTCATTTCTCATTTTAAATACTTTAAAGACCTTAAAATGAAAGGGGTTTCTCTTTCCTAGAGTGTAAGAATAAATCCCACTTATTTACTTCCACTCTTTTTTGTCATGCCTTCAGCCTTCTCTGTAAAACAGTCTCAACAACTGTTCTGCTACTTTGTCTGAAGCAGGCTGTGTTTGAAATTCATAAACTCAACTTGCAAGATAGTAAGATGGGCTGACAGAAACCAACCAAGTTTGTTGGTTTTCTTCTCATTTTCAAGGGCTGATTGTGCGGTCTTCATACTTCTCCTAATTTCAAAATAAAAGACCTGGTTGGTATTGTAAATCTCTGATTTTCTGCATAAGAATACATTATGCTAAATCAATCATATGTCAGTAGTATTAGTAATAATAAATACATGTCCAGGATTAATTTTTCTCCTTCATTTTCCCTATAATTTCTGTTCAAGAATTGTAATAGGACCTGTCTGGCAGTATATTTGGGGAGCGATTATGCAATCCTCAACTGATTAATCACTTGGCTATAGGCTTACTGTCCCATATCTGAGGCCTGCACTAAGAAGCTAAGAATATAGTAGCTGGCAGCTTTTTTGTGGAAGTATATGAGTTTACTGGCAGGTTTCAGCACTGCTTTTTTCTTTTTATACTAAAGAACTGTTTTCTTCAATGTAGTATTTTTCTCTGACTCAGTTCAGATTGATAGTGAAATTCTTTTTCTTTCTAGGAGTGTGAAAGATCCAGGAAAGAGTTATGCAAAGGGAAAAAAAGAGGATACAAAACAGGTAAAATATTCATTTCGGAATATTAGAAGGCACCCCGCTTGCTGGAATTATGTAGTATCATAGTTACTAGACTATAGATGTTATCTCAAGATGATGGTGCAATGGAAAAAGATAAGATGTATGTCCATTAAAAAGTTTCTTAAGTAAACATGATGTAACATAGGAAAATGGATTAACTTTTTAACAGTTTGCTTACTGGTTTAATGTAGTCATTCATTCAAAATGTTATGCTTGGAAAAAATAAAGCCCCAAATTTGGAGAAGTTTCTAATGATACATAGCATATAAACTATTTACAGAAAGAATGGAAAGTTTTATGTAGTAGCAAGCAACTGATATATGCTAAATAATTTGCAGTTGGCATATTATCTTCAGTGAAATTCATATATGCCTAGTGACATAGTTGGTGCAAGGAGGAGGACAGATAGTTAAATGCGTGAAGGCTGTCACTAGGTGTAGGGCCAATCTGGATCAAAATACATTTTAACAGTTTTCCAAAACCCCTACCAAAATAGTGGTTTGCTTATTTCACCCAGGTTGTGAACTTCTAAGTCACCAAAACAGAATGTTTAAATTTTGCGGCATTTTAGTATATTTTAAACAGAGTTATGTAGGAAAGAATTATATAATGTTGACACCACATCACTAATTCATCCAATAAATCTAAAATTCTGTGGTGGATTGTTGTGTTGGTAGCTACACACACAGAACTTTTGGGTAAATAGGTGATGAAGCAACACCTGTGATGGTCTGACTGCCCCCACTGCTGCAACCAGCCTGGTCCCTAGCTGGTGCTGCTGGTCAGGGCCCAAACCCTGGTAGTTCCACTTCTGACCCCTACTGAACTTAGTAAGACTGTAGTAAGATTGTATTGAGTCTAGCCCTCTCCTATTTTAAGAAATTATGTCATATAATTCCTTTAAAAAATGCATCAATCTCTATTTTAAAACTGGTTCAATTTTCTGCTCTGGCTACTCCTAATAAAGCCAGAGATGATCTTCTAATTTCCAGTTGAAAGATATTTATTATAACTTATTTCCTTTTCCTTATCTTGCCAACATTGTCCTTCAAATTAAATAATGCTTTTCTTTCTCTGAAGTTTACCTCTTCTGATGTGTATGACAGTAGTCATATTTCAGTCAGATACCGCTTGCTAAGCTAAACAAGCCAATTTGGTTTAGTCTCTTTCTGTAAGATAGCTAGGATGATCAACTCCTTTTTCTTGAACATGATTGACCAGAACTGTACTCACTATTCCAGATGAGGTCTCACCAGTATCTTGTCTAATGTTAACAGTATCTCCCTACCCCTATTGTAAATACTTCACCTGATTTGTCCCAAGATCACTTCTACATGGTCCCTCACATTGATCAGTTGTAGTCATCCTAATGTAATGAAGTCTTTCTCCTCCTCTGTTGTGCCAAATTATCAGCTTTCAGCTTGTCCTAGAAATTCTTTGGAAAATCCTTTATCTAACAAAAAAAAGTTAGTTTGTCATGATCTAATTTCAGCTTACCAGAACTGTATTTTATCCTACTTTTCATTTGTCTCCATATCTTTAATTATTCTTTTTTCAAAATTTGTTTTGAATGCTTGCATGTTACTTAGACCGTACCAGTAGAATTATTACCTGGGTTGCTTTCTTTTCCTATTCTTAAATATAAGTATATATTTTCTATTTGTAACGGGGCTTTCTATTCCCTTTAGAGGGAACAGTCAGCCCTGTTGAGAGAGCCCTGCAGCAGAGCATTTGAGTAGGAAGTGAGTGTCCCACTAGGAATCTTAAACTCCCAGAAGAATAAGCAAAGGAGGAGGGAGCAACCTGTGAGCAGAACTGCTTGCTACAAGAAGGGATCAGGTTGCTGTGCTAGGGGTATAGCTAGGGGTTTACTGAACTCAAGGAGGCAACCAGCCAATTTTGCAGGCAGATTCCAGGGCAACCGCCACTTTCACAGACTGAATGCTGTGGGGTCCCCCACACTTCTGGTTGGCTGAGGGGCCCTGGCAGTCCTGCCCCTCCCAGTAGATTGCAGTATGGCCTGAAACTATGGCTTAATTATCCTGATTAAGCCCAGGAAAGCCATTAATCCTTGTGTTAAGCATGAATTCATGGCTTCCCCAGTCTTAATCAGGGTAATTAAGCTGTGGTTTCAGACCATCCCCAAGCAGCATGCTATGCGTTTTTTGGCAGGCTTGCTAAAAAACCCAAAGCAAACTCACCAGCAAACAGAGAAAAAGTTGGGAAGCTGTGCCATCTTGAGGGGAGGAATAGGGAGGGTGGGTGGTGAGGGCTGCTTGCATATTTTTGCTGCTTGCTGGTAAATTTTTTCTCTTTTTTTCTTCTTTTTTTGGCTGCAAGCCTGCTAATATCATGAAGGCCACATTTTCTCGCAGAGCCTGCCTGTAATTGTCGTTTCTGTGAAAATCATGCAATCACAATTTTGGTAGGTCCCTAGCTGTAGCCCAAGAGCTCCCCTCCTAGTGCCTGGAACAGGGCAGAAAGGTTTAGTTCTTTATTTGTTTGCTTGTTGGTCACCTAAAGACTGTTGTCTTCGGGAGAACTGGCTATTCTCCCAAATGACTGTTGGTCACCTAAAGATTGTTTTATTTGGGAGTGCTCCTCAGGGAGTAAAACCCACCAGCAGAAGCCACTTACACTATTTAGTCTTCAGTCATACAGATCTGACCTGATCTGACTGGTTGACTTCTGTGGATCTAGAACACATCTATTGTTATCTAATGAAGTAAAGAATGATGATAATGTAATTCAAACAGAAAAGTTATAAGCAGGGCTATTTAATGTACCTGATCTTTTTAAGGGGCTTTTAGTAGATTAGTGAATGCAGATCTGGTTTAAATATAAGTTTTAGAACAAATAGGTAATCATTTTTTCAATAAAGTCAGGTCATAAGACATTGAAGGAAGTAAAAAAAAAATTAAAAGGTTCATTCAACTATGTAAACTTGCTCACAAAGATAGTATTTTGTGAGAGAAACTTGCCAAAAAATCCAGAAATAGAACCTACTATGTCTGTTCAGTGCAGACGAATCAATTTTCCTGTTGCCATTTAACATGCTGCGTGGTTTCACTTGGTTTGTGAGAACCTTCCTGTCTATAAAGTACATTGAAGAAGAAAAGTATCTGCACACACTAAGTTCAATAAAGAGAGGCAAACAAGTGAGGAAGAACATGCAAGGATAGTTGACATTTTTCATTTTCTCTTGATTTCTTAAGACCATGGAAATATTACATAGCCTACCTTGCAAGTTAAACTACATTTTTCCCATACAATTCTACAGAATATTTTTATGTAGAATAATTAGGATGCAAGTAAATTGAAAAAGGACATAAACCTTTCTGTTGTATTGGACAATGGGATGATTTTTTTACTATTTTTTTACAACTATTGACAGACCTCAGATTTTACTGTATTGAAAATACTGTGACAGATGTGTTGTTTTAAAAGCATTCAAAGAGTATTATGTTGACATGTGACAGATGCTCTGTACACATGGAATATTCAGAGACTTGTATCAATTATATAAAGAGTATCTGTGTCATTAAGGATTTATTAGAGATTGCATTTTTGCCTGTATGGATCAGAAAAGGAATATTTTTAGCTGGAACAAATATAACTATGGGATAAACAATGTGAATCTGAATCTGTGAGGAGTCAGAAGTGCCATTAACTTGGAAACCGTGACAACATTATTCTTTCTAGTAGTTTGTGCTTCATTGTCCTTAATTGTAAAACAACTGATTATTAGTATTGTATTTGGGCAGTAGGCTTTTCCGCATAAGTTCTTAATTTTATTGCTGTCCTATGCTCTTTCAAGATCCCTTTTTGAAGTGCAACCTGAAAGTATAAACATTGAGTAGATTACTCTGTCTTTTTCTTTTTGACTCATAAGAATATTTAGTGAGACTGGTTGAAAAGGGTGAAGGATCAAGGGTTAAGGACTAAGGCAGAGTTATTTATTTTTGGCCATTTTGATAATAATAAAAATATTCTCTCTGTAAATCTAACATAAAGATGAGTCTGGTTTTGACAGATGCAGTTATTATTGAATGCAGATTTCCAGTTCACCTGTTAAATTCATGGCACAGTACTTTAATTTCCCAGTTCAAAGCTGTTAATCCTAAACCTAAACTACTCGAATAAAATTTGAGTCTAGTTATGATAAGCATAATAAGGGTGTTTTTTGTTGAGTTCTTTGGAAAGTAGAGTACTTTTATTCTGTTATAAAACCTAGGTGGAAGCATTATTAACTTTGGGTGGGGTATTGAAAATACGCATAGCTAATACTTTTTAGTCTTTTCTAAAAAAAATAATAGGAAAAGCAGCTGTTTTTCATAGGACATGGTTCAATTGACCTCTACCTTGTTTTCCTTTATTGTGTAGTATTCATAATTACCACTCGTTGCTGCATATGCCTATTTATTATGAATTGAATTGGTGGATCATTAGTTTTACAATTTAAACCTATTATTCAAGAAGATACAGTATTTTGCTAATGTTTTGGCAGACTAAAAAGAAATATATTCTAAAGTTATGGAACGGCTTAATTTATTTTGCTGTTCTATTTTCCTTTTTCAGGAAATTGAAGAAGTAAACACATGCAATGCAGAAGCAGGTTATAACTATTCAACAAATTATGAAGATGATTTTGAAGTATGTATAATTGGGTTTGTCCGTTTGTAATAATTTTTAAATCTATGTATAGCAATTAATTACATTCACTGTTATGATTAGTCCTAATTATTGCAGAATATGAATGAACATGTTTTGTGTACTTTTACATTTTCAGTAACAGGCAGTGTACCTTTAAATTTCTTGACAGAAAATACCATGGAAATTAACAGTTTTATAAAAACTTACTTGTAAACCATATTATTTATTGGGTCTTTGATGGGGTAGGCTGGTAACCAAGTTTGACTTTTCCATTAGCAGGGTTGGTATTTTAGCTTCTTAAATTTCACCTGTTTTAGCTTTCTAGAATCTAGCTATTCTGCTTTTCTTGAGTAGATATTTTGAATGTTTGTGTATCGTCCCATTATACTCTGTTGCATAGAGGAAAACATAAATTTGACATTTTGTTATAACTTGCCATAGTGTCATTAATATAAAAAATTATATTAATTTCTTTGTTGAACCTGCAATTTGGTTAGAGGACTAAAATGCAAAGGAGCTCTCTATGCTGGAATTTAGCCAAAAAAATGTTCAAAATAACAGTGTGCAGCACACATCTACTACCAGTGAAATCCATTGACTCCATTAAAGTTAGCCAGTTTTACTACTGACTTTAGTGTAACTAGATTTTGAACGTTTAATACTATTAAAGTTTAACACTTATTAAAACAATTTTAATAGGATTATGAAGATGACTTTGATGATATTGATGAAGACAATGATAGTGAGGACAGAGATGCAGAACACCAGCTACAAGCAATTCCTGTTTCCAAAAAATTAGAAATAGAAGAAATTCAAAGAGCAATTAATGCAGAAAATGAGAGAATTGGTACCTTACTGCCAAAGCAAATCCTAAAAGATGATGAAAGGGAACCAGTCATGGGTACGTGACTGAATATCAATCCTTTTTTTCCTCCCCATTAAATAAATAGCAGCTTTAGTGTTCACTTCTTTGTTCTAAAGGTCTGACTTACATGCAAAATATTGACGGGCTTCCCCAAGTGTGTAAGTATTGTAACAGTCATGTAGCTAATTAATATCGGTTTACTTTGTAAAGTATGAAAACGTAGACTATCATTTAATATCCTGTGTTTCCACATTTGGAGTGCAGGGGAACTGAAAGTTTTTGCTTCTGTGATGTTGCCCTCTGTTTGTCACGATCTGATATGTTCAAAAAAGAGAAAATCAAAAGTAAAATAATAATATAAAACAATAACATCATATTGCTGAGTAGATCCACTTTCTTTGGCATTCATAGTTGAATCTACTCTATTGGCTAAGACTGACTTATCTTTGAACAGTATACCCATATGGATCAATGTACAAGATCTGTATCTAAAAGCTTTTATAAATTTTTACTCTTGTTAAAATTTCAGGACTGACACAGTTGTGGAAGAAAAAATTGGAATTTTTTTTACTTGTATGTCATCAGGAGATTTTAATTCAATTTTGATTGAAGATTAAGAATTTTAGCTGTGGTAGATTTTTAGGCCATTTATAGAAATGCTTAGGTCAGGGGGGCTTTAATTACAGTGGCTCCAAGAGCATCTCTAATTAAAAGTACATGGAGCATCATGTGTAGCAGCATCCCTGAACTGAAAAATGGCATTGGTTTTAAGTGAAAAATTAACTTTAAAGTGCCCCCGCGACCATTTTTCAGAGTGGGGACGCTGATACATGTGATGTTGGAGTCTGCAAGAGAGTAGTAATTATCACACTGTAATTACAGCTCATTGGAACAGCCTCCCTGCACATGTATAGGCGCCCTTAGGTTCTTACTACTAAATTGTTTAAATTAACTAATTTCTTAAATTAACTAATTGTTCCACTTCTGAAAGTGGAAGTCTGTATGTTAAGTTTTGCAGTGTAGATTCAGATAAGAGTGGACATTTTTTAAAGCTTTCTATATATGAATTTATATATTGCAGGTTTCCTATATTTCTTTCTGAAATGCAGAGTTAATTGGAAACTCCTACAGAACAGTTATTTATTTTAAAATGTCATATTTATGTTTCCAGTTATGCTACATTCTATGAGAGAGATTATTTATTGTACATTATACAGTCATCTCTGCTTCTTAATCTTCTGAATCCATTAGTTTACGTCTGGTAAATTACAGGTCACCCTGATGCTAGTATTTGGCACTTAAATAGCATTTTAGTTTTGAAAAGCACTTTACGAACATTATCTAATGAATCTGTGTAGCTTTCCTTTGAGCTAGCTAATTATCATTATCCTTGATTAGGAACTGCCTTAGAAGTCAATTGAGTTTTCAAAGCCCACACAACAGGAAGGGTGGGGACTAGAATTTAAGGCTGCTGACAGATGTGGAAACCCACCCCCCACCTGTTGCCAAATTCCCAAGCCCCACACAGTCAGACCAGGGGGCCAAGCCATGTCTCCTTTCCACTGTGCAGCCGGATCAGTGCCACATCTGGCCCCTGGAGTGACTGGGCATCATCCATCTGTCCCACAAGGTCCGCTGAACTTGTCCATTGCAGCATGACAGTTTTGTTGATCTTCATACTTGCTTTTATTTGGCATTTTTATATTTGACTTAATACACTAATAAAGCTTTACAATACTACATAGAAAGGCCAGATTCTTCTGTCAGAGGCTCTCATTGTGGAATGTTTATGGATTTTGAACTGGCAAACCAACGACAAAGTAACCGAAACACAGCCAGTAAGCAGAAGTAAGTGTCATTAAAGAATTGATTGCATAAACTTGTTAAATAACTCACAACCTAAACTGTAAATTCTTTTTATAATGTTTGAAATACATTATGATATAAATAATTTGTTTGTCCCACCAACCATATTTTGCTATTTCTATGCAGTTTGCTCATACTTCAGTTTTATTATGGATTTATTATTTATGCCAATGTAGCCAATCTATATGTAATTCTGTATACCACCTCTGAACTGGATCCTGGTTTCCACTACTGAATAATGAGTCTTTTAGTCTCTATTATGGCTGTCTCTAATAACAGCTTCTTGGAATAATCAGTATTCCATAAGGTAGTACTAGTCCTAAAATACCGCATTCTTCTTTCAGTATTATGTCAGATGACATAAAAAGATTAATTTTACTGTTGATCATCTTCCAGAATAAAATATTTGAGCTATGAAATCCATAGCATGTAAACCAAATTGGTAACCACTTCCTTACAGAGCCAATATCCATTGCTACTACAGTGCCAGAATGAAATAATTTTAAATGGGTTCAAATATTCCTAATAATTTTCCAGTCAAATCAGAGGCACACATCAAGAGAAGCTTATTTTTAATTTTAGATGATAGTTGGTTCCTTTGCTTGGCAGGTATATCAATGGTTAAACCTTTAGCCAGTGACTTTTTTCTTTAATAAAAATGTATATCATACTGCTTAGGGTCCCAGGAGGCTTGGCAAAGTTCTGAAGGGGTGCAGGGGAAAGTGTTCCAGAAGATTTTACAATTACAGTGCTGGATCCAGATTGATCTGTAATTACATACTAAAGTTGTATAGATTACTACACTTTATTGCAAAGCATACTCTCTTCCAGAATTGTGAAACACATATTTGTCATTTCACACAACATTTCTTAGGGTTATTATATTCCCTTTCATAGCGTAGGTATTGAGGAATATAAATTCTGGAGTTTCACCCAATTGAATAGCCTGTAGCGCAGTGCTTCTCAACTAGGAGGCTGGGAGATTATTTTAAGGGCGATGCAGAGAGCTGCACAATATTAACATTGTTCCATGTGCAGACATCTATACATGATTCACAAGATAAACCCAGAGATTTCAAATAGGAAGCCATTGTTTCAAAAAAAAATTCTGCCGTGGTGTTCTTCCTGAGTTCTTTGCAACAGAAACATTGCTCTGTTATTTTTCTTTCTTCAAAATACTGAGTTAAAGCTAAGACTGTCATTTTCTGAGGGGTTCCTTGAGTCTGAAAAGGGCCATGCAAAGCTTCGGTAGCCAATTTGATTAGGAGATTTGGTCTGATTTAGTGGCTGAATCTCTGAATCCAAATAGAATCTGGAGACCCATTAAAAGGTCCGAATTGATTTGGAAGCCTCCAAATAGATTTGGAGAGATTCGGAGATTTATCCGTAGACTATACAGGCAGAAGTCCTTGACGACGCTGGACACAGCTACCTCCAGCTGATAAGTCTGTTGTGGTGGATGGAGAGGGAGAGCAGATCAATGCCCCCACAGCGAGGAGGGAATTGGGGCTGGGGCAGGGGGGAGGGGGACTCCTGCCACTGCTCGCTGCTGTGCATCGCCAGTCTGGTTGCTGCTCTTCTGGTGGCTCCTCCAGCAGCTCTTGCTGCCGCTCTGGGAGGCCATGGAAGCAGGTGTGTGCCCCCAGATCGGGGTGGGGCAGGCTGGGCCAGACTGTGGTCCGGGAAGCTACCCCAGCTGCCTGCTACTGGGCTGTGCTTTATGGGGTGGGTAGAGCCAGGGCTGCACTCCAGATGGCTAGCCCCAGCCCAGAGCACAGCCCTGGCTCCGCCCGTCCCGCAGAGTGCAGTGGAGCAGGGACTATGGGGGGCTGCAGCCACCTTAAAATTCCCCATAGCCCCTGCCGCTAGCCCCACCCCGATCCTGGTGCAAGTACCCACCCCCAAGCCCTGCTGCTGCTCACCCAGCCGGGGCAGGGTGGGGTGAAGCCATGGCTTGGTCGGGAGGCGCAGGGAGGCTGGAGCGGCTTCCCCCACTACGCGCCACTTGTCTGAGGCAGTGCAGCGGCACTGTCCCGTGCCTCCTTACCCCGGCTATGTCAGCAGCAGGGGGGCATAGCCCCCTTGGACCACCTGTCCATTAATGAGACTACAGCAGTAACTATGGCACATTAATGAAACTACAGCGCATTAATGAATGTGTAGACACACCCAGTGTCTTTCACAGTTAAAAAGGTCAGTCTCCATATAGCAGTGTGTGTTACCCAGATGAAACTACAAGAACACTGAGAGAATCACAATTTTCAGTTTCTCCTGCAATGGCAAAACCAAGTACTTGGCCTTCTTCTGAAAATGAAGTGTAATATACAGGTCCTTTTTATCCTTGGTAATTTTCCTCTTAGCTACTTCTATTATTTCTCCAGTCTGCTTTTTTCAATTCTCATGCCAAATGTAGGATCCTCTCTCTGGTGTCACGGTTTAAAATATTAATTATGTGAAATCTCAGTTTTGCAAGTGCTGGAAACTTAGGGTTTAAAGAACAGTGTCCTCTCCCACTCTTTCAAGATCAGTTACAAATAGGAGTTTTAATAATTCAGACAAAAATTGTTTTAATTAAATAGATCTATGTTTTCCAAAAGTCCTTCAGAAAGCCAGTCAAGCCCAAATTGTTACATCTTAATCTATCCTGCAAGTCCCCTCAATGACTGAATTTTTATTCTCTGCATTTGCTGATTTGAAATGGAGTTACCAGTTACTGCAGAATTTCCCAGTGCAGAAATATGGGCCTCAGCCTCCTCCATAATTTTGAAAGTCTTGTAGATTTGCCCAATGAGATTCAGCCATCTTTTTATATTCAGCAACATCTGCTGACCGTTGTCATTAAAAGAGTAAAAGCTCTGGCAGTGATATTTTGGAGATGTTTTTATTAAACAGTATAGTTGGGGGAGATACTAGACCTGAAGATGGGTCAGCTGAAAGCTTGTTTTGTACAATTGGCCCATTAAACTGTAATAACACATTTTCCCTGGGTTTGCAAACAAGTCTTGAATTTCAACTACAGTTCTTTTCCTCTTGCCACAATTAACTGAAATTCTAGTATAAATATTTCTCCTATGAATGCCTTAATAAATACTAATGTTGGAGGCCTCAACAGATTGCTAGCTCTGCAGTACAATATTCTGTAAGGCTATTTAAAAATACCATGTGCATGAACTTTAAACCTTAACTATTTTTCTGGGTTTTTTTCATTCATCTTAATTCATTTTAAAGGACACGTAGTTCAGAACTACTCCGACTAATTGATCTGGACTTCTCAGTCAGCTTTTCTTTACTCGATTTGCCTCCAATGAATGAATATGAAATGTACATCAGGAACTTTGGCAAAAGAAACACCAAACAGGTAAGTACCTGACTTAGAAGACCGTATGAAGATTAAAAGCCAGTTATTTCGACCGGGGGGCCAAAGGTGTCCAGCTGTGATGTTGGCCATATCATTATGCAACCGACAGCATGTGCAAACAGAACTGGCATGCATTAATTGCATTAGCTTGGTATACCATGAAAGCTCAGGCAGACCTTTGACTTCTGATCTTTATTTTAGGCATATGTTCAATGCAATGAGGATAATCTTGAGAGAGACATTCAGACTGATGAGACAGAGACTCTAGAAAAATGGACACAGCATCCAGGAGCAAGTGCCATTGTATCTGGAGGTTAGTACCCCTGGCCTTAAATACTTAAACTACTTCCTTGTCCTATTGAATCTGAAGTGGAACAGGTGCTAGAATTTTCCCCCTTTTGGACCTGCTTTGACTGGAAAGAGGTCAGCCTCCAGGAGCTTCTCTTTCCTCTGTCATTGTACTGATGAAGCAGTGTTGTCTACTGTCATCCTTTCATGGATCCTCTGGCTATCTTTGGTTATTGATTTTATACTTTAGTCCTTGTTTGAAGTCTTGTGTCTTTTTATAGGGCCCAGAAGCAACAGTGATGTGTCTGTGGATGTTGGTTTAACACCTAAAATTGATTCACAGAGATTAGCAAACTTTCTCCGTTCTGCTTGTCAGGTACATTTCTGTGATGAATATGCTTGCAGAGTGTGTATAAAATATATAACAGATCACTTTACAATACTTGTCCTTTCTAGCTATACAAGTTTCCCTTGCATTAGGCTATACACAAGTTCCTGGAAAACAGCACTTAACTAGAATTCGCATAAAGGCAACCCACTTTACAGTGTAACAAATAGAGATATGTTCCAAAACCTCGACTATACTGCCCTCCAGACCCATTTCTACCACTTTTACAGGACAATTTTGATACTCACCAACAACAGACCGTACACAAGCACACAGTGGTGAAGGGTCTCCAATTTTGCCTCCAGTGTTAGTGGAGTTGTCTTGCGCTTCATTGATGGAGCAGGAGGAAGGGTAGGAGATAAGGTAGTAGTACGCTTAGAAGCCATAATAGGGATGGCAACTACAGAAACACGTGTCGCAGACAAAGAGTGAGGAGCACAGATCCACACAGCAGACTATATTTTGGTGTGCATCACTCCCACAATGCACCACACAAAGCAGTTGACTGGGCTTCCACCACACCGATCGCATAAGAGTGAATTTACCTTATATATAATGAATTTTTGCTATAAAAAGGGTCATCTCATAATAGTTTCATAGTAGCTAGGGTCAGGAGGAACCTGAACAGATCATCTCGCCTGACCCCCTGCCACAGGCAGGAATGAATGCTGGGTTCACAAGACCCCAGACAGGTGATCATCCAACCTCCTCTTGAATTTGCCCAAGGTAGGGGCGAGGACACTTCCCTGGGAAGTTGGTTCCAGATTTTGGCCACCCTAACTGTAAAATATTGCCTTCTGATCTCTAACCTAAACCTGTTCTCCATCAGCTTGTTACCATTGTTCCTTGTCACCCCAGGTGGTGCTGGGGAGAAAAGGGCTCTACCTATTTGATGTTGATCTCCCCTGATGAGCTTGTAGGCAGCCACTAGGTCTCCCTTCAGCCTCCTCTTGCTGAGGCTGAACGGGCTCAGGTCCTTCAGTCTCTCCTCATAGGGCCTGTCCTGCTGCCCTCTCACCAAGTGAGTGGCCCTCCTCTGAACCCTCTCCAGGCTGGCCACATACCTTTTGAAGTGCGGCGCCCAGTACTGGACGCAGTACTCCAACT
>NW_005841905.1:4166632-4195379 GCF_000455745.1 Alligator sinensis
ACCAGGTTGAGTACAACCCGTCCACCACTACTCTCTAGGTGCGCCCCATCAGCCAATTTTTTATCCATCCAACTGTATAGGCATCAATGCCATAGTCACTTAATTTATTGATGAGGATGGGGTGAGAGACAGTGTCAAAGGCCTTCTTAAAGTCTAGAAAGACTACGTCCACGGCGACACCATCATCCAAGGATTTAGTTACTTGGTCATAAAAGGCAATCAGGTTGGCCAGGCAGGACCTGCCTTTGATGAATCCATGCTGATTGCCCCTGAGCATGATCTCCCCTGCAGGCCCCCCACAGATGTGCTCCTTAATGATCCTCTCCAAGAGCTTCCCGAGCACTGAGGTGAGGCTTACAGACCTATAGTTACTTGGGTCCTCCTTCCTCCCCTTCTTGAAAATTGGGACCACATTAGCCAGTTTCCAATCCCCCGGCACCTGGCCAGATGGCCACGAATGCTCATACAGCTGGGCCAGGGGCTCCACAATGACCCCTGCCAGCGCCCTCAACACCCTTGGGTGGAGGGCATCTGGACCTGCAGATTTAAAAATGTCTAGCCCTTCCAGAAGATCCCTAACACATCTGTGCTGACTGAAGGCCTGATAGAGCTATCCCCAAGATTGTCCCTACCTCTGGTAGGTGGGATATCCTGGTCCCTGTTCAAGAAGACAGATGCAAAGAAACTGTTAAAAATATCAGCTTTCTTGTCTGGCATAGTGAGTGAATTTGCACATACAGAACCCACATAAAGCGAGGGAAACCTGTATACTTAAATACTATTTGTTATATGAACAATTGTGCAGTGTGACAGACCTCTTTAAGCCTTATTTTGAAAATCAGTGAAATTATCAAGAGAGTTGATCAGAAGTTGCAAATAAAAAGGCTGAAACTCATTGCCACAAGGTGTTGAAGAGACTGATAAATTAACCTGGTTAACTAACCAGGTTCAAAAGAGGATTAGACAAATTAATGCAGGTTAGGTTTATCAGTGGGTATTAAACATTATAATTAGGGCTACAGTTTAGGACTTTATAGGGTTTCAGTGCTGGAAGCTATAAGAGGAGAGGAGTAGGGGACAGATCAGCCTGGTTAGGCCCTCCATATCTACTCTTCTCCTTAGCATCTGGGGGAGACCGGGTATGGGGCTAAATGACCTTCTGGTTTGATTTACTTTTTATGTTACCTTATGTTCCTAAAAGGTAAAGATCTGTCTGTATGTGTTATTAATTGTGTTTTTAAAGGTGATTGCTGTTTTGCTTGAGGAAGATCGAGTTGCAACACAGCCGAGGTGGAACCTAAGATCTAGACAAACTAGTCTGTCTATTAGTGATAGTTGCTTTCAGTTAAATACTAATCAACCATTCCTCCATGGTAAGATAAATTCACTGTATTATTTTTAGTATTGTAGCTGGACAGGCTCCAAGGACAGCTGTGTCACCCCCTAGTGGCCACTTTGATCCTGCCCTACTAGCCCACTCTCACTGCTGATTCTCCTGCCATGCCTTAATGTTTAAGTAAGAAGTGGGGTGGCTGCCTTTAGAGACCAGTGAGCTTGGAGTGTTCATCCTACCCTGACTACACAGCCTCTCCATTTCCGGGGTTACAGCCCCACTGCCCTCGTTGCCTTAAGGCAGGGGCAGGCAAAGTCCAGGCTGCAGGCCAAATCTGGCCGATAGTAGACTACATGTCCCAGCAGCTCCTGCCTGTGAGACTGGGGCTGGTTTCCATGGAGACCTTAGCAGCAGCTGCACTGTGATAGTGCAAGACCGGGGTTTCTCTGGAGACCAGCCCCAGCAGCACTGGCAGGCAGCAGTGGCGCCAGCCTTTTCCTGGTGCAGGGCCTGAGGGGTAGCTGTGCTGCGGGTGGGAGCGGGGTGGGCTTAGCTGCCACTGCCTGTGCAAGGCATGCAGTGGCAGCAGCTGGCACTGCTGGGAGGGGTGGCTAAAGGGGGCTATGGGGAATTTTAGGATGGCCGCTTTGCACAGGCCTAATAATAATATAAGCACAAGAAGTACATCAGAAAAATGCATTTATTGTACTTGGAGATGCCTACATTTCCGATTCTACGGTCTTGCCCCTACTGCCAATCTTTTGTTTGTGGTACTAGTTTCTCTCACAGTACTTGCACCTCTTCATGAGAATGTCAGGCATTGGATGTTCCCAAAATTCTGCATATTCTCTGCCTCCTGGCAGCTAAGAGTAGTTGCTTAGGATTTATTTTTCCTATTTTTGTTTCTCTCACTGAAATTCAATTTTGAGATGAGTGAATAGTTCTGTCCTCTCCTTCTGTGCCAGTGGTTCTCAGCCAGGCGTGCCATGCAGTGTTAGAACTGGTAGGTGTGCAAACATGGTTTGCAAAATAAATCCAGAGATTTCAAATGGGAATCCACAGGGTTAAAAGCATTCTGACCTGTTGTGTTCTTTCTGAGTTCTTTGCATCAGCGTAATTGCTCTACTATTTTTCTGTAGCCAAAAATTTAGTGGAAACTAAGAGCTGACATTTTTGAGGGGTACCATGACTCTAAAAAAGTTGAGAAGGACTACTCTATGCCATTCTCTTTCCTGCTCTGGTATCAGAGCACCCTATGATTAATGTTGACATTTTCTTTTAAATTACTCTTTAGTCTCGTAGGTTACTGCTATTCTCTCATTTTCAACAAGTTTTCCATTTTCATTTTGATGTAGATCGAAAAGTCTCCTGTCTGCACGTTTCTCAGGTTCAAAGGCAGGCATTACTTTCTGTTCATGGGTTACCTAAAAAGCCAGCTGCCATTCTACTGGACAGGAAGTATATCATATGTGTATGGAATGTCTGGCAGCCTTCCAGCCCTCAGAAAGTCCTAGTTTGTGACTCCGAGGTACAGTTTAAAGCTATTACACAATTGCCTATTTAATGAATTAATTCAGGATGCATACTGTACTTTTCAATCCTAGTGCAATATATAATTTGTACACATGATTGCGCTCAGTGAGCAAAACAATGCCCCATTACATTTTGCATTTTGTTGTTGGGTTGCTGAGAGAGGAACAAATTTTGTTTTAATTTAGGCCCAAAGGTTGTCAGGACCTATATGCTTCTAAAACTATTACTATACAGTAAAATTTCACCTATTCACTTTTTAGCAAAGTAGGAACAAACCAGCAATACTCTAGAGAGGAGATGGGAGGCTTTCTGCAGCCTGTCATACTTCCCTTTAAATAGGTTGGCCTCCCATTGAGCAAGCATCTCTAGTCTTTCTGGACATCTGAGCCTTGGAAGAACACGTATAAACTTAGCTGAATCAAATCTTTATTCTCCTTCTAATATTTTTGTCCTCTCACAGGTAATATGCTGCTGCTTTAGTCCCAATAAAGCAACTTTAGTATTTGCTGGAACAGTGGATGGTTCTTTGTTAGTGTGGGATCTCAGGGAAGACTCAAGACTGCATCGTTGTATGAAGTTCAATGAAACTGACTGGATATTTAGAGCTCCAACATTTTCCACTGGTCAGTATAAAGTGTGTTATAAACAATCATTCTGCATGCAATAAAATTGTCTGTCATAAATTCTGCTAAGAAATCAAAGGGATCTTTAACCTAGTTTAGCTATGCTAGAGAAAGTATGTAGGATGGCACACCCACTATCAGCAGTGGGTGTAAGGTAGGGTAAGATACACACATCAAGGGACTGGAATAGAAAAATGCAAGTTTGAAGAGGCAGCTCACTTGCACTTAAATTTCTAACCATAGTTACTGACCTAGGCACTTCTGAAAATCTTACCAAGTGACTTTCCATTAAACTCTCAAATTAGGTGCATTTGAGTTAGGTTGTTACCAGTGTAATTTTTATCACCTCCAAGCTTTATCCATTTACTATTACATTTTTAGCAGAGTTATCTCCTCTGTCACTGTTTATGACCCCTCCATCTATTCATTGGGCACAGAACATCAAATCATAGAACATCTGTTAAATTTTGATTTCACCTAGGCTTGCATTATTCATGCGTGCATCTTTTGCACTTTTCAAATTAGTTTGAAATTTAGATTATTATTAGTTTATGCCTTTTTATGAAGGCATCCGTTCAAGTTAGATGGACTGCACTGGGAATGGTGGGAAAAAATAAATAAACTAGAAACCGTGTGTGGGAGGGCACCTTTGGTGCCTGCTACTTTAACGTTTGAGAGCAGGCAGCAGGGCAGCCTGCAGGTGTGGGCTAGCCCTAATGAGGCAGTCACAGCAGGAGTGGGGTAATGAGGTTGAGGCCAACAAGGAAAATCAGAGTTTGTTGAATTTGCAACTTATTCCAAACAATATCTACATACAATAGCACCCATTTAAAAATCACTCTAGAGTTACTTCCCTGATCCTTTAGTTAAATCTGCATGACTGAACCTTTGCATATTTGTGGAATCTTACTGGCTTTAGGCTTCATAGGTTGGTTGTTAATGGATTTTTTAGGGGATTACAGGCTTTTGGTCTTGAGTGACATGGTATGCCAGCAACAGAGCATCCACTTGTGTTGTGGCTCGTGATTTATATCAGCAACAAGAGTTTAATGCTGAAAACTTAAGGAGCCTGTTTCCTTAAATCTTGAATGAAAATAATACTGAGTTTCAGCAGCAAGTCTTTGGAAATCAGAATCTCCAATTGGGGGCTATGAACTGAAATAGTTTTTTTCCTAAATAACTTCTTCTTAAATAATAAATGCATATTTTCAATTTCCAGACTTTTTCTTTGGAAATACTAATTGACTTTTTCATTAAAAAAAGCTTAACAGCTTTGGATGACTTATTTCTCTACCAATTTTGTATTTCCCATTTAGAACTTGAAGTTAATATGTCCAAGTGTATCATGCAATAGCACAAATGATGCTGCAGTAATTTGGGCAATGAAAAATTTAAAAAAAGATAGAAGATTGTTTATCCGAAGTATTTTATTTAACATGTTTTTAATACAGTTCATTATTTGTCCTCCTTGGCTACTTATAATCCTGAATTTTATAATCTAAATGTGCAACTTGCTTGTTGTTTTTAAATAGTACAGCACTTATTAACTCTAACTACAGATGGTGTTCTCACCTCAGTAAACCACACATGTTCTGTACAAGCCATAGAACCTGTTTCAACTTCTGTCTACAAGGAACAGAGTTCCTATGGGCTCTCAGGCCTCTCTTCTCAAGAAGGTATGTGAATTGTTCTTTAAAAATATAATGGATGTGATATTTTCCTTATAGTTAAATAAATACCTTATGCTAGGTATTTTACAGTGCCCTAGCCAAATTCTAATTTCCAGATGCATTCTGCCTCTTTAAAATCCTACATAATTGCATTGGAATACAACATCAGTCTTCATTTTCTTCCTTATAAGCTATTAGTCTATTATCTGAACTAGCTTTTATAACTATTATGTCCTTCAATGGGTTAACTGCTTTATTTACCCCTTTTGGTCTCCTCAACCTACCTTTACCTTTCTCAGCAGCTCCCTTTGCCTCAATCCTTTCCTCCCCATTTTCCTATTATTTGTATTTAAATTACTTTATTCGTGTCTTTTTATTACCCCTGCTCTCTGCAAATCCACTCATAGCATCTGATGAAGTAAGCTGTTACATACCAAAATGCATGCCACTCTGAATTAATTAGTCTCTGAGGTACCACACTACCATGCCTCTGTCCTTAGTTCAGACTACCACAGATAACTACCTCTCTAAAAGCTATTATGACATTATTGTGGGCTCTTTTACTACAGTTGAGTGTATGTGTGTTTTGACTGTTATGTACAAAACCATTCTAAATCCTCCTACAGTAAAACAAGTTTCCACAAATACTTCCTTCTGAGGTAGTTTCTGGGGGGAGTAGAAAGGGTGAGAGATGAGGCTATCTGACTCTATAGAGCAGTGTTCATTTCTGAAAACACTCACAGTGTGCCACTGAACTCACTATTCTTGTGCATTTTCCCTAATTTCTTTATTGACCCTACACATAGAGACATGCTGCCTTGGATCCTATATCCCCAGCTCCTCCAGGCTCTGTGGTAGAAGACAGCATTAACTCCAGAGCAGAAATACACTCTGAAACTAAAGGTTTACAGAGAAGAGCTTGCTGTACCATGCAGATGGCATATGTCTTCCCACTTCTTGTTTTGCCTGCAAAACCGTGCAGAATCCAAGCATGTAAAGAGATGCAGAAAATTTCCAGGGCTGGGCAACTGAAGACACAGCATGCCAGTGTAGTACCCCTTCTTTCCTTCAGTTTATATTTGGCCACTTTTTCATCACAGAGGAGAGCAGCATGGGGCTCATGCTTAATACACCAGGATATTAAATGTTTGAAAGTCTTTGGTATCCTTTGGGTTGAAAGTGTTATGTAAATGCAAGTTGTTATTACTAAATTATTATACTTTTCCTCCCATAGAAATGTCAGGCCTTTCATTCCAGATAGCTTCAATCGATGAAACTGGAATTCTGAATCTGTGGGTAAGTAAATGTAAGAGGAGGAAGAATATTGCATTTCAAGAAGATAAAATTTATTTTAAAAGAGGTAGCAAATCTTCAGGATTTCAAATAAGAATGTTTCCTTCACCTAAATGTGGCACAAATAGCCATTTTACTGGTATTCTGCATGACCTGGTTCCTTCATACCATAAACTTCCTATAGGGCAGAACTTGTGTTGGGTACTGGATCCAGGAAGCCTCATCTCTGGGCAGTGTTCCATTGCTTTCTTGTTTTAACAGGTTTTTTTCCTGAGATCTGATCAATGTCTACTTCGCTGTGGTTTTAAAGCCATTGCAGTTTAAAAATAGTGCAGCAAGGGAACGTAATTGTTCTCTATCTTCTTTATGGCAATCTTTCCATATCCGTGGTTCCAAAACCATGATCGTACTCCTCCCCCCTTAATTTTCTTTTCTCCAGGCTAAGCATACATAGTTCTCTCAACCTTTCCTCATACAGCTTGCCTTCTAATCCTTTTATCATTTCTTGCACTCACCTCTCGACCCTTTCCAACATTTTTATATCCTTCTTAAAATGTGGAGTCCAAAACTGCCCACAACACTGTAGATGAAGCCTAACCAGTGCCAATAGACAGGCGCATTTGTTACCTGTAAGGTAGTGTGCTGTAGACTATCTTTGAGACTTCTTTCAGACTAATACTGATAAACTAGAAATATTGCTGCGCTTTCTGAAGTATTTGCCTGATTGTACTGTCTGCTATTTCCTATTATTACAATTAAGTTAATCGTATTTGGGGAACTAGATTGCTAGATTGCTTTCACATTTACATCACTGGTTCAAACCCAGCAAAGCTCCCACTAAGTTCAGTGGGAGCTGAACTGGGTCAAATTATTTGTTATAGCCAGCCCTTCCTGGACAAGGGCTTGATAAGGGTATGGTGGGTTCATCCTAACACGTACCGGTGACAGCCTTATACAATGGAATAAGCCCATAATCACTGTAATGTTAAACTTAGTTCTGTTATAGATGCTCATATGGAACTGTGGTAGGGACCCTAAAAATGCCTACATCAGTTGTGGGTTTTGTTAATATTAGGTAGCTGCTAATTTTGAATCATTGTCCTTTTCAGGTTGTAGTTGAATTACAAAAAGTGGATATAGCTGGTTCACAAAGTGATTTAGGTAAGTCTTTACACAAGAAGAAACATTAATAACTCTGAATGGGAGGGAGGAAGAAAGCACTGAATACAACACAGCTAGTAATAGGACAGTCAAATAGTTTGGAGGAACAGAAGATCACTTGTGGGGAATAGAGCCTTGGAGTTTAATAACATGTATGAAAGATGCCTCATCTACAGAGTTTCACAAGCCCTATTCTCACTGCCAGTGGAATAACCATTACCTACCACACTGCCAGCTCTTCCCTTTAGGGGCATCTGATTGCTACTTCATTGAAGCAGTTTTCCCTACTTGTCTGACAATTTTCTTCATCACCACTGGAATGTATGTCCCTACCAATCATCCAGCTATTTAGCTTTAATTAGAGTTGTAACATCACATCTACTGTAGCCTGCATTTCGTCAACTGTAACTTTCTTACAAGTTCTCCTTTTGGGCTGAAACGTCTATATTTGGAAAATGTGATATTTGGGCTCTACCAAAAAAAATGAAAATCCATTCAGCTGTTGTGGCATATCTGAATGGGGAAAAATATACTTTCTTTACTTTAAACAAATTAAGAATTGCATGCATGGCTCTGTGAGAAGTTTTTTAGATTTTTAAATTTTGGACATTTGGCATGTAGTCTTTACTCATTAACCAGCTTATTTACACTAATAATAAAGTATTTTTTAAAAAAACTTATAATAAATATTTAAACACAATTATGCTATACTGCCACCAGCAATGTTTTTGATTCTTTGAAAGTTTCCTTTAAAGTTAGAGAAATCCAGTGTGTTTAATCTAGCAGTGATATGTAACTTATTTTACTGAAGTGGAGTCCTCTTTCATGTTAAGAATATTTACTTATAATTTCAGGTTTAATTCCTGGTGGGAAAGTAAAATTGGTACATAGCTCTACTGTTCAGTTGAATGACAGGTAAGAAAAATGGTATCTACTAGATTTTGTACCACAAAGATAATTCTTCCCTAGAAAAAGACTGTTACCTAATGTGGGTTCATTGGAATTTTCAGTAATTAATTGCTTTTGAAAATATGCACGCTTGCCAGAAAGCTGTGTCAAAATGTGGAAGATCTTCCTGTTTTATAAAGCTCTTACATGGCACATTAGTGCATGGACAAATGAATTGGGCTAAGATTCTGTAACAAATGTTTAATACTAAGAACAGTAAGACCTTCTATAACAGGGGTGTTTAACCTCTGGCCTGAGGGCCAAATGTAGCCTGCAGGGCTCCCCATGGGTTGGGAAATTTGGTGGCAGGCAAGCAGTAGCAATGCTGCCACTCCTCTCCCAGCGCCAAATTTTCAACCTTTGCCCAGCCAGGTTGGGACTGGGCCACACCTTTTTCCCTTGTATGGCCCTGCCAGGGCCAGGCAATGCCCCTTCCCCCTGTGCAGCTGGGTTGGCACTGGATAGTTTCCTGCCTTTCTCTGCATGGCTGGATTGGACCCGCCATGCCAACCCCATGTGCAAGATTGGGCCCACTGGCGCTGCCCATTCAGCCCTCTGGGGCAAAAAAGGTAGAGTACTGCTGTTCTGTAACATATTTGCATTGCTTTGGGTGATTTCCATCTGTTTATTTTGCTTTTTTACTTTTGCATTTCCCCAGCCTTTTCCCAAAAGATATGATGTGCCTGAAGACACCCCTGACTCTGAATATTAAGTTTCAGCCTTCTAATCCTAATCATTTTATTGTTGGGACAAATATTGTGAGTAAATATTTCATTGCATTATTGATATCTTTCCTCTTCCATTGTTGTTATAATAAACGTTTCTTTGGATTTCTACTGGTGCTTCATTTGTGAATATTTATGGTTTGAAATAATTATTAAAAGTAGTTTATTTTGCTAATTGGTAATGAAGATTTAAGGGTGTACATGGTTTTTCTTTTAATATATAAACACTGATAATATAGAATTTATTTCTGATTTTATGTTATTAACAGGGTCTGGTAAGTCATGGCACGAGACATGACTTAAGAATACCTCCAAAGCTATTCAAACCCCAGCAGGGTGGACCACGATCAGTAAGAGTCAATGCAGTTGATTTCTCCCCTTTTGGAAAACCAATATTTTTGGTAAGGAAGCTTTTTTATCTAAAAATAATTTCATTTTTGATTACTTGTTAGGGGGGAGATTGCTAAGTCAGCATCAGAAGTCGCAATCAGTTGACATTCCCAGTTCAAAACCTTCTTCAAATGTGGCAAACAAGTGTTGTATATTTTGATTAAACTCAGCACATGCTGAAAGATGGAGAAGTGTTACAATCCCACTAGAGCTATTACCTTAGAATTTGTTGACTGTTTTAATAAAGATTTAGTACAATACTTTCACTTCAAGTGGAAATACATGACTTATTACTGCAGTGGTATATTATTCTGTATCTGAGTCTGGGTAGTTTTCTTGTATAGCAAACATGGACACAATCTTTTAGTTGTCTCACTTGTGAAACCTTGTTCAATACTAGGTGAATATGATTAAAATAGGAAATCCTATAGGCGTATTTGGGCATCAAGTTAGGTTAGATCTGCTTTAGGATAATGGTTAAGGGACAAATCTTTCCTGACATATCACTGTAAGTGATGGTACAGGGTATAAATTAGATGTGATTTATCTAACATGTACACGCATTCTGTAGTACCTTTAGAAAACTGCATTTTTGTCTATGAGGAATAGGATAGTGTTAGTTAGATCATACTGAATTGTCTGGCAAAGGCCATCCTAGATATAAGCAAATCCAAAATTAACTCTGCTTTAATAAGCTTTTTTTCCTGCAACATCCTGTAGGATAAACGTCAGCTTGTTAAGTTAGAGGAATAGTGAAAAAAAGTGTGGCATTGTTCTTGGAAAATACTAATATTTCCATAAAAAGCAGTTGTTTCCCCCTTGTTAAGAAGCCATTTCCTGACACTTATACCATCCTTTTTAAAGAAAGGTTATAAGAATGTTCTTGCAAAGCAATTGGAGTCTTTTTGACTGACTTAACACCTTTTAGTTTTGAGCTTATTAAATCTGTTTCACTCTATACACAGATCCAACAACGTGAATCATCTACTCTGTGCTTTTTTTTTTCTCTCTTGTATAAAGTATGTGTGAGGTCACATAGGAAATAGGGAGGTGCCTTGGGCTGCAAAGCCATAAATGCTTTCAGTTCTTTCTTTCATTAAACATAAGTAGTATAATGTATTTTTGCTATCTTAGATTAAGGCACCGGCTAGAGCTTATTCTAGACAAGGCTGAGGTGACGCTTATAGTTAGAACACAGTATCTAGAACAAGAGTTGGCAACCCCCAGCATGCATGCCAGAGCATGGCACGTGAAGGCATTTTGTTTGGCATGTGTGCCTCAGGGCAGACAGTGGGGAAGAGGCCCGGGCTGCACTGCAACAACAAGGATCAGGCCCCTCGTGGCTTCTCTGCCACCCCTCCCTAGCACGCCAACATCTTCCAAGTAGAGATTGCAGTTATTTTGGCACACTGCCCAAAAATGTTGCCAACCCCTGATCTAGAGGAAATGATGTAGAATGTATCTGAATTTATTAAGGCGTGTATATATTCAACTTTTGTTATTCCCCAGTTCAGCAAGATAATAAAGTACACAGCACATTATTAAGATATCAGCAAGGCTGTTCTGCAGTTTACCACTTACCTGTATAATTTAGAACCTTGCTGAATTGGGACATTGGGTTCTGATCCATCCCCCACTGAAGTCAGTGGCAAAGCTTAGGATTGATTTCAGTTGTGCAGGATCAGGGCCTTATTGAGATTTGCAGTTTAAGGGTCATTTTTTAATCTTTGGCGACATTTGCAGGTCTCAGTTGGAGGTGATCTTATGAACTACAGACATAAAAAACACTCCAGGAGACTGTAGATTTTCCTTCTGGATAGAGATTTTATCCAAATACGTCTTTGGAACCTCCATATTTGGATTACTGCAGTTTGCTAAAGACCAGTCAAACTGAAGAAAATACTAGAAGTTAAAAACTGGAAAATTCCTTGCTGTCCATAGACTGAAGTGTAATAGTGATGCATCATTATATGTTAGATAGCTCTGTGTTTATTTATAGAGAACAACATGCCTCAACTTTCCAACCGCAGGATTGTAATTTTTACTCTTGATTAGTTTGTTTTGCATACAAGACTTGTCTTTGTTTTGTCATACAGGTTGGCTGTTCAGATGGAAGCATTAGATTGCACCAGATGACATCCGAGTATCCCCTCCTGCAGTGGAATGACAGCACGGATGGCCAGCCAGTTATTGCCCTTCAGTGGGCTCTAACGAGACCTGCTGTGTTTTTAGTCCTGGATGCATCATCTAATGTTTATGTGTGGGATCTACTGGAAAATGATTTGTGGCCTGTAGCCAAACAAATTATTCAGTCTGATAGGTAAGTAAATTGCATAACTCTTGCTTTTTCTTGCAGTTATAAAATATCAACATTACACTGAATCTGTCTTTTTGTCAAAATGTGTTTAACTGAATGCTTCCAGCAAGCCTGAATTTTTAGGTGTTGCTAGCATGCAACTTAGATTGGGCCTGATTTCATTTATTTCACTGTCATTTTACATGCTGCAGCAGTGTCCTTCATTGGCAGCCATTGGTTTCAGGAGACTATTGGTGGTTGTACTCCTGGTAGGTTACCAGTTACCACCACAGCTTCTTGAGTGACTGAGTCCAATGCACAATAGGCAGACCCTCTGGCAAGTTGCACATACAAATGCAGTTGAGCTTGCACTGGCATGCTGTGTGCTGTTTTGTAGCAGTGTAAAGAGGCGTTAAAGTGAATGACCATTCATTGATGACTATTTAGCAGGCCCTTTACGCTGTCAGAGAAGTGAAAAACTTGTAATGTAAATTAAAATCAGGCTAAGTGTTATAAGTGGGAGTTATGTTCATGGAGCAGCTGCAGAATTGAGCTGTTATAAATGAACAAATTCTGTTCCCATTGAAACCACCTGGATCACTCAAAGATTTACTGAAGGAGGGAGGGAAGGAGGGTCCCTTGTCTGTCTTAGGAATTTATCCTGCAATGCAGGAAAAGTTAGAGAGAACGATACTTACAAACTTCGTGCATATTGTACATGTTTAACTATAGAGAGAAATAAATTGTGGCTGTTTAAAATAGAAACCAGAAAATCACCTAGATTTGAATCTTATTTTGTAGAAGTTCATTCAATAAGATAAGAGTAGCTAGGTTCAATGGTTCTGAAAGACTTAAAAAAATTATTATAGTAACTTTTTTTTTAAAAGGCTGTGTTTTTATACCATTTTTTCAATGTTATATAAAATAATCATTTAGAATTTTGAACCAATTTGTAATGCATGATTAGAAATATGATTATGTGGAGGTTGCCTACCAAGATCAGAATTTTCCTTAAAATGTATAGATATAAAATGATTGCTTCAGACTGGTCCTTTCCTTGTTGCTTGTTATAGCACTGTGTTTTCCTACATTTCCATTCCTGGCATTTTATTTAGCTTTTTCAGAAGGCAATGCAATTCATTATAGTTTCCTATTAGAAAGCTTTTGGAAACAGTTAGTACAATTTTGAAGGATAATGTTCTACTTTCATTTATTTTCTTGCCATTAAAAAAACAAATATAAAAAACCTTCTGTTTTTATCAGGGTTCTGACCATGGCTGTACTGGGTGAACCAGAAAAAAAAAACGGGCTCTTGGGGATTGTACTGGCCAAAGAATCTGGAATAATAGACATCCAGTATATAAAAAAGAAGTGGGCCTTACTTCAGTCTGAGGAGTCAGAGAAACTACATTTGCTTTTGCAGCAATCCTTATAGAAGCAAATAAATTCCCTCCCTTTGAGTGTACAAATGTGGCTAATTACATTTAGATTCTTTTTTATAGCATGACTGTAGTTAAAAGATTTATAATTTAACATGTTTTCCATTTGTATTGTGTATACTGTACACAAGAATATCAGTACAGAATTTTGGGTGAAGAAATGCAATATTTTTAATAATTATAAAAATGACAGAGCACAGCCTGAAGGGAAGATAAATTATATTTACTTCCGTATGATATGGATTCGTAGACATCTATTATTTATAGATATTTTTCAATAAAATTTTAAAAACAGACCTTTCAAATCTTTTGATGTTTCTTAATATTTTACTTTAAAGCAGATTATAGATATTTTAGGTTCTTTGTGTCAACCTAAACATATGATTCTCTATAACTTAACATGAATGTTATAATAGCCTTTATCTTTGGAGTCTTCACAATATCATTAGACCTATCATTTGAGAAGTAAACATTATAAGCCAGATCGTACCACTGTATGGACATACCTGTGTATAGCCAGAAAGCTACGTAAGTTTACCTTTGAGTTTCCTTAGTATTCTCCCATGCTTCAGCAGGTTTGATTAATTGAGTCTGCTCTGACGCGCTGGAAGTCCTCTCATGCTGATTTCCTTCCACCTAGATCCACAACCCGCATGAAGCTATCCAAGAAATCCAAAAGAGCATGAAATGCTGCCCTGGAGGCATTTCAGTGCATAACAGGTTGTAAAACCATACTCATGGATCACTGTCATAATTGAAGTATGCATCAAGTAGGATTCAGCAAGGGTTTTCGTTAGGTCATATACTGTTCAGTATTCCCATTAATAACTTGGATGATAGAAAAGAGAGTACATGTATTAAATTAGCAAAGGAAGCAAGGCTGGGAACTACTGAAAGCATTTTGCAGGACACGATTGAAATTCAAAATGATCTTGATCAGAGAAATGGTCTGAAATAGATAGGATGCTTCAGCAAGGACAATTGCAAAATAATGCTCTTAAGCAGAAATAATTAACTGCACAAGTACAGAATGGGGAACAGTCGCACAGAACGAGATCAAAAACTGAGTTAACAAGGTCATGCTGATGCAACCAAGCAAACTTCTGGGATGTATAATAAGTGCTGTATATGAGTCACAAAAAGCGATTCTTCCACTTTACTCAGCCAGTGGTAAGGGCTGAGCTGCAGGAATGTGCTCAGATTAGAACATCACACTTCAAGAAAATTGTGGCCAACTGGAGAGAATCCAGAGGACAGCAACCAAATGATAAACAATCTAGGTAAGACTGAGGTGCCTGGCAGACATTAAAATGATTGCACAGATGGACTCTGAGGAGTCTTATGCCCAAGCCCCAAAATCATACATCCTGCCAGGATATACAGTTTTGGGGATTGAGGATAAAATTCCTCACAGATCCAAATCGCACAATTGCAAAGCTGGGGAGTGCCTGCCTTCTCACTGGGCAGGGGAGAGCCCAGGTCCCAGGGCCAGGATGAGGGCTGCCTCTGGATCAGGTAGGAGAGAGAACCAGGTGCCAGAGCTCAGGCTATTTATATGCTTTTTTATTTTATGACTGTAAAAGATGTATGATTTAACATGTTTTACATTTGTATTATGTATACTGTATATATTTTCAAGAATGTCAAATGCAGAATTTTGGGTGAAGAGATGCAATATTTTTAATAATTATAAAAATGACAGAACACAGCTTCGTATTGTATTTGAAGGGAAGATAAACATTTAAATTCCTGGAAAATCTTTTAAAAAAATCACTAAATATAGAGATTTTTCCACGACATTGCTTTTTTTATTTCTTGGGCCAGAATTGCAAATGCTTTAGGGTAACACTTGGTGTAGAAATCTAAGTCATTGGTTAGACAAAGTAAAAAATAACTCCCCCCATACCCTATAAAACCATAAGAAATTATGTGCGTCTTGAGTGCTAACAGAGAAGGACAACAGAAAGACCTGGTGGTCAGAATCCAGTTACAGATATTTGATGTCTTCCTCATTCGTTACAAAATAGAAAAGGAGATTTAAGTGGAGGGGGAGGACGGCTAAACAAATTTGTAGCTTTAAATGGAACAAACTCAAACTGGCCACACGGTGGTGCCCACCCACAGCATTAAAAGCGAGTGCTTTCGGCAAACCCCACACCCTGGTCTGAGAACACATTTCTTTGAGTTAAAATTCTTAAAAATAACCATTGCAGTCCAGCAAGAGTGAAGAAACACTGAAGTGACGCATAGCTTAGGGATAGTTTTGACCCTGTCCTGGTTCCCTGATCAGTCCCATTTTTTTTATATGTGTCTCCAATAAAGATCATGTAAATACAAAACTTGTTCTTCTTTATCCCACTCTGAGCTTGAAAACTAGATGGCATTAAAGAAATGCTGGCTTTTCTAAGAATAGAATAATCTAAGCCAAGATGATAGCATCCCCTTGCTGTATGTGAACCTAGGCAATGGTGAGAACATAATCCACTGTTGGGATAGTGCCTGGTCAACACAGCACAGCTGCTGTACTTTAAACACTGAGGTTATTAGAAGCAGTCCTGAGATCCTGAGAAATTCTGCCAAATTCTGAGTTTTACACCAAAGGTCACAAGTTGGGAAGATCTGCCTGCCCTGTTCTGAAGGTCAGTAGCCCTAAACCTTTATGACCCCTTTACTACAGCTTCAAGAATGAAGATAAAGAGCAAATTCCAGGCTTTTCTTCTGAAGTAACAGACTATGCAGTATTTAGAGGGGCTGCAAAAACAGCAGCTGCTGGTGCTATAGCTGGTCCAACCTCTCTCACCGCTGCTGCTTCCTAGTACTACTGCCACTGAGACTATGATTAACAGGGCTCAAAGGATGCAGCTAGGATCAAAATTAGGCTCCTAAAACCATGTTTAGGCAAATACCCTAATTTTTGGAGGTGCTGAGTACTCTGACAACTTGTGGTTGCCATTTCATTTTTACTTATTGTGGCCCGCTGTACCCTGTGATTAATCTTGTGGAACCATTGCTGTGGCTCACTGGCTTGATACCACATGTGTGTTTAGGCCTGTCAGATCCCTATGCTTTCAACCACCAGCAAAACATCACCTTAGGAAAAATCATGTCATCACAGTACTTCACAAATGTCCTTATTCGGTGTTGTCTAAAACCCTATTGGGGTTATGTTGCGGCTGTTTGTTTTGTGGTAATATTCAGACACCTTTGTAGCAATAGGAATATAGGGCTGGAAGGGGTCTCCTTGGCCATCGAGTCAAGTCCCCTGTATTCACAGGCTTTTATTAACCAAAGGAGTCCCCTGCATCACTTTAAATCCTCACCTAGACCTGAAAGGCATGATACGTGAAACACAAAGCACTCTATTATGTGCCACAGGTAAAAGTTGGGGAGACAAGGGCATTCCCAATGCCCTACAACTGCAGAAGTCCCTAGGAAAAGGACTAGCCCCACTGCTGCAGAGGAAAGCAAAAGCCCCCCAGAGTCCGTATCAGTCTGACCTGAGACAGATTTCTTCCTGACCCCAAATTTAGCAGTCAATATGACCCTGAACAGAAGAGCAAGGTTCTCTAACGACAAGCGTCTGGGTTGCTAGAGCTAGCAAGAACATCAGCTCACCTAATTCCCCCTGCCCTGCCTCCAGCCTTAGTAACAAAAAATTTTCTTGGTATGGCACTTTGGCCAGAACTGTCTAGTTACAGTAGTCTAATGAAAGAGATCACTTCTACCACACTGACTGCTTGTACTTTTAGACCAACACAGCTACAACCGTTATCCCTGAAACATGGAAGATATAAAACCTCATAATTTTACAAGAAGGAAGCAAAATTCAACACCTTTGGACCTGGAATCTACCCCCCCCCCCTCCCCCCCGCTCCAGCCTTTTGGTTTGAGCCAAATTTGCATACTTGCAGAGCAACTTCAACACAACAAATTCCTTGCCCAGGAGAACATTTCCATCACCAATCCTCCTGTGAAATATGAATCATCTTAACAAGAAAGAAGCATAATTCAACATCCTGATTTCCATCAGACACCTTCGAGGTAAATAGACTGCTCCAACTTTTATCCAAGCCTAATTTGCATAAAATGACCTTTTCCAACCAGGAGAATTTACACCACCCTCCAGCTTTCCTGTGCAATATGAGTTTTCATTTCTACCTGGGAGAAATTTTACAATCTTTGCATTCTCCTATGCCTGAGGAAGGGTGCACGTGCCCAAAAGCTTGCAAATAAAGAATGTTTTTGTGCAACTGTCTACTTGGTCTAATAAAAGATATCGCCTCTGCCACACTGAATGCCACAGAGGAAAGCAACCCCCCTGCTTCAGAAGCCAGTAGCAATCACAAGGGGAATAAAATTCCTACTTGACCCCAATTGGTGACTGGCAAAGTTTTGAAGCCTGGGATGACTGGACAACTTCCACACTATGAGACCAGTTATACTTGGACCTGGAGAGTGCAACTGCATGATCACACATGACCACTAACAGGTGTACCAAAATGCCCTGTTCAGTAAAAGCTGCATAAACATATGGGAAAATATGGTTTTCACAACAACTAGTTTACAGTCTGAGTCTGCATCAGTTAAACCAGTAGTACTCAAACTTTTTGCCTTGTGTGTTGGATTGGCAGTGCCGCAATCTGGCACCCAAGCAGGCACAGCAAGCACCATCTGGCCTCATGGTGGAGTGTGTGTGTATGTGGGGGGTGGGAGGGGGGCAGCCCCCAATGCAATCCCGCAGGGAGAAGGAAAGGGATGCAAGGCAACACCGCTGGGCCCTGCAGGGGGAAGAGGGTTGGGCCCAGCCAGGCCCCAACCCAGGCCCACAGAGAGGGAAGGGAATGTCGCTAGGCCCTGCACTGGGGGGTGGGAAAGGGGGGGGGCCGAGAAGAGAGGGTGGTCATGCAGAGACTGAAGAGGGTATGGCCTAGCCCCAATGGGAGGGAAGGGGGCATGGCCCCGCCCAGCCAGGTTCTGCCCAGTGCGCTTCACAGGACTTGGTGTTTGAGGATTTGGCAGAGGGCAGGGGTGGCTATGTTAGTGGCCACTTCTCCTCTACTGCCAAATGTCCTGACCCTGTGGGCCAGATGCAATGGCTCCATGGACTGCACTGAGCTAAATCAATGAGAGTTTTGCCATTAGTTTCATTGGCAGCAGAAGAGGCCCTTAATTTAAGTTAGGATGTAAGTCAATATAGTTATAAAAAGGAAAAGGGAGAAAAATGTGGCTGTGTGCACATCTGGTTTGTTCTGAAAAATGTAACTACCAGAAATCTCCACTATTCATCTACTTAAGCATTATCTATTGATTACTTATTTTAAGCATAAGAGAGAGCTATATAGTAGGGAAGGCTATGATCACAACAGAACTGGAGATAGCCATATGGCCTAGTTCAGAGAAGGTGGTCTCTGCATTAGCCTGCTATGCTGTATTAAATCAAATGCCATCTTGTTCACCATCCTGCTTTCAGAAGGAGTTGTGTTATTGATGACACTGGAACAAGAATGTCACCCCTGGTATTGCAGGGGGACACAACTATGCAGCTGATTCATTATAAAATGCCTAACATAGAGGGAAGAGTTTTTCTTGCCCTCTTTATTCCAAGATATTTACTCAGATAAGTTTCTTTGGGTAAATCTGATACTTTTAATTAGACCAACTCAAATAGGTGGAAAAATTCTTCTTTGCAAGCTTTCGGGTATAAATACCCTTTGTCAGGCTGAGGAAGCATCTGCAGTTGGTGTGTGCTCTTCCTGGATGGAATGAGTAGTAAAGAAGCCAGAGGCTGGCATGCATGCTAGCCTGGCTTTCTTTCATGCATAGACCAATTGCAGATGCTTCCTCAGCCTGATGAATGGATTTTTATACCCAAAAATTTGCAATGAAGAATTTTTCCACCTATTTGTGTTGGTCTAAGAAAAGATATCAGATATACCCAGAGAACCTTGTCTACCCATGTCCTTAGACCAACACGGCTACAACCTGTACCCCCTGTAAGATTTTTACTCATCATTAATCTGTACTTGCTGTTGTAATGTAGCTTTAATATATATATTAGTTATATGGTAATATGTTAGATGGCCTTCACACAAAAGCTAAACGGTGTGTAACCTTTAAAATAGCCCCAAACATTTTTATTTCATACTGAACTATTTAAAAACATACATTATTAACAGTATCCTATATGATGATAATAAACCAAGCTATCTTTATTTAATATACATCAACTATTTAAAGTGAGCTCAAATTTTAATGACTATCCATCCATGTGACTAACTTGCATAAAAGTTACAATTGCTTTCAAACCAGGAACTCCTAACAGCAGTCCTTGAAAAGTTAAAACATGCAACAAATGCCACAGGCATAGATTGATTTCCATATTTCAAACAGGACTTCTGCTTTTACTTTTCTCTAAGAACCTGCCTTGAAAGCCTTCTCCATTTAGACCAATAAAAATGATATTATTTTCATTTCATGTCACCCAACAGATGGGAAAAGTGAAAGGAAGTTACAGAAGGACTGTAACTCAAAGTCTCCAAGACTGGCTGATGCCTTATGGCACATTTCTGAAAAAAAAATTATTTAGAAACTTTATACGTCATACTGTGCTTTGAGAAAGACACGGGAGAACAAGAGAAGAGTGGTTCTCTATGTTTTTGTGTTGGAACAATTCCTCTTAACTGAGATGGAGTTGACTATCACCCCCACTGCAATCCTAATGTGATTTGGACATATTTATTTTCAGTGGTTATGCATATTTTAAGCCTTTATGTACAGTGCTAATTAAGAATGGTAATTATTGTAAGGATAAAATATGTTTAGAAATATAGCAATATTACAGTTTCCATAGCAGTGACATTATTTTCTATTAACTAACTAGTATCTATTAATCTGTCAGCATAACTTTTAGATAAATAAGATAAACATTGAGCTATTCC
Source organism: Alligator sinensis (assembly GCF_000455745.1). NCBI lineage: Eukaryota > Metazoa > Chordata > Crocodylia > Alligatoridae > Alligator > Alligator sinensis. The sequence goes on from NW_005841905.1 coordinate 4,186,982, forward strand.
TTCTAAAGTCTGATCATCTGTTTTTGACATGGGTCAATGAAGCAACATTTGTATTTAGGTTTGTTTAGGTTTAGGGACTGGCTGGAATCTGGCCCTTTAAAATTGGCTGAAGAAATTATGTTTGGATCTGGAGTAAAGCTAGATGAGGGTTCACATTAGGCATTGCCTGGCCAAAATCTGGCCCTTAGTGATTATAAAAACATAGAAAGATAGGTCTGGAAGTTACCTCATCTAGTCCAACTTCCTGCTCACGGCAGGATCATCCAGAGAAGTGTTCATAAATGGCAGGTAGATAGACATTGCCAACCCCTTTTCAGTTTTGGAAACTAGGAAAAGCAGGTGTCTATCTGCTGTTGTGAAATGGCTCAGAGATCATCTTTATAAAAACATCATGTACTCCCAGTTTCCACTCCTCTTCTTTTGTAAAAGGGAGAAATAAATGGTTACTATTTTGTGTATGTCCATTCCTGCTGGTCGGTGCACTCCTGTTCACCATTCTGCATTCTCCATGGTTTGCATTATTTACCATTCTTTACACGACTAAAACCAAGTAATGTTGTTCGCTTAGAATAATAGTAAGACTATCCCATAAGACTGCACATATAGTAATCAGACTGAAAACAAACCCAAGTCAAGCCAAATGCCATAAGAAAAATTACAGGAAATATACCTCATATTTCCTTTTCAGGAAACTTAGCCTATAGGAGCAAGTGTGGACAGGAGCTCACTAGTAGTGAAAAGAGTCAAATGTTCCTTCCTTAGATCAGTTCTTAGAGACCTTACCACTAGGGGCTGACAAACCATAGCGAAGGTGGTGATGTGTCAAGTGCTTATGTACCGGAATCAGATGCTCCAAGGAACTAATGATGAAGTGGGGCTGTACCATTGGTTCAGCCACCTGTGATTGTGGCACAGAGCCTCAGACTGTGCAAAACCTGCTGTAATGCCTGCTGCTCAAAGGCACATGTACAATGAAAGATCTTGCAAAGACAATAAAAGAGTACGTGTAACAGAATGGCCAAATGTGCTGTAGAGACACAAGAAGAATCAGATTAGTCAAGAACAACATTAACTATTTGCATGATAAATGAGAACAAATGAAATTATGGAAGTATGGATGGATTATGGTTGAAAGAGGTATGCTCACATGCCAAAGCTTCCTGAGCTTTCCAAAGCAGGGACCAGAAACTGGTATCTAGACACATGCTGCCTTCCTTTTCTATATTGAAGTTATCTTCAATCCTGATTCTACTACATTAATGACCAGGGAACAACCTTAGTAACCAAATTCCTTGAAACCTGGAGTCATTTTAAGTGTTTTGCTAGCACTGGCACTAATTTCAGAAAAGTGGCAGTGCAAATTGCCAAACACCACCTTAACATGTATATTTGTCAATATGTGGCACTGCATCAGTCTATAATGACATCAGTCCCTTTTATTCAAAACCATTTGAAATCAGCAGAAGTCTTTTCATTTGTCCAACTGTCCTTTGAGAAAGTTCTGCACTACAATAGCAATGGAAAGCCCTCTCTCCTTCCACTTCGACTCTTTGCTCTACCCTCCTTTTTTCTTGCTCTCTCTCTGGCTTGTGTCTTCAAAAACATTTCTTTTCTGAGTAGCAATATTATACCAACAGTTGATGCCAACAGTTTTGACTCTTATGGGATGTAAAAGCCCTCATTACATTTTCAATAATTTATGGCATTTTTTGTTTGGGAAAAATGCATAGGTGTTTGCACAAATAATTTATGACAAAGAAAATACTTCTAGATTCACTGATCTATATGCAATTAAAGTCCCAGCACTGTAATGTGCATAAATGCAGCTTCCAACTGCTGACAACAGTTAGCTCAGGCCATTCAGACTCAGTCATTGGGGAGCTGTCTGTCCTAATGGTCCTCTTTCTGATTCTGTATGCAGCAGAGAACTGTGCTGAAGTCAGAAGACTAGGAAATGCCTATAGAAAAAGGATGGTTTTGTAGTGTTGACACTGGGATGTGGCCACAAGATCAGGATTCAGCTTCAAGCTGTGCAGCAGACTTCTGATGTGAGGTTGCTGATAGGACTGATTCAGACACCCCATGATGTAGCTCTGTTAGATGCACATTTTAATCTTAATACAAGGGCATTTTAGGAGTATCTGCACCTACCCAGAGGCATCCTAAGTTTGAATTGGGCCTTTGAATGTTAATGCAAAGCAAGCAGGAAAACAGCAACAACAAGAGAGATCCATTTGAGAGTTCATCTCTCTCTTTAATCAGGTAGGGAGTATGTTCAAGCATGGACCAGAACTTACCTGTCTAGTTCAAACTTATAGTAGTTAGCTGAATGACAGGATCACAGTGGTAGAATTTAAAGTATCTGACTTCTGTACTATTGTCTGGCTTTCAAGATGAAACCAGACATATCCCTTTGCCTCCAAATGATTGTAATGTAGAGGGTTTGAAAAAGAATCTGGTGGGATGAGTGTCTAACAACTAAATGCTGAGATACCTATTGCTTTTCACAGATCCAGTTTAGTCACTGTTCTTAGGAAAACACTTATTGCACCTCCACGAGCAATCTCCATTATTTGGCTGTGTAACGATAACTACTAAGCCAGTGGTGCTCAATCTTTTTGGATTTAGGGCACCCCTTCATAATTTTTTTTTAATTCAGCTTCACCCCAGTTAAGAACCACTGTTGTGCTGCCTCAATTTAACTCTAGTTTTCAACCAGGTTGCTGCCACTACTGTCACCAGGTGAAAGTGCCTCCGTGCACCTCATCTACAGCTGTACTGGGAAAGGCTGAGGAAGGAGCACTGGCTCTTACTGCAACCCTTCCTGGTCCAAACCCGCATGGCACCTCCTAAAAACAGATGTGCAAGACAGGTGGAACTATCCCACCTGCCTTTGTTTCCAGGAGGAGCACTGGAGGGATGGATTGGGAAGGGTTGAAACAACAGAAGTCCCTCTAGTCTACCTGTGCACAAAACATGCAGGGCACTTTTACCTAGCCATGGCTGTGCTATACCACAGCACCCCTGAAAGGGTCTCACAGCACCTTGGGGTGCTGTAGCATCTGAGTTGAGAACCACTCTGCTAACTCAAAGGAATCAATCCAAAAAATACTAGGCCTCATTCACTGCCATGCCAGTCCAATTTTATGTTATGTAAAATTGTTGTAAAATTGTAGTCACATTGTAGTGAATCAGCTCCAAAGTGTGGAAATGCACAGGATTACTCCTGCAGAGTTATAGCAAATGAAGTGGTGCAACAGTCACATTACCTGTATTGGACTGCATGCTTGATTACTAGAGAAATCAGTGTCACACTGCATTTCCTGATATAAGCAGCTTTTGCTGTCTAAGAATGGCATTATGTGTGGGACTTATGTAATCAAATTAACTTAATTTCAACGCTAGACAAACTAAACCCTAGTCTAAATTTAAGAGGCCTGGTACACCTAAGAATTACTCTGTTTTTACACTGCTCTAACTGTCAATGCTGACACTATTTTACCAGTTTTACATGCAGTGTTGCAATTATCCCAAGATGCCCATTGAACTTTGCTACCTTTTGTTTGGTCATTTTTGCCTCTGAAATCTCACTTTGTTGGATTCATTAAATCTATTAATAGATTTTATGCTCCTTGTCTCAGCTATTCTAGGACTGTTGCTTCTAGGAACTTAACAAATACTACCTTCACCGAGATCTGAGAAAGCAGAATCTGTGCCCCAAAGCTTGTCAAACAAACATCTCTCCCAACCACACAGGTCATCCAATAAAAGACATCACCAATAAACCTTTCCTCTGAAACTTAAATGCATGCTTGGGTCTGACATTTGTGCTGTTTTGTCTCTGAACCTGTTCAGTTGCTGCTGGAATAAATCTAGTACAGTAAATTATGTATGGGTAGACTGTGTTACAAGTCTTTCTGGTTAGCCCTGGATATGAGCACAAGGAACTTTATTGGGTCTTTGCTCTTAGCCAAACATTTCTGATTCATCATTTGCACTCATTTATTTTTTGTCATCTGCATTCAACTCTATCTAAACTGCAGTTATTGCAAATCAGATATTTCATAATGTGCCAGTAACTTCAGTTCGTCAGTTAGAAATACATTTTAAAAGGAACCATGTGGGGATCCCTTTTTAGTATGTGAATCCTTTAGAAAAAAAGCAAAATAATGTATTATAACAGTTACAATATTCCAATTAAACAGAGTTCCTGTCCTGTTAAGGGTCAGGAGGATTGGGGCTGATGGACTATATTCAAAGAGTCTTGTTTGCTGCCCATGTTGGATTATGGACTTTGGTGAGAGAAAGGCCCTTGGGAACTGATGTTTGAAGTGGAAAGTATGTTTTTATGATGATTATAATTAAAATGCCAAATATGGGACTTTTCGCAAAATCCCTATGTCACCAAAAGACAAACTGGTGCACACAAAATAAATGGAAAGATTACATGGAAATGAAATACTCAAAAAGTCCCTCCAATATTCATGTACTTTTAAAATAAGCTAATGATTACCTAAGATAGGGGTAACCAATCTACACTGATGGCATGGGCAGCTTCTGTGTGTGACGTGGCAGGCTGGGGAAGGGACAGGCAGCACAGGCCAGATAGGACAGGGGGTAAAAAACAGAGCAACAGACCAGACAGGGAGCACAGGGCAGGCAGCAGAATGCAGAGCAGCTGATTGGGCAGGAGAAGGGGATCAAAGTCGCACTTGGGGAGGCTATGCGGCTAACTTGTGACACCTGCCAAAAAGGTTGGCCCATACTTACACAGGATATTTCAGTTAACACAGGGCTATAGGGACCATGAGATGATTGAATTCAGGATCCTGGGGAAAGGAAGGAAAGGGAGCAGAAGTAAGGACCCTCTGCAGAAAAGGACCTGGGGGTTACAGTAGGCAATAAGTTGGATATGAGTCAGTAGTGTGCCCTTGTTGCCAAGAAGGCTAACAGCATGCTGGGCTGCATTAGTAACAGCGTTGCCAGCAGATTGAGGAAAGTTATTATTCTGCTCTATTCAGCACTGGTGAGGCTACATCTGGAGTCCTGTGTCCAGTTTTGGGCCCCCCACTACAAGAAAGGATGTGGACAAGTTGGAGAAAGTTCAGCAGAGAGCAACGAAAATGATTTGGGGGCTGGGGCACATGACTTATAAGGAGAGGCTGAGGGAACTGGGTTTATTCAGTCTGCAGAAGAGAGGACCGATGGGGGATTTGATAGCAGTCTTCAAATACCAGGAGGGTGGTTCCAAAGAGCTGAACTGTTCTCAGTGGTGACAGATGACAGAACAATGAGCAATCGTCTCAAGTTGCAGCAAGGGAGGTTTAGGTTGTATATTAGGAAAAACTCTCACTAGGAGGGTGGTGAAGCACTGGAACAGGTTACCTAGAGAGGTGGTGGAGTCTTCATCCTTGGAGGTTTTTAAGGCCTGGCTTGACAAAGACCTGGCTGGAATTCTCTAGTTTGAGATGATTCTGCTTTGAGCAAGGGGTTGAACTAGATGACCTCCTGAGGTGCCTTCCAACCCTAATTTTCTACGATTAGATGAATCAATGACTTCAGAAAAGCAGAATTCAGCTCACTCAGGGAACTGATAAGCAGGATGCCTGGGGAGGCCAGTCTCAGGGGAAAATGAGTCCAGGAGAGCTGGTTGTATTTTAAAGAAACCTTACTGAGGGCACAGGAACAAATCATCCTGATGCACAGGGAGACTAGTAAGTATGGCAGAAGACTAGTTTGGCTTAGCAAGGAACTCTTCAGTGAGCTAAAACACAAAAAGGAAGCTTACAAGAAGTGGAAACTTGGACAAACAACTATGGAGGAATATAAAAGTATTGCTCAGGCATGCAGGGATGAAATCAGAGAGGCCAAAGTGCAACTGTAGCTGCAGCTAGTAAGAGATTTGAAGGGTAACAAAAATAATTTCTACGAGTATGTCAGCAACAGTGGAAAGATCAGGGAAAGTTTGGGTCCCTTACTGAATGGGGGAGGCAACCTAGTGACAGATGATGCAGAAAGGCTGAAGTACTCAATGCCTTTTTTACCTCAGTTTTCACAGGGAAGGTGAGCTCCCAGACAAGGTCCCGGATGATAGGAAAAGGGCAAATGTAGTGCTCATCTTTAAGAAGAGAAAGGAGGAGGATCTGGGACTGAGACACTGGTCAGCCTCACCTCAACCCCTGGAAAAATCAAGGAGCAAGTCCTCATGGAATCCATTTCTAAGCACTTGGAGGAGAAAAAGGAACAGTCAGCATGAATTCAACAAAGACAAGTCATGCCTGACCAACCTGGTTGCCTTCTGTGATGAGATATCTGGCTCTGTGGATGTGGGGATACCAGTGGACATGATATACCATGACTTTAGCAAGGCTTTTGATACAGTCTCCCACAATATTCTTGCAGCCAAGCTAAGGAAGTACTGGTTGGAAGAATGGACTGTAAGGTGGATAGAAAACTGGCTGGATTGTTGGGCTCAGAGGATAGTAATCAATGGCTCAATGTCTAGTTGGCAGCTGGTATCAAGTGTAGTGTCCCAGGCATTGGCCTTGGGGCTGGTTTTGTTCAATATCTTAATCGACAATCTGGAAGATGGCATAGAGTGCACCTCAGGAATTTTGCAGATGACACCAAGTTGGGGGGAGTAGTAGATACACTGGAGGGTAGGGCTAAGATTCAGAGAGATCTAGACAAATTGGAGGACTGGACTAAAAGAAATGTCATGAATTTCAATGAGGACAAGTGCAAAGTCCTGCACTTATGACAGAACAATCCCATGTACTATTATAGGCTGGGGACCAACTGGCTAAGCAACAGCTCTGCAGAAAAGGACCTGGGGGTTACAGTGAATATGTATATAAGCTGCATATGAGCCAATATTGTGCCCTTTTTCAAAGAAGGCTAACAGCATACTGGGCTGCATTAGTAGGATCATTGCCAACAGATCAAGGGAAGTGATTATTCTCCTCTATTCAGCACCATCTGGAGTATTGTGTCCAGCTTTGGGCCTTCCACTACAGAAAGGATGTGGACAAATTGGAGAGAGTCTAGTAGAGGGCCGTAAAAATGGTTAGAGGGCTGGGGCACATGCCTTATGAGGAAAAACAGAAGGATCTGGGCCTATTTAGTCTAGAGAAGAGAAGATTTAGGGGGGATTTAATTACAGCTTTCAGCTACCTGAAGGGGCTACAAAGAGGATGGACTTAGACTGTTCTCAGTGGTGGCTGGTAACTGAACAAGGAGCAATGGCCTCAAGTTTGTAGCAAGAGAAGTTTAGGTTAGATGTTAGGAAAAACAAACATTTTCATTTGGAGGGTAGTAAAGCACTGGAACAGGTTCCTCAGAGCGGTTGTGGCATCTCCGTCATTTTTAAGAGGTTTTTAAGACCTGGGTAGGCAAAGCCTTGGCTGGGATGATCTAGTTGGGGATGATCCTCCTTTGACATGAGGGTTCAATGACCTCCTGGGGTCCTTTCCAGCCCTAACGTTCTATCATCTAAAGTCTAAATTGGCTAGCTTATAGACTAAAGCACTGTGTACCAGAAAAATGTCTGTGTTGTACTTAGTGTAATGACACATTCCTGCATTCACCATTGTCAGTGAATGAACCCAGGTCCCAGCTACTGTAACTGACCCATTCTGTTTTGTTGATCATATTAGGCAACCTTTGAGGCCTTGAGGCACATTAACACCAGAGTAAATTATACCAGTTTTGCATGCTCATATAAATTATTCTGGTTGCTCAAGTGAGCAAATGACCCACTCTCCTTGGCTGCTGGATGTAAGCATCAGCTTTATTACTCTACCTGGCAATGGGGGGGAAGGGGAGGACAGAGGGGAGGAGTGCATCTGGTATACCCTGCTGCATTGAGCAAATGTCTACCAATGCATAGAAGTGCAAACACTATGCCTCTGGGTGTCTAACTGATGCCACTGTAGTCCTCTTATTTTCACCAAGGTACCTCTCTTCCAGATGCTGTGTAGGGCTATATGTTGTGCGTTTACTCCTTTTTTAACCACAGTAATAGAGTAGATGATGATGGTATAGACATGTCACATGTCCCCAGCCCTCAGATCCACCTCTAAAGAGGGCCTGTTGTTTACGATATGCTTGTTCAACACATCTTTATAACGTACTGTAGGCCAAGATCAACCATGGAGCAATAACACTGACTTCGCATATTTGTTGCCACCTACATCAATGCTGAAATCAGTCTGTGCTGTACAATGGGAAGTATACTGTGCAGCTATTTTGTTAACATGGTTTGGAATTGCCTTCCAGAGTCTTATGTCAACTTCATTGTACAGCAACCTTTTTGTAACCATATTTTTCAAACTTTCCTTTAAGTGATACTCCATCATGTTTTTACGAGAGTGTACCCGCCTCTGTTCCACCAGGAGTT
>NW_005841906.1:0-4900 GCF_000455745.1 Alligator sinensis
ACTACACCCTGCTAGAGTTGGATGGTGTGGTAGAGTTGCCTGTGGTGGGGTGGTCCCCAGGAAATGCCACACCAGTGCCACCCTAGTGAAAGGTGAGTATGGGGTGCTATATAGCCTCAGCCCCCATGACCTAGTGGGTTACTCCAAAGAGGGGACAGGTGAAGGATCCAGGCACATTATCAGACCTGAGACCCAAGGGGCGTAAGGCCAAGAGCCCCAGTGAGGGGGCAGAGTAGTGGGCCCAGTGAGGGTGTGTGAAAAAGTAGTAGAGCAATCAAGTGAGAAGGCTGCATAGAATAGGGTTTGCATGGGCGGGCCTGAAGGACTGCACATGGGCCACGTAGAGTAGGGTCTGCATGGGCGGGTCTGAAGCACTGTGCATAGGCTGGACTTGGTGATTGAGCGAGCTGGGTTTGGAGGGGCCCAAGAAGGCGGACCCATACGGGAGAGCGAGGGCAAGTGGCTCAATAACCTAACCAGAGAAACCCTCAACTGGTCAATGCTGGGGCCAGGACCAGAACAGTCAAATGGCAAGGATGCCCACTGTGAGGGACAGCCAAATCCAGGGGCCTGGAGTCCTGACTGGCCTAGAGGCGAGGCCAGGGCTTGTGTGGCCAAAGGTCATAGAGGGAGCCACTGCTGAGAGGGAGAAGGGGCTTTGCAACCCAGAATGAGGGCAGAGTAGATTGCCTGAGAAGGGGGGATCCAGGTGGGGTCCGAACGCCAGGTGGTCAGAGAAGGAGGTCTGTTGTGGGGCCAGAGCCATATAGTGATACCATCTGCAACACATGGGACACGGTATAAGGGGTGGTTTAGAGCCATGTATTATGCCCTTGGCATCAGGTAATAAATGGGCAGCCTCCCACCTTAGAAACAACTACTAATTATGTTACAACAAAGGTGTGGTAGGTGAGGCAGGTGGGTGGACTGCCCTAGACAGGTGGGCGGGCCAATGGTTAGACTGGCCTTGTGACAGCCCCCTGTCACAATCCAGTACACTCAACTTACGTGCGTTAAATTCTTTGAATTTTTCTTCTATTTAAGTTTTGTTTGTTTCCGTTTTCATATCCTTGTTCACCTTAACCATCCAGCTTTTCCCCCCATATAACACATAATGTCATCATATTCAGTGAAAACAGAGGAGAAATATTCAGTTAGTTTTGGGGCATACTTAGATTATTTTACATCTTTACCTCATTCTCCCTTCATAGCGGCCCTACTTCTTTCTTTGTTCTCTTTTTTATTTATGTGGCTGAAGAAGCTTTTGCTATTTGTTTTAATATTCTCTGCAATGTCTAACTCAGCTGGACTTTTGGCAATCCTCACTTTACCCCTATACTTCTTGACCTAGGACAGCTTTCACTGTTGATCAGTCCTTTTTTCCCCCGTTCCCTATAGCTCTCTGCTTATTCCTAATAACCTTTTGAAATGGTTATTTATCCAGCTAGGCCTGGAGTTCCTTTTAATGTGTTTTTCCCCTTGCTTGGGATATGGATTTCTGATAGTTTTAGTTCCTCTAACTTGAAAAAAAATCAGGTCTTCTCTACATTCAAGTCCTCAAGCTACTCCAGTCATCTGACTTCATTAATTCCTTTAATTTGTCAGAGTTTGCCCTTTTGAAATCAAGAAACTTGGCTATAGACCTGCATTTATTTATCCTTCCATTTAAAATAAATTATGATTGCTCAATCTGTGTTTATTTTCTACTACCACTTCTTTTGTCATGTCCTATTAGTTACTAAAGCCAAGTCTAAAATAGGTTCAACTCTTGTTGGGAGAGTGGCTATTTGCTGAAAATTTCTCAGCTGTTGCATTCAGTAGTGTCTGGGCCCGACAATTATTAGTAGCGTTTGTTCATCAGTCTCTGTGCATTCCCAAAACTTGACTGTATGGGTCTCTAGGAAAATCCAAGCTTTATCCCACTTTCTTTCTAAACCCTTTCCCTCAGTAAACAGAGTTATGCTCATTTGGATAGATAAGCTTTGAATTTAGTCTGGGGAGCTAAATACCAAGACCAGAATCTGCAGGGTAAATGATTTATTCTGGTTAGCAATCATGAATCTATTGTTTTTTAACCCCAAAAAAGGAGTCTGGGTAATAGCTGCAATATGATTACAGAGATGGACGATATTCTTGAGCACTTGCCATAATGATATGAGTGCAAAATTGGCAGCCAACACATGTGTGTGGTACCAGAGTGGTCGCTGCAATAACATGCAGCTCCTGTGTATACCCAAGAATTACATGAAGGCTATTTGGGAACAGTAAAAAGGAAAGTCCTGCCCACAAGTCTGGTGTGGTAGCCAGAGACTGATACAAAAGCAGAAGAGAGGACAAGGATACCAGTAGATCTAGTAGGAAAATTTTGCATTGGAATAATTTCCCAGTGGAAAACGCTTTTTCCATATTTCTACAAAAAAAAAATCAATTTTCCATTGGAAGATTGAATGGATGGTTCTCCAGTCATGAAGTGAAGGTAATGGGTGCTTTCTAGATGGGTGACAGCCTACTTCTTCAATTCTCAGTCCCACTGCCTGCCCAGCGGTTGGAGAAGCAGACAAGCATTGGAAAGGTGGGAAGGCTGAGAAGCAGGACGCGGAAAGCGCAACTGACAAGCACCTCCACATGGGTGGCCAGAAGACCGGAATGTTCCATTCTGGTTTTCCCAATGGATAATTTTTTGGGAAATCCCTTCCTATGAACAAAATCAGGCTCTTTACTTTTTATCTCAATCTGAGAAAATAAACATTTAAAAAGATTATTCTTTTTTTGTAGAAAAGGATTTCTATTTTCCAGCTAGCTCAAGTCATCAATGAAAGCAGCACATGCATCAATATACTGCTTTGTATCTGTGGGAGCAGCTGACCGCTCCATAACAGCATATCTACATAGACTGCAATGGGCCATGTATGGGACATATGTTTTTGATTGCAGTAGATGCCCATTGTAAATGGCTTGAAGTACTGTGTATGGATTCAGCTAATTCAGCACAGACGGTAAAAGCATTGAGGCTATTATTTTCAAGAATAGGAGCTCCTGAACAGATTGTAAGTGACAGTGGGAACTTGGTTTACATCTGAAGAGTTTCATTTGTTTGACAAAAGAAATGGTATCAAACATGTCACATCAGCTCCTTGCCATTCTGCCACAAGTGGAGGCATGGAAAGGCTTATCCAGACATTTAAACAAGCTGGATCCATGCTAGATTTCCAGATGAAATTAGCTCATAACTCAAGACAGCAATTTTTTCCTGGCCCTGTAAAAATTCAGGACATGTTACTACGCATCAGTTGCCAGCAATGTTAGGACACAATTTAACATCTGTCTGGACCTGTTGAAGCCTGATATCCAGAGGGGTGTTCATAAGAAATGGTGTGATCAAATGTCTGCAATGGGTCATATCCGCTGCACAGTTTTCTTATGGAAGAACAACTCCTGAGTTGTCAAGAGATTATCAAGATAATTTGTGGAAAGCTGGAGAAGCTATGTCATAGCTGAGTCCTCTGGCTTTCTGGACAAAGGTTACACTGAACATGTCATGGTTAATTGGTGTGAATGGAGGACCTGTAGAGTGGAGTTACACCTGGGATGAAATAGGTCTTTGTTCTTGCTACGGTAATAATCCTTAACATTTACAGGGCGTGTCTACGTGAGACGCTTACTGTGACTAATTAGCTCCCCAGTAAAGTCTCAGCATCTGCACATGTGGCCCTATTAGGCCACCCAGAGCCAGACACAGGCATGAGTGAACAAGGCAGCCGCTCAGGACCCAGACAGAAAGCGGGCCTGAAAATGGTAATTTTAAAATTATTATTACCATTATCTCTGGCAGAGGGGGGTCTGATACTAAAAGTTCACCTGGGGCTGCCAGGAGTCTAGGTTGCTGCTGAGGCCACCATAAACTAATAAATGCTGTTGTAGGATTTACAAGTACTATTCTGTGGCACTGTTGGCTGTGTGTAGATGAAACAAGGGGTGCATGTGCATGACACTTTAAAGCAGGCTAAATGCTTTTGCACTGCTTTAATGGTGCCAGTGTTTGCACGCCTTGGTAGTGTACTGTGCATTAATTCCAGCAGCTGTAGGAAACTCGGCAGTGTAATGCGCCTTAAATGACTTGGGGTGCAGCAAACTAAAACTTTGAGGATGGGGCGATTGTGTAGGAGGTGCACGTGGGTGCACGTGCACCCCCTGAGCATGGCGGTCACCACTTGCCACCCTGCTGCTGACACCACTGGCGGCGTCTGTGGGTGGTCCGTGATCCCTGATGGCTGCTGCCAACACTGCCGGCGGTGGCTGCAGGTGGTCGCTGACTGTTGCTCAGCACTCGTCACCCTCTCCCCCCTGCTGCCAACAGCATCTGTGGGAGCTCCCCCACTTACTGCCGCTATGCTTCTGCCACTCCCGCCACCGTGCTCCCGCTGCCGCTGTGCCCCTCCCAGCTGCCAGGGGCACGTGTCATTCATATCTGAGGAGTTTTAGTTTGCTACCCCTACGGCCGCGGAGCAAAGCAGCAGACTCTGTGTAGCTCCACAGCTCTGCAGAAAGCTGTGCAGGCAGCCTGGCAGCAGCCCGGGAAGGCAGGCTCTGCTCAAGAAAAGCGGTGAGCCTGATTTCCCCACCCCCCACTGCCTGGAGCCTGCCTGCCTGCCTGAGCTGCACAGGGGCCCAGTGTTTCCCTCCATGGCTGTAGTGCCCCCTGGGACCACCTGAGCCAGGTGCCTGCAGATGGGTGCTGCCGGGGAGGGAAGCACCAGCCCTGTGCACAGCCTAGGGAACACTCCCGGCATTGGTGTTGGTGACGGCGAGTGGGAACCACCCACAGCTGCTGGCTGCTGGGGTGGGTGGAGGGGGAGTGGGAAGCAGGGACCTGGCAGTGGGGGGGTGGGGGGCGGGTGCG
>NW_005841906.1:4951-11104 GCF_000455745.1 Alligator sinensis
CCCCCATGTCCCTCCTATGCATTGCCTATGCTTTGTAGGCCTCTCATGTCCCTTCCCAATCAGATCTAACACTGAGCAGGTTCATCAGGTGATAAGGATTGACTAGAGGGTAGCTGATCTGTCACAAGGTGAAGATGGGCCCAGTTCCTGTTACAGGGCCAGTCAGCATGTGATTACATTCTGATACTGCCGTCTGATGTATATGCCAATAATCATGTTGGCAACATGACTGGCATGTCTGGCAACACCAGACCTGTGCAAGACAGATAACTTTGGGACTTGAGATAATGACATCCTTCAAAATGAAGGACAGGCGAGAGGCATGGGCGTATTCCTCACATATGAAGTAACATTCTGTCTTAGGACTTGGGCTTCACTGGAGATGCAGTAGGGTCAAAGAGAGAGCTAGCATTTATATTCAACTTTTATTCAGACTATTCATTGAACACACCCCATTTAAGTTCCTTTTCAGTGATATCTGTTTTTTTCAAGCTGATGGCCTTTTCTCAATTTGTGTACAGTTTCCATCTATTTGTTTAACAGGCATGTAGATAAATGCATGAACACAGTGAAGGGAGTAGGCGCAGTACATGACTCAAGACCGCGTGAGCAGCCAGACAGGTGTTTGATCTAGCAAGCTGAGACAGAGGAGTTTCCTAAGGAAACATCTGGTACACTGAAGACAAACTACATTGCACAGATATGGCCAGTCCCAAAGTTATCCGCCTTGCACACATCTGGTGTTGCCAGACATGCCAGTCATGTTGCCAACATGATTGTTGGCATATACATTAGATATATAGCCATGTTCCTTGCATACATCAGACTTGTTGTGAGCCAATGTTGTACAAAGAGATATCTGCATTAAAGGAGGGAATCCCACAGCACTTTAAGTCTCCTGTGGAATTAATGTTCCCATGCCCTTTATTTTGTCTCTTTCATACAGTGTGTCCTGCATTTAGGATGTCAAGAGATACGAACAACTCCTGCTTCCCAGCAGGGTGCAGGGCTGGGTTGAACTTCCTCTGCCATTGTTAATTGTACCAGTCTCTCCTGTTTGCATGTCAAAGACTTCTCTTTCCATGAGGTATTTTAGAAAGGGGTGGAGCACATTATCGGTGGTAGCAGAGAGTCCCTCCCTTCTGTTGTGCAGAAACTGTCTATCATGTACACTTCTGAATCACCCACATGAATTCAGAGAAATAGAAATGTGACTTATGTCCTCTGCCAACTGTATCATGTGAACAGAAAGTGAGATGAAGAGATAACAAAGTGTGTTTTGGAAACTGGCTCTGCAAGTGCTCAGGAATGAGAAAACTGTTGTTGAGTAAGACCTCTGCCCAGAAGGCCAAATCCTGGTATCAGTGGGCAGCCCAAGTAACCAGACTCTACAGGGAAGATTTCTGCAGTAATCCCCTATCACAGGCCAGCGTGCTGCAGCATTCCCCTGAGATCCTCAAGGGGAAGTGGGAAGAACAGTTGGCAGACATGCATAGTTGTAGATCCATTCCCCTTTCTTCCTACCTGTCCTTGCATTCCCACTCTGAAAGTTACATGCTCATGATGAGGTCCTGGCGTTTCTTATACTGCTAAATTAAATAATGTAACAGGCTGCCAATGTGGGCTCACCAGCTTGGCTTGAGATACTTACCCTGGAGTAGAAAAAGTGCCAGTGAACTCTGAGCGACCCTAAGGATGGAGCAGGGGAGCCCTGCCCTGTGGGAAAGGAGAAGCCAATCGGAAGAAGGGGTTTTCAATCCCTTCATTCGCATGGAAGGGGGATGGCCGGGGTTGGGGGTCAGCTACCCTGAGCCCTGGCTGGCCAGTTTGCAAGCCAGGGAGCGACTGCCAGAGGGGATAAAAGCAGCAGCCGAACTGGCAGGGGGGCGTTGCTGACAATGACTTTGTCACTTATTGGGAAGCCTGTTGGAGCAGCTGAGAGTGAGCTCCTTGATTCCTTGTGGTAGCATCTCAGCAGTGGCTGAAAGCTGCTAGTTACCTTACCTGTGGTTCTTGAGTCAAGTTTTGTGATTCTGGTTATGCCATTTAAGTTCACTTGTAGGTAACCTTTCCTATTATTCTTGTTTTGTAAATAAAGTGTAAATAGTTAACTCAGTTAAGTGTTAGATCTTCTTGGGACCACGGGCTGCTCTGTGAGCAGCAGGGGCCGGCTGGAAAGTAAATTGGTGCTGACGGGAAATCCTGCCCCACTCTCACCACACCATCCCTGATATTGGGCAGGGGTGGCAACTATTGGGCCACCACCTGGGTTACAATAATAAGCCTCCATGTATAAACATCACTCAGTATTTTCCCCAAAGCAAGTCTGTTCTTAGAACTTTTTGCTATTTGATGTCTGCCTCCTGTTCCTTCCATCACAGACCAAAGCTCAAATTCTTTATATTCTGGGATTATCATGGGGTGCCCCTGGGGCAGCTACCAGTATGAAGCAATCCAACAACCCTGTGTCTCCCTCCATGGTGCTAAAACCTGCCATATCATAGCCTGGTTTCAGGGCTCAGACACTCTTACACAGCTGTGCTAGAAGAAGCCTGCTGTGGGCTGTGCCTCCTTCTCCCAGTAGGTTTACATAACGGTTACTTCATGGCTGTACTGCCTGGTAACCATGTTAGCTGTAAACACAAACTGTGTTTGGTTTGATTGATGGCTAGAAGCTAAACCAGATGAATTCAAATGAGAAACAAGGCACAATTTTTTAACGAGGGTTATTAACTCTTGGCACAAACTACCAAGAGACATGATGGAGTTTCCTCCTCTTGACATCTTCAGACCAAGGTTGGCAAGTCAGTCAGCAGTGCAGAAGTCCTTGACTTCAGGAAAGCCGACTATGACAAGCTCAGGAGGCTTGTCAGTGAGGCCCTAAGGGACCACGACCCAAAGGGGAGGGGAGTTCAGGAAGGGTGGTTGCTCCTCAAGGGAACAATCCTGGATGCACAAGCAAAGTCTATTCCGTCTCGGAGGAAAGGGAGCAAAAGGGCACAGCAGGCCCCTTGGCTCTGCAGTGAACTAGTGGACCTCCTGTGTCTAAAAAGAAAGACCTACAAAGGATGGAAGATGGGATCCACCTCCACGGAGGAATATTCTGCACTGGTCCAGACCTGCAGGGAGCGAACCAGGAAAGCCAAGGCTGCGACTGAACTCCAACTAGCTACAGGTATCAAGGACAATAAAAAGTCCTTTTTTAGATATGTGGGGAGCTGGAAGAAAAGCAAGGGCAACATCAGACCCCTGCTAAACCAGATGGGACAACTGATGCCCAGGAAAAAGCCAACTTGCTAAATAGGTACTTTGCGTTGGTTTTTCACCAGTCCCATGGGACGCCCCTGCCCATCACGGGACAGGGAGGCCCAGGTGAGGGAGATTCCTTGCCCTCCATCGATGCTGACCTTGTGAAGGAACACCTTGAGAGGCTGGACACCTTCAAGTTAGTTAGCCATGACAATCTACACCCCAGGGTACTCAAGGAGCTGGCTAGCGTCATAGCTCAGCCCCCGGCACGGATCTTCGAGAACTCCAGTGCTCTGGTGAAGTGCCCGAAGACTGGAAGAAGGCCAATGTGGTGCCTATCTTCAAGAAAGGGAGGAAAGTGGATCCAGCAAACTACAGGCCCATCAGCATGACCTCTATCCCAGGGAAGGTCTTAGAAAAGATTAAAGAGACCATTCTTAACAGACTGGCCAATGGCAGCATCCTGAGGGGTAGCCAGCATGAGTTTGTTGTGGGTAGATCTTGCTTGACCAATCTTATT
The DNA here is from genome assembly GCF_000455745.1 of Alligator sinensis. Taxonomy (NCBI): domain Eukaryota; kingdom Metazoa; phylum Chordata; order Crocodylia; family Alligatoridae; genus Alligator; species Alligator sinensis. The sequence continues at coordinate 8,721 of NW_005841906.1, forward strand.
TCCTTTTACAACCAGGTGACCTGTCACCTGGACAAGGGAGAGGAGATTGATGTCATATATCTTGACTTCAAAAAAGCCTTTGATCTGGTATCCCATGATCACCTTTTAGCAAAACTGGCCAACTGTGGCCTCGGCCTTACCATGTTCCGCTGGCTCGGGAATTGGCTCCATGGTCGGACCCAGAGGGTGGTGGTTGACAGAAGTCAATCGTTGTGGTGCGCTGTGACCAGTGAGGTCCCTCAAGGCTCTGTCCTTGGGCCTATACTATTCAACATCTTCATTAATGATGTCGACATTGGTATCAGAAGTTGACTGGTCAAGTTCGCTGACAACACCAAACTTTGGGGTAAAGCATCCACACCTGAGGACAGGAGGGCGATCCAGACTGACCTTGACAGGCTCAGGAAATGGGCGGATGAGAACCTGATGGTGTTTAACACTGAAAAATGCAAGGTTCTCCACCTTGGGAGGAAAAACCTGCAGCATCCTTATAGGCTCAGCAGTGCTACGCTGGCTAGCACTATGGGCAAAAAGGACTTGTGGGTCATGATTGACCACAAGATGAACATGAGCCTTCAACGCGATGCTGCCGCTAGTAAAGTGAGCAAAACACTGGCTTGCATCCATAGATGCTTCTCAAGCAAATCCCAGGACGTCATTTTCCCATTGTATTCAGCCTTGGTAAGACCGCAACTGGAGTACTGCATTCAGTTTTGGGCTCCACAACTCAAAAAGGATGTGGAGAAGCTTGAGAGAGTCCAGAGAAGAGCCACTCGCATGATCAGAGGTCAGGAAAACAGACCTTATGATGAGAGGCTGAGAGCCACAGGACTCTTCAGCCTGGAAAAGTGCAGGCTCAGGGGTGATCTGGTGGCCACCTATAAGTTTATAAGGGGTGCTCACCAGGATCTGGGGGGGAACATCTGTTCACCAGAGCGCCCCAAGGGATGACAAAGTCAAACGGTCACAAACTCCTCTGTGACCGTTTCAGGCTGGACATAAGAAAGAACTTCTTTACTGTCTGAGCCCCCAAGGTCTGGAACAGACTGCCTCTGGAGGTGGTTCAAGCATCTACTTTGAACACCTTCAAGAGAAATTTGGATGTTTATCTTGCTGGGATCCTATGACCTCAGTTGACTTCCTGCCCCTGGAGCAGGGGGCTGGACTTGATGATCTTCTGAGGTCCCTTCCAGCCCTAATGTCTATGACATCTATGCCTTTCTAGATGATGTCCTTTCATCACCGTTAAGGTATTGGGCTCAGTACTGGCTTACCTTGATGAAAGACTGTCTTATGTTATACCAGAGGGAAGATTAGATTATGTAGTATCCTCAGTGGCTTTAAGACCTATGATTCTAACCATGGCTGAACACAGTTTTACATACTACTTTGGAAACGGTCTAACATCCTACCTAGGTGGAATGAGGATCCCAGTAACAGCATGGCAGTTCTGAACACAAGTAGTTACCATACATGAGCAAACTGCTTTACATTAATTTTGGGGTTGGCGGGGCTATAGAGCAACCCAATATAGAATAGTTAGACTACAGTTCAGTTCCCTTCTGATGTGGAAGGCTGAACTCTATTCACTGCATCAGGGGGTGACTGCAGTACTTGGTGCATCTGACTTGGCCAGTAACACCGAGTGGGCAGCTGTCAGCTCCTCCCATCTCCCTCAGACTCTGTGTCCATTAAGTGCAAACAGGTGGGAGTTGCTTCTCGAATACTGTTGTCACAGCTGGGCGTAGGCTACCAGTACTGGTAAGTAGGGAAGCCAGGCAACGGAGCCCTTTAAGTATGTGACACTGAACAAATGGCATTTGAGAAACCCTGCTAATGCAGCATTCACCCCACCCTGCTCTGGGAGAGCCTTTTGGAGGCTGCTCTTAGGGAAAAGAACTAGCTACAAGGGCAGCTGGAAGCCCAAACATCAGATTCCTCAAAGCCTTACAAAGTCTTTGCACTGGTCTGAATGTTATGCATGAGATTTCAGGGGCATCCTGCTTCAGGGCTTGATCCTGTGACACCAGTCTGCACATCTGAACTGAGTAGATGCCAAGGCATAAGAAAACCTAGAAAGGAAAAGTGATCCAAACCCTTGGAGGCCTCCCAGTAGACCACTGTGTTGGGGTTGGGGAGAAATGCATCTCAGTGGGCTTATCCTGTCCATAGCCATGGAGATCCTGGAGCTGCCATATTGCAGGCTGTGCTGGGGGCTCCTCCTGCTCCTGCATCTTTGCTGTAGTATCTTCTAGCGTAGGGATCAGCAACCTATGGCCCATGGGTCAGATCTGGCATGGTGGATCCTGCCTACAGACCTGACACTTTGGTTTCATTTAGCAGTGGGAGGCTTTAGCTGCAGATACAAGAGGCAGTCATGGGTG
>NW_005841906.1:11114-13071 GCF_000455745.1 Alligator sinensis
CTGCGGGTCATTCTGGCCCACAGCTGGAAAAATATTGCTTACCCCCATTCTAGAGGGCAAGTGGAGTATCTATCTTGCATCCACTCCTGGCAAGCTCATCCAAGGGCCTGATCAGGAGAACTATGTCTTCTGTTTCACTGGAAGCTCTGAAATGGCTGATAAAGATGCTTCCCTACTAGAGTCCATATTAAACTACTTAAGGGTAGGCCCCCGAAATATGTTCATTAGTTTCCCTCTCTGCAAAGGTAGGCCATGGCTTGATGGCTACAGTGTACCCTAGGCTGTGCTCAGTAGCCAGCACAGTGTGCCATCAACTGCACTCATCCTGTAGCTTCCTTCCTTCTCCATGTAGTGTGAGGGGGCCGGGATGCCTCTAGATGGTAGGTGCAAAGCTTGTAGTGAGGGGCTCCCTTGTTCTTTGCCTGTCCTGCTCTCCCTCCCTGTCTCATCCTCTCTCTTCTTTCTCTACCCTTCCCTGTCCTCTTCCTCTTCTTTGTGAATGTTCCTCCCTCATTTCTATTGCATCCCATCCCTTCTTCCCTTTTGCCACTCTCCCACTCCTGGCTGAGTGCTGCAGCTTTTCCTTCCCCCATGTGCTAGAGCCCTGTGCTGCTGGGGAGGTTAAAAGGCATATGGGGAGCTGTTGGATTTCTCCTGCTGATGGAGGGAGAGAGGGCAAGTTGCTGACCTCTCAGCAGGGAGTGACACAGGAAACCCATAATTACATGCTTGTGACAGCAAGGCTGTATCATCTTAATCACGTTGCTGCCATGTAAGAGATGCTGCCTGATGGGGATTAAGGAAAACAAATACACACTGACACAGCAGCTGCTCTGCCAGGGAATTACTATGGACATACTAGTGCTGCAGCCCTCGATACATGCTGCTTATCCCAACCATGGGGAGTCTGACATTAAGGCCCTGGCATAGCTGGCATTGCCTACATGATTGACAAAGGTGCTCTTCCCATGGATTCACATTGCCTTCATGGCATACAATAATCACAGTGCTCCCATAGCAGAACCAGGGCACCAGGTGTGGCTGTGATTCCCTTGGTAGCCAAACGCCTCCAGCCCCACTCTGGCTCCTTGGGGCATCCTCCTGTTTTACCTCACCTGCCCTGCCTTGATGCAACAAATAATACTTAGCGAGACTGCCCCAGGGTCTTGAAGTGAGCCATAGTCCCTCTATTGTCTCAAGTGCCTGGCTGGAACCTGTCTTGCTCCTCTGACTCTGAGACACGGCCCCTCTGGCCTTCTCCATGCATAGAGCACAAGCTGCCTTACAGGCAGTAACTATGGCCTCCATCCTCCCCAGCATCCATACCTATGACTCATGGATGTTATTCTGACAATGTTCTTGACCTTCTTGTAGGAGCCCCTGCCTTCTTGGTTTTAGCCCACTGTTATTTTGGCGGCAGGCCTCCAGCCCTGGTCCACTTCTTTTGGCTCAGCTTTCTTGGCTTCAGCCCTCTCTGTGTGTTGGTCTGGAAGGCTCCTGGCCCCTGTCTCAGGCTCCATTCCCCTGTCTCAGGCTCCACTTCCTCTCTCAAGTTTTGTTCCATCCCCTGGTGTCCCTGACCCAGGCTAAGCTGATTGTCATCTGACCCAGTTCCCCCCAGTACCCCTGGCCTAGACAAGGCTGCTCACACTTCACCAGCCCCTGGCCCCTTTAACTGGGCTCAGCCCCCTGAGTCCCTGACTGTCAGGCTGCTATCCAATGGGTGTTCCTCAAGTGCCCCCTGTGCCTCCTCTCCACCCCTTTTAGCCACACCTGGTCTTCTGGTATCAAGTTAAACACAACACAAATACAAACAACTGCTTCCGAACAAAAAGCCTACCCCACTCTTGGTTGATGCCATCCTGGAAGCCCTACCTCCCTTTAAGCTCTCACCATCTGGCACTCATGGGTTGCTTGGGTGCTTGCCAGGCTGCCTCTGTCAGCCCCTCTTTCCCCG
>NW_005841906.1:13095-28423 GCF_000455745.1 Alligator sinensis
TTTCCCTGGAGCTCTACTCCCTGTACCATGTAAAACCAGACTGATTTCCTTGCTCCAACCACTGGGCTTATATGCCTCTAAACACCATCCCTTCTGGTCAGGTGAGTCCTCAGCTACCCACAGGTGTTTCCCCTTTGCTTAATATCCAGCCTGCTCTCTGCTGCAGCCACACACAGCAAGCTTAGCCCACTGCACTTGTCACTTAGCTCCCTGTCACATTCCTCAGAGTGTTACACACATTTAATTACAGCCCAGCAAGATGGGTCAGATTCATTCTCCCCCATTTTATAGGGAAGTAAACTGGGTGCAGAGAGGTTAGGAGATTTGCCCAAAGCCACCTGGCAAGCCAGGAGTATAACTGTGTTTAGAGCTCCTTTCTCCTTCCTTCTTTACTTCTAGACCATAGTCCTTCCGGGATCTAGGCACTAAATTCAGATGTCCTGATAGTCAGACCCCTGCTTTTACATTACAAATGACACTCTCTTCCCTGAGCTGGGAGTAGAAGCCAGCCTCCCAGTCCTGTATTTTACTATGCTGCCTAGTATTTCTATTGAGAATTGAGCAACTTTTGTAACATGTACTTTTCCTGAGTTATTTCCCATTTTAACCTTCCTCATGTGATGATGCCACCTCTACGTTCACATCCCCAACTTGCTATATACATAGCAAAAGTCTAGACTCATCTTGTTGGCCATATAAAAGCTGGCAATGTCAGTGTATAGCTCAAAACCACACTGAGGGGAAAGGACTCAGGGGTAGAAACAGTAACACAATTGGGGGGGCAGGGAGGAGAAAATCATTGTGGCATTTCCCCAAAAGCTTTCCACATTTTTAAATTCAACCTTTCCAACTATTCTATAGTCAGGTTAAAAAAATACATTAAAAAATTGATGACATTTTGCCTTGTTTTTTTTTTAAATCTAGTTTTAATTTCACTATTTCATCAATATTTCAAATGCTTGGTCAACACTGTTGAGGCTGACTCTACTCAACTCCCCAGTTATGGGAGATAACCATTGTCAATCAGTCTTAATGTGCTCTTCTCACAGCACTTCCAGTCCCCAGCGGCTTGGAATGTCTTAGTTCAGAATCACCATGCGGCAACATGACAAAATAACCCAAAACATTTCCCATGGGATAGTAGCTCACCAACAGCATGGAACAGATCAGCCCTAGGAGAATAGGAGGTCTGTGGGACTGGCCAAGTGGCTGAAGTCTGGAGCTCACAGATCTTCTCAAGTTAGCATTAAGGGGACATATCAGCCCTAACTGTGCCTTGTTAGAAGACAGACAGTTATGCATATGAAACTTCATCTCCTTGGATGTCAAGTTAGGGATTTAGTTCTCCTGTAGCCTTCTGGTATCTCCACATGTCGAGGTGATGAGCACCATGTCTCTGAGGCAGAGTAGAGAATAATGGGTATGGCAGGGCAGGAGTTTGGTATCAAATCCTTCTGGGGCATGGAAAAGTTCTTCTTCTCTGTTACTCCCCTCTATTACAGAGACAGGCCAACAAATTAAGTTTTGACTCCAGCATGGATCCTACAATGGGCATAGCGTGTGTAGAGGTAAATATGGAGCTCATTACAATTGTATAGTGAGTAAATCCCTCTCAAAAGCTCGGTCCAGCTGAGAACAACATCCACTCCAATAGCAAGCTGGCCTGGACAGCACATATCAGTGAGGTTCACACTTTCTAGGATAGAATAATAGGCCAAGAAGTTTTGCTGCTATAACCAAACACAACCCATCCCTCATTTCAGTTGGCTTCCCCCCTCCCCGAGAACACTCCTAACATTCATGGCTGCTTTGGCCCATCCAAGGTCTATGTGGAAGCTCATGACACGATGAGGGAGGCTGTTCCACTGTGATGACCACCCTGACCAGAAACAGGGAGCATGGGCGACTGGTACCACCTGAGTCAGGGGGGGCACGTGCCCCCCCCCCCAGTGGGTGATTGTGCAGACTGGGAAGCGGTGCTCCTAAAAGTGCCAGTGGGGCTCCACCTGGCGCCCCCACTCCCTGGCCAGTGCTTGCAGGGGGGGCACCAGCACTCCCGCCTGCCCCCCCTGCCCGTCGCCTAAGTGGGGAGCGCTGCCTGTCAGGGGGTGTGCACCATTGCTCTCAGGGGGTGCATGTGCACTCCCGTGCACCCACTACCCATTGCCACTGGCAGGGAGCATGGGGGATAGTCTTTCACCATTCCCACCCCAGTCATCCACCCCTGAGGTAGGTTCAGATAAGAATGAGGAGAAGCTGCAACCAAATTTGTGGGCATTTGTGTGAACTGTACTCCTAGCATTTAGGACTGGTTGGCCCTTTGCTAGCAGCCTGGAACAGTGCAGGCAAAGAACAAAAGGTTCAGAGCTCCAAACCTCAGCCAACGCTTAATCCAGTGTATGACTGAGGATCAAGAGATAGAAAGGTTGCTCACTTTAAATCCTTTTGAAGTATGATCCAACTCTTTTTGCTGGAAACCCAATAGCTGTGTGCCAAAGGGAGTGTTAAGCCACGGTTCTGCAAAGAGAGAGGGTGCTCTGGGCTGCCAGAGGAGAAGGAGGAAGAGGAGGCAGAAAGACACTCCTGAAGAGCACCTGTGTTTGGACTTGCTTGTGTCTGCCTTGCGTGGGGGCAGATTCTACTTGAATAGCTGATAGAGAGCACTACCATCCCTTGGCACAAGGAGGTAGGAGTGTCAGCCCCCACAAAAGCTCCTGTGGCCAATCCCCCGCTCCTCTGGGGGATCAGAGTAGCATTCTGCGGAGAAGGCAAGTTTCTTTCTGACAGCAACAGGCAAGCACAGAAGGAGACAGCCAGAGCGTGGGAGCAGAGACAGGCAACACTCCAGCACAGGCCCTCTGAAGTTCCTCACCCTAAGTGACAGCCTGCTGCTGGCCCTTCCCTTACACAAACACAGTTTGCTTCCCTTGCCTTTTCTCTTAATGAATTCCTTCTCTCCTGGCTGTTGTTTTTGGCTCAGGGCTGGCTCTGCGGTTTTCCTTCCCAGTCAGGTGACACAAACATTGCCCGCCTGCTGCCTCCTCCAGGTGACAGACACCTGCACAGCCCCCCTTCCCTGGGACTGGTTCACACTGGCTGTTAGGAGGTAGTGTTACAGCCAGGCCCTTCTACAGGCTTACTGCTGTGCCCTGAGGTTTCTGTACTGGAAAGAGAGAACAAGATCTATGCAGAGCTTTTCCCTCCAGGCACCACTACTTGGATAAAATCTGCTATGAACAAGGCAGTGCCTTCAGTGTCCAAATGGCCAAATGAAAATGGTGTTGTATATAAAAGGGAAGTCAGAAACACAGGTGAGCACATGACAGGGGTGAATGCCAGATGAGCAGGGCCAAGACATAGGCACGGGTGAACTGGGCGGCTGCCTAGGGCCTGGATAGAAAGAGGGCCTGAAAATGGGATTTTTTTTTCTGTCGTCCAATTATTATTATCATTATCTGTGGCAAAGGGAGGCCTGATACTAAAAGTTTGCCCGGGGTCACCCGGAGTCTAGGTACGGTGCTACAGATGACAGCCTGTCCTGGTGGTGTCCAGACTTGGTGCTGAGATAGCGCTGTGCACTAGGGTTGTGCAAAGCTTCAGGTGCAAATTCAATTTAGAGGAGATTTGGCCTGATTTAGTGGCTGAATCTCCAAATCCGAATCGAATCAGGAGACCAATTAAAAGGTCCAATTCAAACTTCAGAGATTTGGGCAGTCCCTGTTCGCTGCCACAGGTAAGTAGGGGGTGAAGGAGGAGGGGCTGGAGAAGGGGGGGGGGAACATGGGGGGACCCCTGCCAGGCCCCATCCCCTGCCTGTTTCCCCCGCCCACTCCCTCAGCCCCTGCATGACTGCCCTGCCTGCCCCAGCTCCTGGTGCTTAAAGAAAAATAAAAGTCCTCACTCACTGGCTGCTGCAGTGGTCTCGGGGCATCGAGGGTCTTGTGGCAGAATGCCCCCATGCAGCGCAGGGCAGTGAGGGGCAGCGGGGATCACCCTCTCACCTGGCAGGAGCTGGTGAGTAAGGGCTTTTTTTTTTTTAAGGGCTGGGATGCTGGGGCTAGAGAGAGCAGGCAGGGGATGGGGAATTATGCCAGAGCCCCCATGCAGTGTGGGGTAGTGGAGGGCAGCGGGGATTGCACCCCGCCTGGCAGCAGCCGGTGAGTGCCGGGGTTTTTTTCCCCAAAGAGCTGGGAACTGGGACTGGGTGGGGGGGTGGGGGGTGGGAAAGCAGGCAGGAGTTGGGGCTGATTTGGAGATTTGGCTGATTTGATGGGGGCTGAATCTCTGAATCTCCAAATCAGACTTGGCCAAATCTATTCAGGACAGTGATTCAAATCACCGAATCAAATCACTGTTCCCTGAACCAGCCAAATCCGAATCTGAAGTGAATACTAGCAGCTTTGCACAGGCCTACTGGGCACATCACGGAGAACAGGGAAAGGAGGCATTCCAGCAGAATGGTGCTCCCCAGTGGGGTGCTGGTAGCTGTGTCCCAAGGAGAAGGTGTTGTTATTCTCTTTGCTGAATCCAAAAGAGCCAGCTCCTTTGTGCAGAAAGCATGAGGTTGCCAGAACATCATGAGATTAACGGAACAATAACATCTCGGTGGTGGCGGGGGGAGGTTCCCTATACTTTCTGACACCTAACCCCTTCACCTCACATGTTCGAGCTTTTCTCTGCAGCAACAAGATGAAAAACTTCCTCTCTCAATTACATGAAAACACAGATTTTCCTCAAATTGTATGAATCCAGGGAACGGGGCTTGAAGGAAACCACAAGATATGACAGAACTTGTGCTAAAATCACAAGAATTGCCAATGCTGGTTCCCCTTTGCCTCCTGCCCATGCTTTCCTCTTTTTTGCTAGTCTGCAGACCTTAGTGCTTCCAACATGTTGCCCACTCCTCATTGTTCCATCTCCAGACCATCTGTACCCTCTGAAATCATTTCCCTGCTTCCTTGGTCTAACCAGCCCCCTGTCTAATCATTCCCTCTCTCCAGCTAGCTCATCATCAGGGATCCTGGTTTTCTCTGATTTAAAAAAATCCCTAACTTTTGGTTTTAAAAAAGTAACCCCAAATACATTTTTGCATGATTAAAATGAAATACCACTATATATAGATTTGTATATTAGTGATGTTTCATTTAAATCATGGGAAAATGTGGATTTGGGGTAACCACATTTTTAACCTAAAATTGGGGATTTTAAAAAAATCCTCATTATTTTAAACCCATTTTCTGATGCAACCCTAGGTAGTCTCTCCTCCCTCAACCCATCAATTTCCCCATGCCCATTCTCCCTCAGACTCAGCCCTTTTCCTCTCCTTCATGTCTCCCTTACTGATGCCCAAAGAGATTTTGGGTGCAGTTTCATGTATGGGCTGAAAATGACAGTTTCCTTTGTGCAAATGAACACTAAATTATACTGTATTAAATTGGGTGCACTGGGAAGGGGATGGGAGAGGCAGGTACAGGGTGTGGAGAGAAAGAGGAATTTTTTTGACCGGGTCATGTCAAAATCCTTGTTTAACTATATAAAGAAGAGCTTGCATCAGCCATGTGAAGGGAAAATATGTTACACGAGTAAAACTTTTCCATCACACCTTGCATTAGGCACAGACAATGAGACCACACCTGTGGTTTCACTAATGCCTCACCTGATCAGGTGCTTGTGGTTGCAGATTGATGTTTGGAAATTCCAGGCCCATTAAATCCAATAAGGAATTTCCTTTTGAATTTATTATAAAAGCATTTTGACCTGTCTGGGACTGGAGTAGCTGGGAGCTCAGTCAATACTTCTGCCCCTTTCCTCATAGCACCTCTTGCTGGGAGAAGCAGTGAGCTTCCCTGCAGTCAGGACTTCAGCCCCATTCCCATCCATTCCTCCTGCCAGGATAGACTGGGGCTGGCATGGCTGGGAGCCATTCCTGAAACACCCTCCACTGTGGAAGGTTGGGCTCTGAACTGACCTCGTCCCATTTATCTGAGTTGGGTAATGTCCTTACATACATATTGTTGGCACTCAACCATCCAGAGCAATACAGTTTGTGACAAATGTGGCCATTGATTCGGGGAAGGGGAGTTGGGAAGTCTGTGCTGTCTCAGGCTTGACTGGGGATAGGAAGCAGCTGGAACTCTTGCAGCAGGGTCACTCCTCAGCTGACACAAATTTCCCTGTCCTGCTGCTAGTGGGAGATGTCCCATTTCAGCTGAGCTCAGCAGTCCTGGGCTTGGGGCCTCTTTGTACACAGGACAGAAAGAACTGCAAATGTCCTCGCTTAATAAATCAGCATGTTCCCTCTTGGTCAGGCCACTCAGGGCAGGAGAGGAGGGCACAATACTGAGAGCTTTGGTTCCTTTGCTTTTGTGGGATCAGAAGTCAGACTGGGAATTCACAGAAGTTCCTTATGCAACATTTTATTTCTAATATAGCTTTGGAACGTCCTGTTAGATTTAGGGAGTTATTGTGTAACCCCTGGGAGCTTTTTGCTCAGAGTCCTATATTTGGGGCAGTACTCAAAGTCCAGATTAGAAACATTTCTCAGTGCCTGCAGGGCCATAGGCTTGCAGTTCATAAAAGCACTTCGGCTGGCTTGCCTTATCTCCCCACATTTGATGTTCTTTATGGCTTTCATTTCATGCTACTTTTCACAGTCTGAATCTCTAGCCTGAGTACACACACACAGTAGTGTAACAGTAGGTGGGTGAGTGGGGCACAAGCTCTTAAGGGGAGGGAATGCCAAAATGGAGCTGGGGGGTGCCTCACCCTCCTGCCCCCTGTTTTCACCATGCAACCTTCATCATCCCTTCAGCAGCTCCAGCTCTGGTTGCAGGGAGGATGAGCATCAATAGTGGTGCATGGTTCAGGAGAAGCCAGGGGGTTGCTGATGCAGGGGGGAGATGTCATATCCTTTTTTTGCCACTGAAAATTGCCTCTTGCAACACATGTCAGCCACCAAAAAGGGATGTGAGCCCCTCCAACAGCACTGGCCATGCACTGGCCAATGTTCTGGCCCAGGGCAGGGTTCTGTCTCTGACACATCCAGCATGTTCCCTGGTGGGTTCACTTGGTGTAGACATATCCAGAATATTTCACACTGTTTCAGCCAGATCTTTCTCTTCCATGTCGGATGACCTGTACCCAAATCTAAGAACCACATCCAACTTCACTACTTTCCTTTCCAAGGGCAGAGACACTCTAGTCCTTAGTAACAGTGACAACAAACACCGTATAAAATGTTGTTTTTCTGGGTAAAAGGGAGAAATACAGAACCACCATCAGCAGCAGAGACATATAGTTTGCAAAGTGCATTGTTTGAAGATGTTCATATTCCTTACGAGAGCTGCAGTAAATGACCCTCACTCAAGGAGGGCACATGAGTGAATACAGTGGTGCTCAACCTTTGGGGAATGAGTGATGCAAGGCCAGTCCACGGGCCAGATTGGGCCCTATGTGCCAAGATCAGGCCCTGCGCTACCTTCCCTTGTCATGGGCATGTGGATTGGGCCCCATGACACCTTTGCCTAGCCAATATGTGCTTGTGGGAAGTCTTGTGGGCCAGATGACATGACTCTGCAGGCCGCATTTGGACCATGGTCCAGGGGTTGAGTACCCCTGTTCTAGTAGAATGTATCCTGATTGGGAATCAGGAGACTTGCGTTCTGTTTTTGCCCCTGCAGCATGACCATAGACATGTCACTTTACCTCCGTGACTGTTGTCCCTTCAGTTCTTTATTTTGCCTATTTAGATTGCATTCTTGCTATGAGTTTGTAGAGTAAGGATTTTTTGTGATATTTTGTATTGGACCAACCATATCGTTGAGAGATCTAAGCTTTCAGGCATCAAGCACACTTCCTCAGTTGATCCGAAAGGATATCACAGAAAATCCTTTGCCTCTCATACATTTCCTGGGCCATCACGGCTACAATGACGCTCCAATCCTAGTGTTTGTATTGTGCTGAATGCAACAAAGCCCCTTTTTCCCCTCTACAGGTCACCATGAGGCCAGTTGGTGCACAAACCATAAATTAACATAGCAAGAGAACAGATATCCCAGAAAGCTATTGCCAGAACATACTGTCTGGCTGGGCTGCCCTTTTCTCAACCGTCCTGTGTCACTGGTTTTGCATCCCAGTAAGGGAGTGACCTTTCTTGTAGCATAAGGAAGAACACTGTTCCTGGTGTGTATATTAGAATCCATCACATTGTTGGTTCTCTGTTGAGTGATAGCAGATTTGGGAGGCTTGGAAGAAAAGTTCCCTATTCATAGAGAATTCAGTGGAACAACATAAGATACGGTAGTTTCTTGTATAATTTATTTATTTATAAACCACATGCAAATCTTGTTTATCTTGTGTTCAGAGCCGTACAGAGAACTTCCTTCTTCAGTACTTTACCCAAGAAATCACTGGCATCAAAACCAAGAACCAGCTCACATGGGCATCGTGTACTTCTGAACACAGTGTTATCTCGTCCAGTCCAAGCCCCTGGGCTTTCTATCTAAGAGTCCCCTAGTCATGTATTCTATTAACTCCCCTACAATAACAGCTTGCTCTGTTACAGGCATGCGCAGGAAGTTCCTGAGAATTCAATTTGACTGGAGAGGTTAAAGCTCATATAATCTGTAGAAGGCTATTCCAAACTTCCCTACCAGGACTGAGGCCTTTCTGCAAAGAAAACATCAAATCATATGATAACACTTGGGGCACTGCTATGCTGTAACAGTCCTGAATAATTGTAACCACTGCTGTGCAGAAGGACTTTTAGTGACATGGTCATTTATGTTTCTGTTGATACCAGTCCTCATTCCACTGAATTTAGTGCTGACCACAAACCAACCTAAATTAGCAATGCAAGAAAGTTGTTCCCACCTGATGGCTGATTGGTGTCTTGTATGAAATTAGACACTGCCTTAGTTTTACTGCTAGTGGACAAGTTTCAGCATGACAGGACCTATCATGGGAGATAGTATTGGCTGTAGGCATGGAGATACACTGCCTTTTGGAAGTGGCCAGATAGAGGCACTTCTGTGGCTATGAGCAGCAGTGGGTATTAAGCTTGCACTGATATTACTTTGTTACACATATACAGAGGCTTTCAGTCTGCAGGACCCCTAGTGCAGATCTAAACTGGAATGGAATTTAGCTCTGAGAAAGCAACCAGCACAAGGTGAAACACCACTCAACTCCATGTCTACCCTCAGTTTGACTGGGACTTGATTGGCTCATAGGCTTTGAGTTGGTTTTCTGCTCTGGGTGAATTTCACCACCTAGCATAGGAACGAAAAGGAAACATGCTGCCATTTTTCAAACCCTTCCTAGCTTCCCACTAATAACTGGCAGCTGCTGCCCATTCTGTTGCTTTGGGGACATGGCAAAAGAGCAGCTTGCAAACCCTCAGTTGTGGCATGCTGAAACTTGCCTGCTGCACTTCTACAGGATTGTCCTGGCTACACAGTTAATCTGTCACAGTCACAGGCGGCAATTAGGTGATTATACTTCAGCAGCTTAATTGTGTAATTAGCCATGTGCACATTAACAATGTAAATAAACTGTAGCCAATAAAGCAAATTAATAGCTTAAGAACAATCTAAAGCCCAAGGAACCATATATGTTAAATCAAAGACTGGCAGCTATTTAAAACCTCTTTATGTCTTTTTCTTATTGTTTCTAACATGATCCAAGTGCCGTGAGTACATGCCAAGGAGCTATGATCAAGTGCTTGGTGAATACTAGATCATAGAAACTGAATGAATGGCAAGATTTCATCTAACTCCACTGTCAGTGCTGACATGATAGACATAGAGGAAGGATGAGGGTTTGACTGATCCTCTGCCCTGCAATTCAAGCACAAGTGCAGAAATCTATTAGATAAGGTCTCAGCTGTCACAGGGGAATACCTCATTTTGGTGACCCTTAGCATTTCCATTCACACACCTGGATTTGAAACTTTTTCTGTCCTCTTTTCTTCTGTCCTGAAAGAATGCTGCTGCCTGCTGGGTGAGCATACTCTGGTTATGGTATTTTATGAATTGCTGGGAAAGGTCCTGATCTTTAAACACACTTGTAAGGCTGAGGTTGGAAATGGCCAAAGGATGGCAGTTCTATTCTGCAGCAAATTTCAAAATTGGTTTTTGATTTGCACTGGAAAAAAACATTTTAAAAGCATGTTCCTGAAAACAGAATTGCCATTTTTGGAGGGAAACGTGAGCTCTTGAATCATGGAAGTGTACGCATGTGTCCTGCTGGTTGGGGAACTCTCCTGAGTGACACATTGGTTCTAGTGTCTGCTCCATCAGAATCAAAGCAATGCTTTTCTTTCCAAATCGTGCTAGACCAGGCAGATAAAGGAGCTGAGCCTGGTTGTCCCACATGACAGGACACTGTCCCAGCCAGCAGGTTATGGAGCATGAGAGTCCCATTCTCTCTCTCAGAACCCCCGATGGAAATTTCATTGAGCTGTCTCTGCAAAACATTTAAACATTATGGCAAAATTTCATTTAAGTGAAAATGTTCCAGCCAGTTCTGGCAGCGACATTCTTAATTCAAATCTTGTACCATAAAGAATTTGTGTTTTGCTCCCAATGGCTGGTTTCATCCCAGGCCTACAACTGGATGTTCATGTAAAGTGCAGTGGGTCAGCTTGCATAGACTAAAGGCAGTTATTGTACGGAAGCAATGTCCAGGGCGTCATCATGGGCTTCCTTTGCTGTGTTCATGGTTTTCTTTTGTTTGTATTAATTAGTAAATGGCTGAACTAATGGCACACTCTGCACTTTTGCTCAGACACTGGACAAGAGTCCTCCCACCTTGCTCTGAACAGAATTTGCACACACTGCATAAAGACCATTCTGATCCTCTTCTTGGGGTTTGGCTTTATTGATAAATAAAACACCCTCATGCATACCTCAGCTGAATTTTCCCAGTAAATTTAGATATTCTTAGAGGTTTCCCTTTCAGACCCATCTCTTCTAGACTTTAGATGTCTCTGCCTTGGAGAGACACTCTACCCACTTTTATAAATTAGATGGATTAAGCAAACTGACCAACTAACATGATTTTGCAGACATTACACTGCACCCATGGAGCTATTGATGGTGAGCCCAGATTAGACTGTTATATGGACCTCCTGCATAGCCCATGCTGCAGAAGATCACTCAGCTACCCTTGGACTGAGACCAGTAATTTCTGTTTCTGTTTGGCTAATGCATATCTTCCAGAAAGGCAACCAGACGTGATCCAAAGACATTGAGACATGGAGACCCCAAGACTGGTCTTAGTTGTTTGCTCCAAGGGTTACTTACTCTCATTGTTAAAATCCACCGCCTAATTTGTAACTTGTTATTCAGCTACCAGCTGCCACTTCTTCTGGTCCTTTCTCTGTTGGATGAGAGAGTCGTTTAGAGACTATTGTTTTCTCTCAAGTAGGTTCTCTAACACTATAATGAAGTCACTTCTTGATCTTCCTCTTGGTAAACAAAGCAAGTTGAAGCCCTTTAATTTCTCACTCCAAAAAGCTATTCATTCAGCCCTGGATTCATTTTTGTGGCTCTTTTTTGAACTCTCTCCAGTTTTTTAACATCCTTGAAATTATGAAGGGTTCAAGCACTAGATGTCCCAGAACAGAAGCCTTTCATCCCTAAATTGGGTTTTATTATCTGACATGCAAGTCACATCCCCAACAACCCAGACAGTTATCAAATCTGTTACCAACTGTAGGTGCCTGTTTCTGTATTGGCTGCTTAGAGTCTGCCATATCTTCATGTACAGGATCCCTTCCTGAATTTATTTTCATGGAGGGTTCTTCTGCCTCTACGCTGGCTTGTTTCAGTTTCCTTCCCAAATGAGCAAAATATGCCATGCCATCACTGCAGCTTATACTCAAGCTATCAATTTGTGATGATTGTGTGGTTGTATTGTTTGTTTGGATGTTGTATGTTGAAAGTGTTTCTTTGGATGGGTTTTGTTGTAGTAGATGGATTGCAGAGGGGTTTGGTGTGGCACTCTGCTCTCAAGCTGGTGTTGGAAGGGCCCTGCTAGGAGAACTCAGGCTCTTTCTAGAAACTGGTTGGGGAAGGAGCTGGAGCTGGAGAGTTCACGTGCCTATGTGAGTGCCTGCCAGCCTGCCTGCAGCCAGCTGCAGTGCACAGAAACCTGTTGATATGAAGTCCCAAAGAGTGGAGACAGAGGGCATCTGCCATGTGGGGACAGCAACTGAAAAGGTTGGAGCAGTTGGGCTGAGGCCACCTGCTGAGGGCAGCAGAGAAGCTGAGACCTCCAGGGATGAGGAGAAGGTTGCTGCAGAGATAGTGATGATCCCTGCCCACCACTGGAGCCATCCAGGGGTTAAGAAGAAAGCACTAGCCAGGTGTGAGAGTGAAAGGGGTTTGGAGATCATGTATTTCAAACATTCATTTTGTGTTCTGTCTTCCCCACTTCCATTGCGGTGTTTTACTTAATTATAATTTTGGGGCTTTTATATTCCAACGTTTAGCTGTCCTGCAATTGGGTATCTCACCTCATAGGAAGTTTGCACACTCATGACCTTGGTCAACTTGGAGTCCCATCACACAAGTCAAGGAATCCTTTGTGAACAAATTTGCCAGTCACTGGCTTATTCCTCAAAGCTCCTATGCATCAGTTCCTCAAGGTTTCCTTTTTTGGAAGGGAGGGGTCTGTAGTAGGAGAATATGGAAACCCAACACTGCCTAGCAATATGCCACAGCCTTAGCACAATTTTCCCTGTCTGAGGTTTTGTCTTAAAGTACCTTGAGCCTCTCCACCACTTGCAGGATACAAGATGACTTTCCTCTTGCTGCTCATTGGCTCCATAGGCATTGGCATCTTGTGTGTGGCCCACAACCCACTTTTGCTTGACAGCCTCCTGTGGTAAACGGTCATCCCAAAGTATTCCTGACAGAGGAACTGAGTCAGCAGAACATCTGAATGCAGGTCAGCACTTAAACACAGGCTTAGATTTAGACACATGCCCTTAGGTCACATTGAAGTCAATATGATTAAAACAGACACTTAAGTGCTTTCTTGATTTGGGGCTATACTGAATGTAGTGATATTCTCTGCTTGCTGTTAGATACCTGTTAAACATAACAGAGTTTATCAGTTCCTTGAGTTGCTGTTTGAGATAAGTTTTATGGGGCGTCTACATGAGATGCTACTTCACAGTGCTTACTGTGCATTTATTTTGTACTTGTATAAGCAAATACTAAATAAATGCACAGTAGCAGGAGTTACTGTGCAGTAGTGCTGGTGAATCCCTTTTAAATGATGCTACTGTGCAGTAGCCTAATACTACTGCGCAGAGTATCTTGGCATGGGTTTTGCCATGTGACGCTATTGTGCAGTAGTATCAGGCTACTGTGCAGTCAACATCCTGTGTAGAAGGGCCCATGGGGTAGCAATCCTATCTGAGTAGATAGCTTCCAGGATTTCTCCGTTCTGCCACCAAACAATGCGGCACATACACTAAGGGTGCTTGTACACATGACGGGGGTTTAGTCCTCAGGGTTTTATTCTATGCCTCCTAAATTGAAATGGTGCAGTTTTAACTGGTTCAATTTTTCTGTCATGTTATGATGAGGGGCCCGATGATTTTTTTTTTGCGTGCAGCTGGAGCCTGCCTATGGCTGGGGGCAAGCTGCTGGTGGGTTTAGCAACCCTGTAGCTGTGGAAGGCCCTGGTTCTTCCCTCCACAGTGATGGCACTTCTCAGGGCCACATGGGCAGGCTGAAGCAGGCCAGGTGCTGCTCCAGCTCAGACACATCATCCAAACTGATCCAACTGTTCCCCGAGCCTGCCAAGGGAGCAGCACCTGGTGGGCTTCCGGCAGGCAGGCTCAGAGAATAGGTGGATCAGGCCAGGTGCTGCCCCTGACTTGGTTCAGCACCCGGCTTGCTAGCAGCCCACCCAGGTGGGCCCAGGGGGCGCTGCTGCTGTGGAGGGAAGGACCGGGGCCTGCAGCTCAGGGGCTGGGCAGCTTGCCCCCCAGCTGTGGGAGAGGCGGGCAGGCTCTGCCAAAAAAAAAGAAAGAAAAAGGATTGGGTCCCTCGCTGCTTCTGTCTTCAGCAGGTGCCTGCTGAAGGCAGAAGCGGCGAGGGGCTTGATCCTTTCTTTTCCACAGAGCCTGCCTGCCTCTCCCATGGCCGGGGTCCAGCTAACAGCTGCATTGTTGCAATTTGTAACATTGCAAATCATTTAAAACCTCCAAAACTGGCTCACGTGTAATGTATGACACCATTAAGCCACACTAATGACATTTTTGTCACATGTACATCGTGACAACCATCACATGTACAAGCACCCTTAATGTCTGAACCTATGGTTCCTTTTGCCCTGAGTGGGATTGCTATTGCAACAACACATCATAAATAGGGTAAGATGAATTCGCCAGGGGACGGGGGGATAACGAGTGGAGCAAGCCCAGGGGCCAACAAACAAATAACCATTACAACAGGAGACAACAGGAGACAACAGGAAAGGCACTACAGCATGAGCTGAGGGAATGGAGCTCCCTCAGCATGACAGGAAACCGAGGACTTCCAGCGGAGGGCTCAAATGTCTGCACACAAATGCCAGGAGCATGGGGAACAAACAGGAGGAACTGGCTCCCCTGTTTTCCAGCAGGGACTACAATATCATAGAGATAACAGAGACCTGGTGGGACTCTACCCGTGATTGGACCCTAGCTATAGAGGACTACACCCTGCATAGGAGGGATCACATGAGGAAAAAGGGTGGAGGTACAGTTCTATATGTAAAGGAGCAGTATACCTCCTTGGAAGCTGAAATTGGTACTAAGGAAGGGCAACTTGAGACCCTCTGGGTCAAAATATTGGGGGGACGTGGTGAAAGGGACCTAACTATAGGAATATATTACAGACCTCCCAATCAAGATGAGGAGCTAGATCTGGAATTCTCCAGAAAACTGGAAGAGGCTGTGAGAGCATGGGATATGGTCATCGTGGGCGACTTTAACTACTCAGATGTCTCCTGGGAAGAGCACTTGGCCAGATCTGATTGGTTGCATAGATTCCTGACTTGTATTGATGAGCTCTACCTGACTCAGGAAGTATACGGGCTGACCAGAGGAAATGCACTCCTAGATTTAGTTTTGGCCAAGGGGCCAACCTGTTGAGTGATCTGATGAGAGAGGGTAACTTAGACAACAGTGACCATGGCACTATCACTTTCACTGTACATCGTAGGGATGGGAAATCTGTCAGTAAGGTACAAATTCTTGACTTTAAAAAAGCTGACTTCAGTAAGCTAAGGACCTTAGTGAGTAATGCCCTATGGGATCATGGATTACAGG